>NC_080734.1:9483391-9798391 GCF_019097595.1 Hemibagrus wyckioides | reverse complement strand
TAAAGCCCACTGAAGACCTCACAGGATGCTCTTCCAGTAGTGTGCCATCCCTTCAGGAATCCCCGAAAGACAAAATGGTGAGATCAAATTAGATTTGGGAGATATGACAAAAAGTATCAAGATACTAGAAATTACTTACTTAAATGATTGTATATGTTGTATAAGTAAGTTGCGTAAGTGGTATATAAAATATTTAAGCTTGAAAAGAGAAAATATGTCCAGAAATCGGTTGAATGGTTTTATATTTGTTATATATTAATCTTATATTAGTTAACCTTTCTTTTTTTTCAAGAGACCTTCACTTGCTAAAATGTCATTTTATGTGACATACCCTTAAAGTATCACTGTAGATTATTATACTTATCATATCATACTTCTCCCCTTTAGGCAAAATTTAAAGAGGCGAGGGAGATCCGAAAAAGTCTTCTGACGACTGCTCACCAGTATATTATTGATGTGTTGGCTGCTGCCCTGTGTCTGGAAAATACGGTGGTTGAAGAGTTTGTTCTTGATGCTCCATCTGTAAGTTTTAGGGCTGATAATAAGTAATAAGTCCCTTTCAATGATTTTGACTTCTACCTTAAAGCCCCTGTCAATTTAACCTAATAATTAGATTAGCTATAACTTCTTTGGTCACACGATATGTTCATCTGTTTGTGTAATGGAGAGTTGTAGAGTTTGAACCCACATATCTGACACCAGCATTTAAATCAGTAAAGCAACAACAGAAACCCAAGCGCGCTGAGCCAAATCCACAAATCTTCCTCTTCTTTCGGCTTTTCCCTTCAGGGGTGGCCACAGCGAATCATCTCTCTCCACTTATCCATATCTTCTGCATCCTCAATACTTGCACCCACTAGCTTTATATCCTCATTTATTACATCCATATACCTCCTCTCTGGCCTTTCTCTTTGCCTCCTGCCTGGCAGCTCCATGTCCAACATTCCCCTACCAAAATACTCACTCTCCCTCCTCTGAACATGTCCAAACCATTTTAATCTGTCCTCCCTAACTTTGTCCCCCAAACGTCCAACATGAGCTGTCCCTCTGATGTACTCGTTCCTAATCCTGTCCAACCTTGTCACTCCCAAAGAGAACCTCAACATCTTCAGCTCTGCTACCTCCAGCTCTGACTCCTGTCTCTTCCTCAGTGACACTGTCTCTAAACCATACAGCATGGCCAGTCTCACCACTGTGTTGTACACCTTCCCCTTGATTCTTGCTGATATTTTTCTATCACGCAGAATTCCCGAACACCTTTCTCCACCCATTCCGACCTGCCTGCACTCGCTTCTTTCCCACACTCTCCAATACACTGGAAGAGCCAAAGCCACAAATATTGGAAAAAATTAAATGTGGTGCTGATTGCCATCAATTATAATATTTAAAACTTCTCTCTGGCTCCTTCTAGTGGCAGAAGCTGCTCTAGCAATGTTACTAGCTGCTTTCTGCCTGCCTTAGTAATGGCTGTCTCCTTACAGTTTGTATAGTCAGAATGGACAAATGTACAGATTTCAGCTAGCAGACATATCTTGATTGATTGACTACATTTTGTGGTGGGGGAATTTTTGGGCAGAACATTTTGGTCCAAGTACATCTTAAGCTTATGTACAGCTTACGCATCACCTAACCAGGAGATTTTTTTTCTTTCAATAGTTAGCGTCATTCGATGCCTTTTTTGCCAAAGGTGGGGCAAAAACAATTACATTTGTGTACCAAGAATCTGAAGTACCAGGAATAGGTAAGAGGGTTGTTTAAAACTTTATAGATAAAAGATATTAAAGATAGTGAATATTGTTTGGTTCTGTTAAAAAAGTATTGATTGTTCTCATATATGAATGCACTATTTAGCAAATAAAAATATGCTTCTGCAATATATAATTGTTTCATTCTCAAAAATCCTTTAATGTGTTAGAATGTGGCCGCACTTTTCCTGGCATTGAAGCGGGGGCCAAAATATTGCGGCTGATTCCAGCAAACTTAAATGAGACAGCTCTTATCGGGTGTTGTCTCTTTTTCATGAGAAACAATGTGGATGCTGCCATCAACCCAAAGACCATCCATCAGGTGAGGCTTAAATTCCGCACTTTATATTGTTTTTTACACCAGACACCATTTCTGTAGTAATCTGAGCTCATTTCTGAGCTAACCTCTGGTGTTATTTTAGGAGATTGGCTTCTCCATGCTTGATGCCTCAGAGGGTCTTCTGAAAGGACAGCAAGATTTGTTATCAAAGGTGTATTTACCTGCAATATGTGTAACAGAGGATTGGGGCATCCTGACCAACACTAAAGAGGAAGAGAAAATCAAGCAGAATTTTAAAAACATCATATTTAACTATGTTAACTTCCTAGAGGGTAAGGCTTAAACTATTTTTTCACCCCTAATATCTTTTTAAGATGTTAAAAATAAAATACAAAAATATAAAAAATCAATACTGCATCACAGAGTATACAAAAAAAAGGTTTAAGTAGATAAATGATGACACAAATAATAAATAATGCAGGTATTAAAAATATTAAAAGAATAAAAAAGAAAGTAAAAAAAAATTATTATTATTATTATTATTATTACGAACATAGTTAATACTGAAATAGATATCTAGGCATATTGTTATTTTATCTGTGTTAATTCTGCTACTTAATGATAATGTAGGTGTTGCACTGCAAACTAATTTTCACTAGATGATCAGTCATTTGCAAAGTAGTCGACTATTCAGCCAAAAACTCTTAGGTAGGACATCACTATCTTCCAAACTGCACTTCAGTTATTAGCCATACTCAGGCTGCATTTCCAAAGCTTTTGAATGATTTTTAAGGCTGAAATAAAGTGATGTAATAATGTGCTTAATAATATATCTGCAATGTTACTGCCTGGATTTCCACACTAGGGGTCACTTGATTCACAAATGGGATCACAAGAGAAACCTCACAATCTCTTTTTTTTTTTAATTTAATTAAAATTAGAAAAATGTGTGCTAATATTCCGAGATGTAAGTGGATGTTTTGTCACTCATTTGCTATTAAGTGAATGTGATTTTTAAATCTTACAAGCGTACATAAGATATTTAGTGAGTACATGAATAATGCTTCTCATACGGCCGCTCCAGTTAAGGCACCGAACAGCCTTATAGGAGGTAATGAGCCAGAAGAAGACGATTCTTCAAATACAGAGAGAAAAGGAGCAAAAATTAATTAGCAGACTTCTTTAAAATTCACTTGGGAACCCATCTTCTCTCAGGCACTACACTAACTTTAGAGTCGGATTAAACAAAGAAAGAAAGAAAAAGTTCATTTGTGCAAGTGGGAACACAGAAATCACACTCAGGTGAAGAAATAGAACCAGTCCGAGACCATCTGAATGAATTGGTCTTGGTAAGGTTTTAGTCATGGTCTTTTTCTGATGCTTTGGAAGGTAGTGTGTGTTTGGTAGGGCAGACCAACGAGGAACCTGTAGCACTATTATTAATCAGCCATATTTGCAGTTAATGCTGTTGACCTTAACCTATCAATCCTTTGATCACTATTCTGTATGAATTAAGCAATGTACTGTAGATAGTTACTTCCTTATTTACACTCAGCATGACTTTTAACATGTTCAACACTTAAAGCTGAGATTATATTTATCAGTTAGTTTACATTTTAAGTTTTGGTTAGCACAGTAGGTTGCATCTTCACCCATTATTAACCAGCCTTGTGTTCTGATTTATTCTGCAGAAGCTCAGACGGTGATGGAATGTTTTCAACTGTCAGAGGCATCAGGTATCGACTTCTCCAGGCTTGTGACCTTAACTGATATGAAAGCAGCTGGTGCAGATGTGGAAATGATGTTCAAATGTGAGAATTTACTGAAGATGTGGTGCAAAGCGATTGATCGGGTACAGACTTTCATATGACACAGTTCCCACTTTAACAGTCAGTATTTGAAATAGACTAGCTGTAGCATTGCAATAATACCACAGTATTACATACACCGATCTCCTGCATAACACTTTTCTCATTTTGCATTATTTTTTTTGATTAATTGATTGTGTTTGGTCACTTAACCACTTTATTCACCTTTTAAGCGAAATGATTTATGCACACTGTATTGTTATGCCTGTCTGACTTGCTATCTGTATCTGTCGATCAATCTGAACCTTCTTATGTTGATGAATTGATTATATACACTACCAGTCAAAAGTTTGGACACACCTTCTAATTCAGTGTTTTTTGTTTAGTGACTTATCAAAAAACAGTCAGTTGTTATTTTAAGACACGAAGGTCAGGTGTTCTGGAATAGTTCTTGCAAGAACAGTATTGTCAAGTGCATTTGCAAAACCCATCAAGCACCATGATGAAACTGGCTCACATGAAGACCATCCCAGTAAAGCAAGACCAAAACTTACCTCTGCTGCAGAGGAGAAGTTCATTTAGAGTTACCAGCCTCAGAAATCACCAATTAACAGCACCTCAGATTAGAGCCTTTATGAAGGCTTTACAGAGCATCAGTAGCACTCATACACTATATTGCCAAAAGTATTCGCTCACCTGCCTTGACTCGCATATGAACTTAAGTGACATCCCATTCCTAATCCATAGGGTTCAATATGACGTCGGTCCACCCTTTGCAGCTATAACAGCTTCAACTCTTCTGGGAAGGCTGTCCACAAGGTTTAGGAGTGTGTTTATGGGACTTTTTGACCATTCTTCCAGAAGCGCATTTGTGAGGTCACACACTGATGTTGGACGAGAAGGCCTGGCTCTCAGTCTCCGCTCTAATTCATCCCAAAGGTGTTCTATCGGGTTGAGGTCAGGACTCTGTGCAGGCCAGTCAAGTTCATCCACACCAGACTCTGTCATCCATGTCTTTATGGACCTTGCTTTGTGCACTGGTGCACAGTCATGTGGAAGGGGCCAGCTCCAAACTGTTCCCACAAAGTTGGGAGCATGGAATTGTCCAAAATGTCTTGGTATGCTGAAGCATTCAGAGTTCCTTTCACTGGAACTAAGGGGCCAAGCCCAGCTCCTGAAAAACAACCCCACACCATAATCCCCCTCCACCAAACTTTACACTTGGCACAATGCAGTCAGACAAGTACCGTTCTCCTGGCAACCGCCAAACCCAGACTCGTCCATCAGATTGCCAGATGGAGAAGCGCGATTCGTCACTCCAGAGAACGTGTCTCCACTGCTCTAGAGTCCAGTGGCGGCGTGCTTTACACCACTGCATCCGACGCTTTGCATTGCACTTGGTGATGTATGGCTTGGATGCAGCTGCTCGGCCATGGAAACCCATTCCATGAAGCTCTCTGCGCACTGTTCTTGAGCTAATCTGAAGGTCACATGAAGTTTGGAGGTCTGTAGTGATTGACTCTGCAGAAAGTTGGCGACCTCTTCGCACTATGCGCCTCAGCATCCGCTGACCCCGCTCCGTCAGTTTACGTGGCCTACCACTTCGTGGCTGAGTTGCTGTCGTTCCCAAACACTTCCACGTTCTTATAATACAGCTGACAGTTGACTGTGGAATATTTAGGAGCGAGGAAATTTCACGACTGGATTTGTTGCACAGGTGGCATCCTATCACAGTTCCACGCTGGAATTCACTGAGCTCCTGAGAGCGACCCATTCTTTCACAAATGTTTGTAAAAACAGTCTGCATGCCTAGGTGCTTGATTTTATACACCTGTGGCCATGGAAGTGACTGGAACACCTGATTCTGATTATTTGGATGGGTGAGCAAATACTTTTGGCAATATAGTGTATCTCAATATCAACTGTTCAAAGGACATTATTGTGTTTTTCGGCCACCTTCAGCATTGTTTTACAATGTAGAAAGAAATAAACATCAGGAAAGACCATGGAATTAGAAGGTGTGTCCAAACTTTTGACTAGTAGTGTATGTTTCTATCAGTTGGTTTTTTGTTTCATGTATGACAAGCCAGTCTATTTGTCTGTTTGTCTATGCTAATACCTAACTGTTTACAGGCCAAGCAATCGATTGACCAGTAGATAAATACTGTATGTAGACAAGCTGAATGACTGATAGATTTACAGCCTGATATCATCTTCCTTATTAATGTCCCTGATATCACCTTTGAGTTTACTAAAGAAACTTAAAAGTCTGAGAACTATTGCATTTCAGATGCTCACAGATAGTTATCAAATAAGAAAAGAGGATGCGGCATTGGGGATTTTAGCAGAAATGAAACACTGCAAGATGATGTCTGCTATGTTCAGTCTCATCAGTGAAGAAATACAAGGAACTGAGTTTAAAACAGTGTTGAATTACCTCCTTGTAAACGGATCAAAGAAATTGAAGGTAAGTGAAAATCAGATGTTTAATATTTTTTTTTTTTTCCCACTTGATCATGTTTGTGTTCTTGATGTACAGATCTGGTGGGATTTGAATATCAGATTAACAGAGCATGTAAACGAAGCAAAGGAAAGTGTACACCTTCTGTCCATTTTAGAGAAACACTGTCAACCTCTTTACAACCTTGATCCAGTAAGTGCTGAGCCACTTTAGTATAACGTTAGCTGATTTATTGATTTATCTTTCCTTAAAATAAATCATTTTTATATTCGTATTATTCTCTAATTACTTTTTTTCCCCTTGTATTTCAAATGTAGGTCACTATGGCCAAAAGTATCCAGTTAATCATAGACTCCATCTTCATGATGCAACATGTCTCAAGATATTGCAGCCCCACTCAATGGATTTATTCACTGTTCAGCAAAGTAAAACGATTACTTTAGTTTTCATAGTTTGAGTTAAAGTTTTATTTTTTAATGAAAAAAAAATCCTATTTTTTTGACAGGTTACAGATGTGATGGTAGCATGCTGTAAGGCATACCTCACTGAAAATGGCAGCTCTCAAATATGGGAGCAAGAGACAGAAATCATTATAAAGAAGAAAGAGGTAACACTAAATAGTTGTTTAGTTGTTGAATCCATGGTAAGAAGATGTGGAAGTACCAGTGAAGCAGGGCCTTGGCAATTCAATAATAATCCATTTTAACACAATGATCCTAGAATATTTTTGATTACAGACTAGACACAATAAGTGTGATAAAGTAGTTATGAAAAAGCACAAACCATAACCTAAAGTTAAAATGAGTTACATAATTATTACATAATTACATAATATGGAAGTTTCACTAAAAATAATGAGAGAGAGAGAGAGAGAGAGAGAGAGAGAGAGAGAGAGAGAGGCTGGTGAGGGAATGACTGTTAGTTGTTGTTTATAATTGACTTTTATTGTTTATAACGTAGGTGATAAACAGAACTTGTTGCACATTACATTTAGCTATAAACTATTAAAACTTCATTAATAAAATTGGGTATAAGTGGATTAACCTTCCAGACCACGCATTAGAAGAAAAATAATGCAATTTGTTAGACAAGTTGTTCTTGAGATATTGTGCTAGTGGCAGTGACCTCAAAAACGAAGCAAAATATTGACAATAGATTCACTGTAGAAGTATGAAATTGTATAGCTAAAGGGTACAATTGCTATACATTTAATTATTAATGAAATAATTTAGTCAATGAATAAGTCAGATTAAAGCCTGGTTTGCTAGCTATATCGACTGATAATGGATAGATAGATAGATAGATAGATAGATAGATAGATAGATAGATAGATAGATAGATAGATAGATAGATAGATAGATAGACAGATAGACAGATAGGGAACATCCTACAGTTGAACTTATAATGTCTGTGTTTTTTGTATAAAAAAGGAGTGTATGTACCTATTTTGGGAGTACCAGTCCTGCTTCCACAAGACAAAGGAGCAGATGCCTGCAGGAAACCCAATCGAGATATCAGAGAAATCCATTTTGGGCAAATTTGAGATATTCTGTGATAGGCTAAATAAGGTAGTGAGTCATTTCTAATGTGTTTAATTATCCCTTGGTTCAGCTGGACTATAATGACATATTTGTTTTCCAGATATCTCAGGTAATGATAGCCGCGAAACCGTTCTCCTCCCTCAGCCATTTGGAGATCGATGGAATAGACCCTCTAGCAGCAAAGTTTCAGAACATTTACATCAACATGAAAAAAAAACAGAACTATCTGGATAAAGGGGGAAATGAGTTTGGAGTTGATGTTGCAGAGTTCATGTCACAGATTAACAACCTGGTGGTAATTTGTGCTTTAAGCATCAGTGACTCAGATTAATCTACAATTATGAATGCTTAATAATAATGTAGTATTCTAGTAATACACTGTACAACACATTCAATTCTTTTCCAGGTTCAACTGGAGCATTTCATGAGTTCAAGTATTTCCAAGACATATTCAAGTCATCATGCCCTAAACCTAATACAGAGGTACTTTGTGTTATACAAGAATTGTCTTGATACCGATGATGTTAAAAGAGCAGTTCAGACACAAATGAATCGTAAAGTCCCCCGATCGCAGATTTTTGATCAGTTAGATCAGTTAGTGTTACATTTAATTCAGCCATGATGTTTAGCAAGTGAGGTCTATATTTTGTTTGAGCTGAGATTAAGTATGTGGAATAGGAGTTGGACAGATACACATAAATTCTATCTTTTAAACACATAACGGAAGGCTTAGAAGGAGAACCCCAACTAAATGACCAAAATGAAACAAATGACCCTTGCTTATTGTGAAGTAGCTGCTGTAGAAGGATGCATGCAGTTTATTTAGTTACATAGTGCAGAATTGCGAAGTGTTTTTATGGACATGCAAAAATATATTAGTTATTTGTTGTGTATTCTGAATCCCCTGCAATTTTCGTAAGAGCCTGATATAAAATTTACAAAAACTTACCTTCTGTCTGTTTTACAGGTTTCAAAAGCTAAACTCTCCCTTCCTGCAGGCAGAAATCTCCAAGAATTATAGCCTTATTCTGAAGCGTTTCGAATCAGAGCTTATACATGTAAAAAAGGTATCTGCATTTGAGGAGTTTAAAAGAGATTTGATGCTTAAATACCAAGCAGAAGTGTGGCTTTAATAATTCTTTTGTTGTTAATGTCTGCAGCACTACGAGTCCAACAGAAAACACCCTCCTCTAGGCAAAAACATACATCCAAAGGTGGGCAGGATTCTCTGGGTCAGGAATCTGTTCAATAAAATACAGGAGCCCATGAGCAAAATCAAGGTAAACAGTGAGATCAAATTTACATACCTATTCACCTCGAGATGATGTTTAAGATAAGTGCAATTATTAAGTCCGGCAAATATCCAGTGTTTACTTATAAAGTACATCTAGCTAAACTCTAACTTGAAATATGTTCTTGTTCATATGCCAAGTGTGTACCTTAAATTACAAATTCTGCCCACAAGAGAAACATTAACCTTGTTAAAAAAGCCCACAGTTTCATGCTGTCTGTGATTGAAGGACACAGGAAGTACGGGTGCCGAGGAGCATAATAATTATATATACAACTTTAACACTGAGTATTTGTAGTACATTTTGAGTTTGTTCGTTGGAGATCACATTTCATACTTTTTACATTATCCAATATATGGGAGACTCGGGTCTTCAGGACAGAGGAGTTTGCAGTTAGTAGGTAGCATGAAACCAGCTTTGGGTTTTTTATTAACTTCTTATTAACTTCAAGCCCAAGAAAAAAGCTGTGCAACTATGTGTAGTGACTATAATATAATATAATATAATATAATATAATATAATATAATATAATATAATATAATATAATATAATATAATATAATATAATATAATATAATACAACAATGTAACAAGCAACATAATATAACAATCTGTTTTTAATCTTTTATTTTTAGGCATATATTATGTGAATGAAATGTTACTGAAAGTAATAACATTATACAAGTGCATTCATGCTACAGTCATAAATATTCTCAGAACTGTTATACAAAAATAAATAAATTAACTTCTTGTAGTATAAATGATTGTATAGTCAACACAAGTTCTCTGTTAAAAACAAATCATTGGCTATCATTCGTGTATGATGTCATAGTGCACAACGTGTACTGTGTCCTGCTTAAAATGTCAGCTTTCAATATAAAACACCTTCAAAAATTTGGTTCTAATTTATTCCAATTTATCTTTTTCTATTTTCTCACAACATATAATGAATTCCTACGATGGACAGAAAAACTCGGACATTTTATCCACTGCTGAGGGAGAGAATGTATTGAAGATGTACAACAGAACTGCTTCTCAGTTTGTGGAGTTCGAGATTCTTCACCACAAGGCTTGGCTGGAGGAGGTCTCCAAACTGACTGATAGTAAGTGTCTTTACTCTCTTTCTTAGGTATACATTCTGAAATATTAAGAATAATGTACAAAATGAGTATAACTAAACTTCTTTGTAAAGCCCTACAGGTGAAACATCTTAATATGCCAGAACTGGTTGCAGACATTGAACCTAAAATCATCAGAGAATCCTCACTGATGCGGAAACTGGGACTGGAAGTTTCCAAGCAGGTTCTGTGTATGAACTCAAAAGACATACATTTAAAAGCCATGCACTTCTGATTGCAAGGCTCCACCTGAGAAAATCCCTTTATAATGCCGAAAATAAAGATAAGATATTCATTATATATTTCTGTATCATATCATATATCATATCACAACAATGTTGATTTCTTGAATCAGATTCAGATCAGTATGCCTCATTCACAGGGACTTGAATGTCAGACACAGCCACCTACACATCTACTGCTATTTAAAAGGAGCAGATTTTACAGCCCACTGCTAATGATTACAGTTTAGCTTTCACCTAACAAACAGGTGTCCAATTTCCATGCATAAAAATGTATTAAAAAATGTAATTAAAAATAAAAATTGTCCTGTGTTTTGTGTACTCACTTGCCATATATCTTTTGAAAGATCATTTGGCTTAGAGTGTCACAAATAATAAATGTAATGTGAAAGACTGCATATACACAATGTTACCAAAAGTATGTGGACACCTGACCATCACATCGATATGAAGTTGTTGGATGTCCCATTCCAAATCCCTGGGCTTTAATGAGGAGTTGGTGTTGCTGCTGCACTATGCACTGGTGGGGTTTTTTCAGCCTCAACCCAATTTTTTTTTGTATATATGCAATAAAAAAGTGAAGTGATTTCTATTAAAAAAATACTTTTCTTAAGGGAGTGGTGATTGCTGCTCATAATAATGCTGGTAAATAATGCCCCCAATGAGGTCATACTTTCTGTTTCATCAGACATCATAAAGATTATAAAGTAGACGCTTTTACAAGGCCAACCAAACACATATATATATATATATATATATATATATATATATGAAAAATATAAAGGCATTTTCTGCATAGGAATCTGTGCTTCTTTTCTATGAATTTGTATTTGTATACAGTATATCTGAAAAACATGGAATAAAAAAAGGCAGAAGAAGAGAAAACAGATCCAAAACACAAACTGGTAAGAGATTAATATAATTAATAGGATTTAGTCAGTTTGTCTGCTTTCTTGCATCTATTTTTTTATCTGATGTCTGTGTCAATCTAGTGTCTGAATAAGAAATGTTATGCTAATAAGCATCGAGTTGCTAGCTTGTTACTATCAGACATGCCAACGGCAGTCTGCTGCCTTTAAAGATAACAATTCAAAACAATAGCAAATCAGACCCTTCCTGATTTCAGTGCTTTCACTATCCTCCTATTCCTGTTTTCTGGAGTCTCTAGAACCTGCGTTTGTATTTTCTGATAGGAATTCATGAAGAATCCCAGCCTCTGGAAGAGAAATGAAATGTTGCAGTGTGTGACATTTAAAGGAAAGAAGACATAATCATCATTTTAAGCTTTATTGAGTTGTCATCAGGTGGGTGTATTCTGTCAATTACAACATTACAGAAGATTACTTTTTACTTTCAATAGTGAACATAATTAACCAAGATGGCCGCACCGAGATTTGTTTGTTGTCTCATTATCTAATGAAGATGATATAATGCCCCTGTATGATGTACATGCAGCTACTGCACCTGGCTTCAAATATGTACCTTTCCAAATGAACCATACAGATTAGTTATCTTTTAAAAAAAAATTGTTGTACCTCTGTCTGTCTGCGATAGCGTGGAAAAGGTTGTTCTGCAAATGCCTCAATGAAAAATAGAGGACTAAGTACATATAATAACTATTTAAATTACTGAACTGAATGAGGTGTGATTTGTGCGTCTCTGTGCAATAGCCATGACTCACAAGTAAAAATTGACTGTTGGACTCACTGAGCTGCATAAAGGTCATTTGACATTATATGAACCAATAGTTTTCTATTTTATGTACATATTTGTTTTATTTACTTCTTACTTTAATAAATGACTTAAATAAAAAAAACAAAAACAGGTACATAAATATTTTTAAAAATATTTTTAAAATATTAACAAGTATTCAGTATTGCAACTTTGTCAGTTCAGATTCAACAGTAACAATAAAATTAGAAACATTCTCTCTCTCTCTCTCTCTCACACACACACACACACACACACACATAAATTCCTCAAAATCTACAACTGCTAACCCAGACATGCATTTGTTGTATACTAACTGGACATCCTATCAACCAGGGTGTTTTTTTTTTTCTGGTATCAATCCATTACTGATACAGGATATCAGACTACTGACTGGTGCCATTTCTTATTTTATTTTCTGAATTTTTAAATAATTGTGTGTTCTCTTTAATATGTCATTAATTCAGAGGTGTCCAATCTTATCCAGAAAGGGCCAGTGTGTGTGTGTGTGTGCAGGTTTTCATTCCACACCTGAGTATACTGAAAGCCAAGATCAGTTCATTAAACATGTGGAATCAGATGTGGCTTCTGCTTGTCTGGAACAAAACAACTTGCACCCACACTGGCCCTGTCTCGATAAGATTGAACACCCCTGCATTACTTGATATTGAAAACACAAACCCATTATATCCCATCATTTTTATTTTTAACTTTAAAGAACAATAACAACAATTCTGATTTAGTCACAATTGATGCATAAGAGAGTTATAAACTGGCTAGCCTCATTAAAGTCAAGTTTGTATATACAAATCTTAGTTAGATATAACTTGGGCACAAGAATATTTAGTATAGGATCCCAGCCTATACTAATGAACTCTTCATTTTTGTCCTTGTTTATAAACTCTCTGTTCATTTCCTGTTACTCATGGCGTTGTGTATAAAATGTGAGTGTGTTATATGTGTGCATAATGTCCGTGTGTGTGTGTGTTGTTTGGCCTAAAATATGTTACATATTTCTGTAGGGTGACTTCAACTTCAACAGTGCTTATTCAGAAGCTGGTCGGAGAGTTTGTCTGTAATGTGTTATCTGTTCACTCTGTTGTTTAATGGTCTGTAGCCCATCTCTCCCTCCAGCTGTTCTGCAGTGAGTGTGCCCAGGATGGGCTCACAGTTGGGGTTAAACACTGAATAGGCACTCATCTCACCAGGCTTTCTCGCCACTGGACTCCGCAGACCTTCATAGAGCCAGTAAAACAGAGACAGGAGAAAGAAGGGCAGCCCAAAGTCCAGCTCGGAGAAGAGACCAAGCAACACAAGCCACAGTAACACCTTCAGCAGGGTCAGATTAGTAACCGCCAAACGCTGCACACCGAGCCAGCGGCCAACAGAACTGTCCAGCAACCAGTCACTGTTTTCCTGAGGAAACAATCCATTCATTAAAGCAATCTCAAGATGATATAATTTGTTCATTTACACACACACACACACACACACCGCCTAGATCTGTGTAAAAGTCAGTGATCTGAGATCAGTTATGTTCTTTAAAACATATGGTTCCTTTTACCAAATATTTGAGCTATTTTCCCCCAACGTGCTGTACTAAAAGATTATAGTAATGAGATGACTGCACACATTAAACCCTGGTATTTATACAGAAAAGGGAAAGGTGTAACCTTGCCTCGTTTACCGTCGTGTTGGACTCGGTGTTCTGGATCGCGTCATCCGGAGCTGTGTGTGTCTCAGAGCAACAACTTTCAGGTTGATTTTCGGTTTCCGTTGCTTGTTTCTCGACTTTCCTTCGGGCTCTGAATTCCGCTAACTTTTGTTCCATGTTCAAACATTTAATTTAAAAAAATCAAACTGTTCAGAAAAGTGAAGATTTCTACAAAAATGCCCTACATCGAAGAATTCGAGTGCTGTAGTAAATAGTTCTGGTTTTATGTGTTGCACACGAACGTGTTTGACGGTTGCACCGACCAGTGCCGTACCCGGAATTGTTGTGTGTTTATTTGTAATGTGTAGAAAACATTTGGTTTTCCCACCCGTATTGCGTCAAACCTCACCTATACTCAGGTTGGCTGATTTTTCCCCGCGTTCTGTTCTGGATATTTTATGTTGCGGGCTGTAATAATATTAACACTACTACAAAATAGAATAAAAGTACTACCTAATCAATACGTTATTATTAAGATACGTGTTTATTTTTTTATTTTTTTATTTAATCCTTATTTGTCACATATACAGTACTGCACAGTGAAATTCTTTCTTCACTTATTCCATTCCTGGAGCGGTGGGGTCAGAACACAGGGTCAGCCATGATACAGTGCCCCTGGAGCAGGGTGGGTTGGCCGCCTTGCTCAAGGGCCCAATGGTGGCAGCTTGGCAGCGCTGAACCCTGATCTTCCGGGCAATGATCCAGAGCCTTAACCACTTGAGGTACCACCACCCCAATAATAATAATAATAAAAAAAAAAAAATAATAATAATAATAATAATAATAATAATAATACGTGATGGTTATTATTAGTAGTAGTAACTTCAACTCAATAATACTACAGAGAATTAAAAGGCTTACTTGTCGCTACCTACAACACGATATAAAACAAATCTTTCAATTGAATTAAATTAAATTTATTTGTATAGCACTTTTAAAAATGGACATTGTTGCAAAGCAGCTTTACAGAAGTACAGAAATGTAGGAAAAACAATTATAAAGTTTAAAGTTAACTTACTGTTTATCTTCAAATGAACAAGCCTGAGGTGACGGTGACAAGGAAAAACTCCCTGAGATGATATGAGGAAGACAACTTGAAAGAAACCAGGCTCAGAAGGGAACCTCATTTGGGTGACACTGGACAGTAAATAGTGTAACTGTTGATAATGTCCTTTCTTCAACAGCAACCAAAAGCTCTTAAGCAACTATTAGGTCAGTGTAGTTTCAGAGCACTAATTCCTTTCTGCTGAAACCTGATTGATGAAACGGCAGTTCAGAGAGGGCATGAAAGTCTGCAAGTGGTTCTATCCACAGCAGATCCCTGAGTCACAGGCTGTCCACGCAGATCTATGCCCAACAGCAGTGAGCACCACCAAGTGACGAGACTCCAACCAGGGGTAGAGCGTCTGGATGGATCAGGCAGATCCAGAAAGAAGAAGTGGTCCCTCTGGAAACTCAGAACACTGGGAGCTTGGGAGTTTTTCATAAACCATTTAGTCCAAAGTTTGTTACGGTATACAGTATTTTTCAGGTGTTCTGAAGTTTGCCAGACTGCTGATGATGTATGTCATGCCATGTCATTTAAGCTTCTGTTTTAAGGCACATTTGTGCTGTGACACAGGGAAGGGAAATATGAGTAACTGTGGCATGCAGACACACGTTTACCTTCTAGCTTGTTTTCTTTCTATTTCAGCTGACACAGACCATCTATCTATGGTGATTTGCATCCACTAGAGTTCAGGTGCATGCTGAGGATGAGAAATGTGCATCTAATCATATTTCTCCCCACTATCATTTTTTTTGCGTTTTTGAAGATAATCCAAGCCGTACACAGTGATAGATCGAGACTATGGTTTAGGATAGACTCCACAGGCTGATCTAGAATTTAGGTTCAGTGTTTGCAGCTGACTGTAGTTTCCAGCTTGCCCACCAGCTTAGATTATCCCTTTAGGTCAAAAGTATAATGCCCCCCCACCACCTTAATTATATAGTACTTTTCTAACATTTTCTGATTCTAACCACCAGAGGGCACATGAACACAACAGACTACAAATCCACTGCAACCATGATCAGGATAGTGTTAGACATTATAAGATGCACAGTATAAGTTAAATTAAAATTCCTTTTATAACCTATTTTCAGAGTATGGTCTATATTGATGTGTTGTTAAAACCTATAGAAGCAATCTAATCTAATGCCTAGATAAGAATGAATATCCATATTATCTGTCATCTGTAAGGCATATTATCTATAGCAAAAGCCCTTATAATCTATAAAAAAGCCCAGTGATCTAGAGAAAGCCTTATGGTGTATCGGAAATCCATATAATCTATAGTCTAATTTGTAGACAGTCATTATGACATACTGAATGTTTTATGATCTATAGAAAGTCCTTACAATCTGTAATACTATAACATTTAACATCATTCAGGTTTTATCTCTGCCTCATGGCCAGTGTTCCTCGCTCCATCACAACCCTGACTAGGGTTAAGTGGTTAATGAAGGTGAATCAATGAACATATTCTATACAGTATATTATACATACAGAATCCCAACGTGATTTGTTATAGCCAACATTGATTTCTCCTGTGTATAAACAGCCAAATGCATTTACAACTTGTACCACCACAGTACACCAGTGAACACGTCTAAAGTGGAAAGGTACAGCTTGCTTTGAGTTGCAGCCTGAGTGAGAATGGATAGAGATGATTAAACTCTAACTGTAATGTAGACAAATAGGAGAGATGAACAAGGGCATCAGTGACAAAATGACAAATTAGAACATGGTTCATTGTTTACAATTAACAATAATAATATAACTAATGAAAGCCTGAAAGCAGGACTCGCTGTAGCCATGGATACGTCTGTGTTCAGTTGTCAAATCAAGCTTTTTCTGATGAGGAAGACGAGGCTGTAGGATACAGTTGCAAATCAGCAGGCAAAAAGCTGTTATCAATGTAGATAAGACAGAAGCAGAGGAAGCAAACAAGTAAGCAAAAGGTATGCATCTAAGTGTGAGCGTGAATGATGTGGTATTTCTACACAGCGTTATATGAAAGGGATTGAGAAACAGGTGTGTAAAAATCAGTAGGAAATATGAGTAGAATGAGTGGAAGTAGGAGCATGGCAAAGTCTGGACTGGAGTTTGTAATGGATTGTAGAGCTCTTGGAGTACTAGAGTATCCTGGAGTGACATTTCTTAAACAATCGAGGACTAAATCCAACTCTAACTGAACTGCGCAATCTGGATGTGCATCACGATCAGCGTTATTAAACTCAGAGTTAGACCTGGATTGGCCTGCCACACTATTTTGCCATTTTCTTGTCAGGTCTTTAAGCTGTTGTGACAGTTTTTCTGCATCCACTTTGCTGCCCTTGTGTTGAGCTTTAGGACTTTTCACTGACTCATCACTGCACTGGAGATGAGCTGAGAACACATAGAATATTAAGTGGATTTTTTTTTTTTCTACCCTGATTCATTGCTGTGTCGAGAGAGGAAAAGAGCATGAGATGGTAAGAGTGAAAACAAGGAAAACAGAGCAACACAGGAAGTATGATAATCAGCATATGATTCGATCAAATGTTAATGTCCTCTCACTTCATTCACTGTAGTCTAGGAATTTGACACTGATTAAGTGTCGTAAGTGACTCTGTTAAGACACTGATTGTGTATACTGCTTTGGATATTGTAAGAAATCCTCCTATACATGGATTCTCACAGGGAATATCTCCTGAGTCCTTGTCTGTTACATTAGTAGAGCATACACTGATCATAGCAGTTTGAAAGGAAATTCTTAGGTATATAAAATAAATGCTTATCAGAAGTGAAAGCTCAGCGGTTAAAATATTAGACTATTGATTGGAAGTTGTGACTTTAAATCCAAAGCTACCACTGCTGAGCCTAAAATGTAGATAAATGTAAGTCACTCGGGATGAAAGTATCTGCTAAATGCAGTAAATGTAAATATATCGCACTTAAGAAAACAGTTAGAAATAGAGCTGGATCCAAACATAATTATATTCATAATTATTTAAACATAATTAAATACAAAAGATGCTTTCAAATCAACAACAGAGCTCTGAACAAAGTGCAATAAACTAAATACTGATTTTTAAACTGACATTGCTGCAAAGACATTACAGTGAGGGAGCAGAAACATAACATATTATTATTATTAGTAGAAGTAGTAGTAGCAGTGGTGGTGGTGATATAAGTAATAGAATTTTTTTTACACAACAATATTACAAACTATTATAAAATCAAGTGATATTTTTAAATCATTTATTTGTTGTAATATTTGCATATATCTGGTAACTAACCCAGAAAAAAAACACATAAATTAGACTTTTATTTATTTTTATTTAGTTCTTTATTTTTTATTTAAACCCTTTTAATTTCACTTCCATTTACAACAAAATCAATAATCAGTTATTCATTATGATCAAATCTGGCAACCAGGAAGAACAACTTATAGTCCAACATATCCCATAAAACGTGAATGTCACTATCAGAGAGATGAGTGAATAATAAATTATTAATAAATACTGCAACTGCATGTAAAATAACAAAATAGTTTTTAACCAGTGAGCTGTACATTCTGTATGTGTCTTCTGTTGAAAAATAATCCAAAAATAAAATAAAATCCAGACAGCCACAAGAACAGGAGCCATTTTGGAATAAGATCTGTATGATTTAAAGTACTAGACACTATTTCATCCTCTAAGTACTTTTAACCACCTCTTTTCATTTCAAAAAGAGAAAAACTATTTCCCATTTTCTCCAGGACTGTTGAATACGTAAAAAATGCAAAAGATTTTCTCTCTCTCTCTCTCTCTCGCATATGTGTGCACGGTGGAGTTATTGCTAAAGAACAAGCCTATACACCGCTGGGCTATGTCTCAAATCACACACTCTGCACTTGTTTATCTGATATCCAGATTTTTGAAGAAACGTACAAACAAAAAAACTAACAAATGAAATGCCATATTTTGTGCTAAACATAAAGATTTCTGTCTGTTAGCATACAATACTGGATCATAAGAACAGCCTCTACAGCAACAATCACGCATAAATATCGCATGTCAGCCATTTTGACCATTTCATTTCACTGCAGCCTCTGCTGGTTTCACCTCCTTAATTCAATTCATATATGTTAAATAAGCTATGACTGCCTTCGTTTCTCTGTGATCGTCTGCTAAGTTTCCCAGTGTGAACATTACTCACTGCTTACATTAAAAGTACACAAAGTGTGGGATTTGAGACACAACTCCAAGAGCAGGTCAAGCTGGTAAACATATCTTTATAAGCCCATATAAGAACTCAAAGATGCTCTTCAAAAATTTCTTAGCATACACTCAGTCATCAGATTAGGTTTTCTGATCGCACTCAGAAACCCTGTCAGATTAGCTCATATTAATTAGCTGAAATCTGTGAAACTACATTTGCATATATGGATACCAATGAATTCCTTCTTGAATATTTCCATATATGTGGCCTTTAGGGAACCCATTTTCACATCGAACTTAAAGAACTGCAATACGCACACAGTAAAACTTAACAAGGAGCACAGAAATATACATGGAAATACTAACCTCACAACAAAACACGTCCCTGTGATGAAGATGAGAGAGACATTAAGAAAGGTTAAAGAAGAAATATATGAGATATGCTATATTACTAGTTTGAGCTGAGTGTATTATTCATACAGGGTTTTAATTATGCACTTGAAATCGTTTCATTTTAAGATGAAAACATGCCACACTCATCAATAAAGTGTGTTTATGGGATTATCTACTGTGCATGCTTTCACTGTCTCATCACTGGGTGATAGAATAATGTAAGTAAGTAGGATAGACACTGACAGAATAGTGGAGGAAATAACAGAGTTTATTTATGAAAATGAGAAAATGAGAAATAAAATCAGTTCATGGTCAATATGATTTAAGAGAAATGTGTATGATCAACAGTACAAAACAAGGAGAAACAAGGCAAGGGTCATACATGGAATTCTGAAAAACTCACCAATTGAAAAGGTTTAGCAATGAAGGATAGAACGAGCAAACCAGACCTAGTACTGAATGAAACAGTGATGCATTTATGTATGTGTGAATGAGGCTGGAATGGGCCACGGGTAAAGCTGAATCAGATGGTAAGGGAGTTCGAACTAGTGGAATGAGTCAATGGAGTTGGTTTGGTTGTCAGATGAGGATTCTGGGATTTTGGCGTTCCCAGTTTGGTGAGGATTTAACAAAGTGTGTGGAATTCAATATATTACTTCAATATAGTTTAAGCACCAGTTATAAACTTTTCATTGGCTTATGACTTAAAACCTTATGCACCATTAATTCACCTTTGCATAAGTATTCACCCCCCTTGAACTTTCCTACATTTTGTAGTGTTTTCAGTTGGCATGTTCATATGACACACAATGGACTCCACTAAATATCTGACTTCATATGGCTATTGTGTATATCATAAATTTGTGGTAGTGTGACTCAATTTTAAGGACTGGTTCATTGAAGCTTCTCTCACATGCTTTGTTAATGATATTGTCTGAAATCTATAGCTGGAGCTCATAGTATTTGTACAGGATGTGTACAGTTGTTATTGTTGTTGTTGCTTTAATTTGTTGATTTAATTTTAAATTCTTTTAACCCAACTAGGGAAGTTCTAGAAATGTGGGCAGCCTACAACATTTATGCCATCAGTGCCAAACATAGAAGTGATAGAGGATCTCACGTCATCCAATAAAAATTAGTTTAATTAATTAGGTTCTTGCTATGATTTGCATAAAATAAATTTTAAAATAATAATAATGAAAAAAACAATAAATGTTGTTTTAGTTTTAGTTTTCTCTTCACTTCTTTATAATGGCCATATACTCATAATCATGATTAAATTAGATTCAGTTTCAGGTCGTAACAAAATGTTGAAATTTTCAAAAAGGGTGAATATTTATTCAAGGCCACTGTAATGTAGGTAACAACAGAGAAATTTAGCTGAATCACTTTGAAGGTTAATAAAAGGGCAATAAAGATAATGTAGTAAAGGAAAAAAAAAAAAAGAAAGAAGAGACTAAAAAAAGGCTGCCAGCGACACACAGTTGTGCATCTGAGAGCCACATCAAGACAGATTTAAGTTTATTAGCCACAAGGCTTTTATTTATAAAAACTTTGCAGACTGTAGACCTATGCTAGCATTCCATTGTGATATTTTCAGTAAAAAGCATCTGTAATTTGCCAAATAACTGTAATGCATGTTCCTGCCTGCAAACAGGTAAGTGATATACTGAGATGATTTCATTTTCTCTTGGGTGGGTGAGATTGGATTCAGAGAGCTAGTTTAAAATTTCAGCAATTGATATATAGCAGGCTAATTAGCGTCAATTTACTACTGTAAGTTAAAAGGGGTTAAAATACTACAACTAGTAAATGAAATACAAATCAAATATATCAGTATGACAGACTAAGCACCAGTTAGAGCTTTTCAGTGTTCACTAGTGAAAATCTCATTATTATGCACCATAATGCAGCATATGTAGATAACAGCACCTAAACCAGCTATACCTTAAAATGGAATTAAACCAGTTGTAATGAATCTGTAGTGTCTAAGGTTTCTTTTATTATCTTCAAACTTTGGGTCACCTCTCTGCCTGGAACTATAAAATAAAGTGATTCCACTTCTACTTCCGAGTGGTCAAGAGCAGCAGACCAGTTTCCTACTGGAACTAGTAGTTTTCCTGTGTGATCATTTCCTTTCCGAGTGCTAATTGCCATCGTCACCTCATGTGGTCAGACTTGTCCACTTTTCCTCTCTCATTTTGTTGAGGAGCAGAAAAAAAAGTCTTCCAGATACTGAGATGCACACAAATTTCCTTGTAAACGTTTGTATAAAATTGTTAATGGTAATAACTGCAATAATTAGGACATACATAGGCTTGCCCGAATTACTTCTACATGTTTAGGAACCTGCAGCAGGAATAAAGTGAGTTGTTGGCACTGGGATAGGAACTCCACTAGTTAGAAGGTAAACTGGCCTGATGGTCCTCTGCTGTATGTAACCTACCATTTCTAAATGGCTGCTATTAAAGTTGAAAACTGTATTATGTCCTTTCGTTCATGATGTGTTCCTTTTTTTCTTGATTACTGTCATTTAAAGTTAATGTATAAAACAAATTCTGTCTGATATCCTAAACTAAACTTGATACAAGTTGAGGCAAGTCTGATGATATTGGTGTACAATTTGCATAATACTAAACTGAATAAAAAAAACAGTGACACATTTGAAGCAAGCGCTCTACTCACACCTCATCTGTTGTAACTGGTCAATATCTCAGGGAGTTTTGAGTAAGAAGTTGTTTACTGTGCACTGATGCAAGCATCAACAAAAGGCTCATTAGAGGCTTATGAGACGTTTATCAACCTCAAAATGTCACTTTGGGGGCCTCACAGATGTATACACTTTGGATATGAAGTTAAAATGAATGTAATACAAACACAAACCATAATTATGTCATCAGCATATACAGAAATTTGTAAATGAATAAATTCATGAATTGTTCTTTATGATAAATTGCCAGGAACAAAGCAAGAACCTGGAAATAGTGTGGTTATTATTTAATCTGACATGCAGCTGAACTTATTCAAGTGTAATTAATTCAGCCAGTATCAAAATAGAATCATTTAAATCAAGCTCAATTAATTGAGCAATTAAAGCGGAAGTATGTAATTTGGGGGTATTGGACAGCTCTGATAAAAAAATAAATTAATTTAAAAAAACCCATATAACTGAAAGAAACTTGCATATAATCCATTGACATTCATATGTTTCTAGACCTAAAGGTTGAGCCTTGTTGATGTAAGAAAGTGAAAGTTTTGAGCAAGCTGTCACTTTGAATTAGGTTTTCCAGGCCACTCACAGCAAGAAATCAGAACCACATAATAATAATAATAATAATAATAATAATAATAATAATAATAATAATAATAATAACAGTGAAGTTACATACTGATGCTTTAAAATAGAATGAGTGAATAAATGAATGTCAATAAATATTTTTAAATATCATTTACCAGTGTCTTTCTAATTTCTCTCTTCTGAGGCATTTAATTGTAAATACTGTCTATAATTAGTTTGAGTGTGAGGATTTATGTTCCTTTCTCAGATAATATTACTCAGTGAGAGCTTCGACATGTGCAAAAAAAAGTCAAAATAGTTTTGTGGCCACCACATTCACAAAGTGATTCAATAAAGCAGAAGCCTCAAATTTGCCAAAAATGGGGGTATTTACTTCCACTGCACCCTTAATACAGATTCAATATACTGGGGGTAAGAATGAGATATAAATATTAATGCGTGTGATGAACAACAGCTTGCTGACTAATATGCTAATATGCAAAAAATCTGATTTAACTTAAAAAATATTCTATTAAAAAAAAACACATAAAAGAAGCAAAAAAAAACAACAAAACAAAACATGTAAACGTTCTTTACCATCATTCGTCTTCAGTGCATGAATTAGTCAGCAGCATACAACAATTCCAGGAAATTTCCATATCAAATACTGATAACTGATATATTGATATGAGAGAATGAGGGGGAAAAAAAACATTTTAACATCATATATTTTGAATGCATGAATTAGGCTGTGCTCACAGGGACATTTTTGTATCCATGGACACTTATTTCAGGTCGACTCTGGAGTGTTCGCTGTTTGAAAGCGTCACCAGTCTCATGTGGGGGAAAATCATGGATCTCCTCCAACAACCATGTCTTTAGTAAACCAGCAACACAATTAAATGCTGATTTTTACCAAAATGTCTGTGTGAACTTGGCCTTAGTCAGCAGTCAAGTATGTAGGGACGTCATGACGAGGCATGGGCGGATATGGTTCTGTTTAATAGTTCCCTTGCATTCTGTAATAGTTTATAGTCATATCGTAACACTGTATTGTCATGATAGATTTGACAGTACTGCCCTCATGAAGAAGCAAATACATATGATGCCTAGATATGCATAAATACGATGTATAGTCTTCATTCCCGCCTACTTGGGCAGCCTGTTCCTGAACGGACCACAGGGAGAGCGGCAATATTTTTAAAGCATACACGGTTATAATATTGTGCTTGTTAAATATTGCGATATATCATACAACCAATTGGTTATATGTGTGAAACATTTCTGCATATGTGTGAGCCAGTACTTTAACTTCCAATCAGCTGTCACCCTGTTAAAGAAGGTGCCATTTTACACTCTTCCGCTTACAAAAGTTGCCAGATATTTATCATTTAAATATTCATCCACAGATTCATCCAGTAAGCATTGGAGGTTTCGTTAACCATGGATCTAAATGCAGCAACAACGCAGAAAGAGACGCAGTACTGCAAAACATGACTTAAAACTAGTTTTCAGCTGAAATGTTTTTTTAAATGTTATATTCCAATGTTAGATGATAGCTAGCATTCGTAGTATGTATTCACCACAGTGCCACTTAGCTAGTTACCCCAGCTAGCTAGCTACCTAGCTAACATTGATTAGCTTGATTGCTAAATGTTTCCTCATAGCACCTATCAAAGATGAAGAGAGACATAATGCTCAGTTTTATAGCTTCATGTCTCATGACATGGATATGATCATGCAATTGAACTTTGAATAGTTTAGAACTAATGAAAATATATGGTAATGGCTGCTATAGCAACATTGCTATAGCCTGGAAGTAAACTAGCTGACTCCTTTTTTAGGGAAATACAAAGTAACCACCCTGTGCACAGTTATCGGCACATACCTGGTCATGAATGCCCTTAAAAATTTAAGATCATATGCTTATAAGTCTTTTTTTTTTTACCCATTTCCAGGGTGTCTTTCTTTTTGTTTTATTTTTGTTAAAGGCGACAGAGGGCTCAGCACGCGTGTTTGCACCAAACATGCTTAATCAGAAGCATGTCAAGATCTCTATTAAAAACTCCGTAGCTTGATGATGGTGTTGTGCAGATTATAAGGGCCGGGTGAGGAAATTTATTTCAGAGTATAAAGCAGCACCATAGACATTAGTTGAATATTATTCAAGTGTCTCTTTGTACCTGTATGTCCATTAGACTACATCAGAAATGGTAAGACCTTGAGGAAGAGGAGCATTGCACATAATGCAAATGAAAACAAAATCTTGTTTCACATCATTTTCATCCTTGTATATGTATGTCTGCAGGGGTTTTTATGTCCGTCAGCATGAATCCGTAAAGCCGCATCCTTCTGTTTGCAATTCAACTGCAACATTAATCGTGTGAGTGTCAACAACATTTCCCTTGGAAATACAAACAGGATTCATTTGAGGTGCAAAAAATGCATTGTGTAATATACTATACTATAATATAATATAAAATCTGAATATATTCTCTTTTTATTTAGTATGTAGAGTTTGTAAAAGGATAAATAGAGCATTGTTTCAAATTGAGATGATTCATGTAAAAGGTTACCTCTCTCAGCTGTCCAACAAAACAAGTGCCATTTTTTTTTTCCCAACGTTACATTCTTTACCATGTCCATAAGCTGAACTGCTGCTTTAGCTGTAGACACACACACTGCAGATGAGGTTAGTAAGATTTCTCACCCTGTATGTCTTAGAAAGCACAAACTGAGCTTTTATGCTTATCAGTCCATGACCAACTTTGATTCATCTAAAAGTTGAATCTACGAGGGGCTGCCATTCTGCGTTTATTTATTTTTATTTTTTTTGCAATGGTTTGCAGGTTCTCAGTCATCCAGGACGGTTTGAAATGTTATGAGTCAAAGCAACTCGAGTTGTATTATAATCTTGAAGACATTTCTCCACTCGACTGAGGAGCTCCTTCAGTTCTAGTACTCCAATGTTATATACAGTATATAAAAGACATTATATTCTTCCACACTGATTCATGCCCATTCTCTGCTTTTACTCCTATGAGACTTTTTACAGTTTATTTTAATGCACCTGGGAATTCAGTTGCAATATCACAGCGGACAAATTGTGTCCTTAGAGGCAATATCTGTTAATAGTGTTAATAAGAACACTTTAACTTCATTGCATTTCATTGTTTTTTAAATAAAAACTGAACTAATGCAGGGTCATGTTGATTGAAGACACTTACCATGAATCACTGTAGAGATCAACTTTTGTTTGCTAGTACCTTCACTAAACAGGATAAGGACACTTACATGTACATATGCAGTGTTTATTCCCTTTCTATTGATCCCTGGTGTGAACAGAAATTATTTGAAGGATGTGATCTTAGACCACTTCCTGGTGAACTCTAGTGCTGTGTGATTGCAGCTTTAAGTGCAGGAAGTGACCTCTGGATTTACAAAAATAGCGGTGCAGCACCATTTACAGTATTGTATATAAACAGATTATAAGTATAGTGTTATAGCAGTATTCAATTATATAATAGCTTTTTTTGCATTCAGAATTCATCATAAAACAGCACAAGACTCGCCTCAAGTGCCAGTTGCAACTGGAAGCTCATTTTTATACCGATTTTCAAAAAACAACATACAGTGCATTCAGAAAGTATTCACACCCCTTAATTTTTTCACCTTTTTTTGTTTCAGCCATATGCTAAAATTCTTAAAAATATGTTTCCCATTCCACAAACACTTCAGACTAGACTCTATATACTATAATGAAACAGAAAACAAAATAGTTTTGTAATCTATTCATTAAAAAGAAAAAACTAAACTATCACATTGACATAAGTCTTCAGACCCTTTACTCATCACTTAGTTGAAGAGACTTTGCTTCACAGCTTTGTTATCACAGCTAACTCACTTCTCTGCAGATCTTCTCAAGCTCAGTCAGATTGGATGGGGTCTGTCTGTGGACAGGTATTTTCAGATCCCTCTAGAGAGTCCAGGCTCTGGTTGGGTTACTAACAGAGTTGTCTCTTAGCCACTGTCTTGGCTGTGTGCTTAGGGTCATTGTCCAGTTGGAATGTGAACCTTAAGCCTAGTCAGAGGTCCTCAGTGCACTGGAACCTCAGTGCACAGTGACCAATGCCCCAGGCCCTGCCACTGAAAAAGACTCCCACAACATGATGCTACCACCACCATGCTTCACCACTGGGATGGTATTGCACAGTTGATGAGTGGTGCCTGGTTTCCTCCAGACATGATGTTTGGAACTGAGGCAAAACAAACCAGAGAATATTGTTTCTCACAGACTAATGGTCTTTAGTTGCTTTTTTGCTAATTCTAAGCAGGCTATAATGTGTCTTGCAGTGAGGAGAGGCTTCTGTCTGGCCAATCTGGTTCAGATTGGTGAAGTTGCAGTGATGGAAGATCTTCTGCAAGTTTCTACCATCTCCACACATGATCTCTGGCGGAATGACTATCAAGTTCTTGGTCATCTCTCGTACGTTCCTACCTCTGAGCTCTGCAGGCAGTTCCTTGGCTTCTTTTTTGCTCTGATATGCATTTTCAGCTGTTAGACCTTATAAAGACAGGTGTGCCTTTCCAAATCATGTCCAATATGATAAACTTGCCACAGCAGGACTCGAACCAATGTGTAGAACCATCTAAAAATCATCCAGAGAAATGGGATGAGATACTGTCATTGCCAAGGGTCTGAATACATGTCACTGTGATATTTCAGTAATTTCTTTTTAATAAATTTGCAAAATTAGCACAAATCTGTTTTTGTGTTATTTATTATAGGGTATGGAGTATATAATGATGTAGGAAAAATCATTGAAAGCATTCTGGCATAAGGCTGCAACATAAAAATGAAGGGGTTTGAATCTTTTCTGAATGTACTGTACTTTAGTAGTAATTTAACTAGCCATAAATATCTCTTTAACCACCTTTTTCATTACTTTTAAATAATGAAAAGAGCTCTTTAAAAACACATTTAGAATAGGCAACTAGCTAGTGATCGATAGCACTTGAAAACATAGACTTTTTATGACTTTGCATGTGGAAAATATGACTAGTAGACCAGTATCTAAAGGCAGATACTTAATATTGGAATAATTAATAATTAGACACTTTCTATTGCAGTACATGTGGGAATGCAGTTGATTTTCTCCTCTGTGCATTCAGACATAACTACAAAATAGCGCACTTCCAAAGTAGTGCACTATACAGAGAACACAGACAGTTTCAGAGAAAACCAGAGCACTTATATATTGAAGAAGACTCTCAGATTAGTGGAGAAACATTTTCAAGATTACACATGTGCACTTAGAGAGCTCAGGAATGTGTTTAAGAGTAATTAAGGGTGCTTGGGAATGAACCTGTGTAAACAGGGTGTGTAATAGCAGCACGTGCAGGTGACAGGATGAGTAATCGTGCATTTCATAGTCGCGTCTGGGCTTCTGGTATATAAATCTCTATACTATCCGCCCTCTCCGAGACTGAGCTTTGGCGAAATGATGCAGCTCGTTTGGCGGCCATTAGCCTGCGGCGAGCCTCCTGCCTCTGTCGGTCCTGCAGATCCAGAGACCGGTCACGTGTCAATCCAGGGCCACGTCCTTTAGGCGGCCTTTTCGCCGTTGGAGGAGGCCACTTTCTCTCCTGCAAAAAAAAAAAAATGCAAGACAAATGATTAAATAAAACAAATGATCAAATAAAACACTTCTACATTCAGTGCTAGTAGAAAAAGAAACAGGAGCTCTAAATTGGCAGTGACACTGTGGATACATCCCAAACCACACAACTTACTATGTAGGGCACATAAATGAATCATATATTCCAACTTCAGAATAGCAATAAGCAACATTTAACTGAATTTAAAATTTCATTGTCTTTTAAATATACAGTACATTACTTACGCTATGGATGTGGGAGTGAAAAGGATTATGGTTTATCTTTATAATTTAACATGGTATATTTCATAATAAATTGAGATTTTCCAGAAATTGTTTTCCGTAATGTTTTTTTATGGCTCATTATGTAAAAGCCTTTATTACTTAAACTGTACAATGGATATAAAAGTCAACACACCCCTGTTATAATGGCAGGTTTTTGTGATGTAAAATGACAAAATGAAACCAGGATAAATCACATCAGACCCAACCCCCTTGTGAAATTAACAGAAAAAAAAAATAATTAAAAAAAACCCTGATTGCAATCTAGAGACACATTATCAAATTATAAGGGCTTCCTGTTTACAGTCATTACATGTCCATCACACAGCTGCAAGGTAGATGTAAAAACAGCTGAAGAAAATTAGCCATAATCATAAAGACTGAGGCTGATCACAGCACTGTTAACCCAAAAGTTGTTTCTATGCAAACAGTTTGAGTAAATATCGCTTACAAAAAATTAGTTTTATTGCATTACTTAAACAGTATGAGTACATGAAACAATCACTAGGTGTACTCAATTTTGTAAGTTTAAAAAACTATTAAGTTTTTTACCTAAGGCCACACCCCTGTTGCAGCTGATTGGCTCAAGATTCAAAACTAGTCTGGGCTTGTTTGTTGGAGGATATTGAGAAAATTGCACCTTTTTCTTAATTTCACAGAGTGAATTTGGTCTTTTCTGCAATTTACCTTCTCCTTGGACAAATACGTTTTCTGCCTGGAACTTGTAGTTGAAAAAAACAGCATTTGCATTTTTCTGTCTTTCACACTTTTGGACTATTTTAAACGCCAGGTGACTGCAGTAAAGAAGAGGCCATTTTCTTGGTGAACTTGGTGAGTTGTTTTCTGTGTTTAAGTACTCCGAATTAGAAACACTTGAAACTTTTCTAGTTAGAAATATGTGTACATCTGAATGTATGTAAATTTGAGATTGACTCCAATACATACAAAAGCAGCATGGTATTTTTTATATTTCATGCCCACTTTTAATATTAGTCTCATTTATTGCCCTATTCTTTATTCCTCCTTACTCCTTTATTTACTCCTCTTTATTTGTCTTGTCTCTCACACAACAAAGAATCTTAATGATGGAGAATCCTTGGACATTCCAGTGGGAATTCTCTGCTATGAGGACAACAGAGCCACAAGCCCAGCATCACCACAACTGAACCCCTCAAGAGTGGGAATTATCCTAGAGGGCAGCCTTGTAATGGATGCACTCAGCAACCTGCCTCAAGCTATGTGCCTCTTGTTTGGCTTTACCTATGCACTCCACTTGGAGTACCCGAAGTGCATGAAAAACACTTTTATCTTTATTCAGCAGGTAATGCTAAACGTCGGTCGAAGTGAGCTACCACCAAAGGTTCAAAAGCTGAAGAACGATCTTGCAGTGTAAGACACATTTATGATCATGGCACAATTTCAAATATTCTTGCTGTTGCTCATTTTGTAATATGTTTCTGATGTTTTTCTTGTAATATATGTGATTGTTAAAAATGTTTGTTTAACTAGAAATTGTTTAACAGAGGACACATTTTAGAAAGTTGGAGTTTGTGTATTTAGCAGGTAAAGCAGATTTACAAAAAAAGTTCCTGTAAACCAAGGGTTCACAAACTCTGGTCCTCAAGGCCCAAAGTTCTGCTTGTTTTCCAACTACCATGCCTGACTGAACACACCCAATCCAGGTAATCAGCAGTGTGCAGGGCAGGGTTAGTTGGAAAAAAAGCAGGGCAGTGGGACTTGAGGACCTGTTTTGGGAACCCCTGCTGTAAACAAAATGGTTTCATGTTGAATGTTGTAACATATTGTGCCACTTAAAGTTTAAGGCATCCAAGATTCAAAAGCAGAAAAATGAGCTTGGAGTGTAAGACACTTTTGTGATGACTGCACAGTTCTTAATACTAACAGTGCCTGCTTTGTTGTGTGGCGCAATTAGCCTGCACTGAGAGTTATAAATAATCATACTGTTTCTCCTTTTGTATGCACTAATATGCTGCTACATGGTACAGTAAGTGTTGTTCAAATGTGTTTTTATTTTCCAAACTTGAAATTTATTCACTAAGCAAACTTTTAGAAAACTATTTTGTTATACAAGGAATTTGTTTCATAACAATACACACGTTGTTCCATTTGCTAAAACAAAGAAAGGTAGTTTTAGGGTGTTTCAAAGTGATTGTGAGAGAAAATGTCTGCAGCAAAATATAAGAACTACAGTCTATTCTTATATTTTGCTGCAGACATTTTCTCTCACAATCAATTACCTGGTGGTAAAAAGGCGTTTTGGTCATATAACTGTTCTTGTCATTTAAAGCTGTTTAAAGCATATTTGTTTGTTGTTGCTTTGTAATATGTTTCAATAAAATAAAAAATAAAAATGTACTGCATTGTGTGGTCATTCACAAAAAAAAGTGGCATTTTTCTATCCCAATTATTTTAGTACAAATATGGTTTTAAGTATATATTTGACTTAAAATATTAAGTTCTGACTATTTTGCATTTAAGTTGACTCTACTTAAACAAATTCATTTTTTCTACTGTCGATTACTTAAAGCAATTGAGTGTATATGTCTTTATATATTACGTTTGGACTGTTTTACATTTAAGTTGACTACTTAAACAAATTAATTTTTTCTACTGTCGATTACTTAAACCATTTGAGGCAATCACTTGCCTCAAATGGTTTAAGTACAATCAACTTATCCGGGTTTACAGTGAGGTTAAGATGTTGAACTAATGCTCAGAAAGTTGTGAGTTTAAATCCCTGCACTGCAAAGTTGTCATTGCTGTAAAAGTGAGATAACTGTAAATCGTTCTGGAAAAGAGTGTCTGGCAATTGACATAAATGTATATTTTAAAATATCATAACAACTATCTTGGTTTACATTATTACCCCAATACTGTAATTTTGGTCTCAATGTCCTTTTTCAATTAACCTTAAAAGGAACCCTTGGGGCTCTGAAATCCAGCAATCTGTCAGCTTAAGTATAGTTGAACAGAGCTATGAGCTTTTATTACTCTCAGAACAAGCCCATTACGAAAGCTTATTACAAACTGTGGGGCCATTACTCTTCTCAGTGTAACAAATAATAACTGAAGAAAAGCTAAAACCATGAACTGAGTAATTAAAAAACAATACTGGAATTAAGGGAATTGAGGGAATAAACCATGGCAGGGCATGCTGTTATTGAAAATCAATCCTCATTTTCCTCATTTGGATCAGAATCAAAACCTTCTAACCAATCAGAATTCAATATTGGATACCTTTCATTTACATACTGTAGATATGCTTAGAGAACACCAAATGTAAGTGAAATAAGGCCCTGACTACTGTATATTTTGCCAGACTCTACCTGCTAAAGAAAAAAATAAGTGATTATACATATGCAGTGATTACGCGTGACGTCTAATTACATACGCAGTGATTATGCAGGATGTCCAATTATATATGCAGTGATTACGCATAACGTCTAATAATACATATGCAGGGATTATACATTACGTCTAATTACGCATATGCAGTGATTACGCATGACATCTAATTCCACATATGCAGTGATTATGCATAAAGTGTGATTATGCGTATACAGTAACATGCACATGTATGCTGAGCATCTGTGTAAATAATGCATATTTTGGACAATTATTAAACCTTTTTTTAATATTATAAAAATTATTACAGTTATTTACATTATTATCACAAGTACGGGAATGTTGCCACAGGCTTGCTCATTAGGGATAAAATAGGATAAAATAGTCTAATTATAGAATTTAATAATATAAGAATATAAGAATAATTCTTATTTCTAGTTAATTAGTTATTTTTTGTTTTTATTTTTTATTATTATTTTTCATTTTTCCCCTCCCCTTTCTCTGTTTTTCTTTTGTAAAGCTGCTTTGAGACATTGTTCATTGTAAAAGGCGCTATACAAAATAAATTGAATTGAATTGAATTGAATGTCACAGGAAACATAGGATATTTGGATACTGTGACAGTCATTTATTAATTTTCAGTATCTGCTTCATCCTGGTCAGGGTCACAGAGGATACAGAGCCAATGTACATGCATCTAATGTTGTATTTGGAGAGTCTGCAGTCATGCTATTTATTAATCAGTGAAATGACCACTGAATAATGAAGCCATTTTATAAGGGGGTGGAGAAAGTCACTTTATAAATGATCTAAAGCACTGGCCTTCTCTTCCGGTTCCTCCACAGTTCTCCACTCATTTCTCTTCATCTTCTGCAACTCATCAAACTTGGCTGTGACGTCATCTACAGAGAGCTGCAGCAGATCCCAGAATCCAGCCAGATCCTGAGCCGTGGGTCGGGGCATTGCGCTCGGGTCCTAGGCAAACACACAACACACAAAATCACCAGCTATAAAGGTTTTCAGTGAGCCTGGTCTCTTTAAAATCAGAAGAAGTCATGGATTTAAGTGATGAGAATTATAATAATAAAAAAGGTTATAAGTGAGAATACCTCACCTTATAAGTGATAATATGTTTATGTGAGAAACAGATGTTTACAAGCTGTGAAATAGTTTGTAGTGGAACTGTTGGAATACAGGAATAAAGTGTTTGGTATGAGTAAGAATGCTAGCAACTAAGTTGTGAAGAACTTGGAGTCTATTTCAGTTTTAACAGTAATGCCAGTGAAGTGTGAATTACAGAAATCTTGGCACAGGTTTGTAAAAATCAGAATTACAGCATCTTGCCAACTAAATAAGGGGCCATGTCAGGAAATATTGCAGCACTGATAGAGAGTCATGACCAACAGTTAAAAAAAAAAAGATCAGTGATCAACCATGATTTCAGATCATGGAAAAATGAAATGAGACAGGTGGGGTAACAGTTAAGGACCAAGGACTTGGGGATCAACAACCTGTGTTAGACAGGCAGGGATAGATGATGATTACTGCATGCTGTCAAATGCTTGGTTTATGAGTTTATTTTTATTAGGATTAAGTCTAGCATTTTGAGTGACTTGAAAACCTCAAAACTCACTGCATTTTCAGGTCTGATGGTTGCATCTAGGGAGAGCCAACTGTGCAAAAGCTCATTAACAAGTAAAAGCAACCCAACAAATAGAAGCTTCTAAATCTCAGAATACTCCAGTTTACTATCATGCCTGAAACTTTTAAGATGATTTTATTTGCCACATATACATTACAGAAAAGTGAAATGCATTCTTGCGTATCGAAGTTGGGGTCAGAGCACAGAGTAAGTCATGATAAACTACTCTTGGAGTAGAAAGGGTTAAAGGCCTTGTGCAAGGGCTCAGAAGTGGCAGCTTGCCAGTGCTGAGACTTGAACTTCCAATCATCTGATCACCAACCCAGAGCCTTAACTATTTAAGCCTTAAAAAAAAAACACATTTATGCTACAAACCGTATTCTCCCTGAATTTAAAAGCCAGTTTGGACCAGTTTAACTAGAGCTTTATATAAGCAGTGTATAAGGTCAGAGCAAAGCGCTCTCTTAAGTAACTTCTGCTAGCTCTCTCCTTTCTTAGAAGCCTTATATAGTTATGACTATACTTGTTATTTGTCTCCAAGCTAACTTTACCATTACAATAATATAGTAGTATTAATATTGGTTTTAAGGCCATTGTTGTTATTTTTGCTGCTATAAATGAATTTGGACAAAGAGAGAGAGAGAGAGAGAGAGAGAGAGAGAGACTAAAGTTCACCTGAATACTGGCACCGCTGATCTGCCTTTATTAATCTGCTTTAATTTCATATCTAGATTTCCCTCATATACATAATAATAGTAGTTATGGCAACCTTGCACATTCACCAGGAAAAGGAAGGTGGGTAAATAGAATCCTCATTCCTTGTGTATGGAATGGCAAAAGGTCTATAAATACCACAAAATAGCTTCAGCTGCTTAATGACATGCAATTCCTACTCCATTTTACAAGTGAGGCTTTTAGAATGGAGCATTTCTTAACTGTGTAACCATATAGAATATGTTTTTCATGAAGAGGGTGAAAGTCTAGTGGTGTACTGATATCTATTTGTCATTACCACAATCAAATTATTATTCCTCAAACAAACCATACAGATTTCAGATTAATTTAATTGTGTATTGCTGAATTATCAGACACTTGTGTGTTTGTGTGTGTCATTATTGAGGGATAAACTAAGCTTGCTCTTACCAGGTTTTGCTCACAAAGCCAGTAAAACTGCTGAAATTTCTGTGACATGAGGAGTTGTGCACTTCCAACAGCACTCCGGATCTTTCCTAAAACTGGGGAACAGTTAAAATACACAGTGAGGCCACTTTTAATGTTTTTATCAAATCCTTCCCACAATTCATCACTGAATTTTAAATAATCAGTCTAACCAGCTTGAAAAAATACTGTGAGTGTGGCTGTTTGCTTTGGAATTATAATTGTGTGTGTGTGTGTGTGTAATGACTTACTCTCTTCAGACAGCTCATGCTCCTCAGCCTCACGCTCCATCTCTTTACACCAGGCCTCCATGCGCTTGGTCTCATTGTGCAGAAGCTGCATGTACCAGCTGCCATCAGCACGCACTGGTGACACCTGGCCTGTTTCTGTTTCTTCTGTTTCTTCAACCCAGGCTGCAGCCCGTGGACTCGGTGGTCCGCTTTGGGCTCTGTAATCATCTCGGTAGGTGAAGATGCCCTGTGTGCGCACAGTGCGTGTGGCGCTGTATTGCGCAGGAGAGCTTGGCTCTGAGTGCCTCTGAAAGCCGCCAAACTGTACTACCTTATCCTCCACTGATCGGAAAAGCTCATGCTCCACATCAGCCTGCACTGCTGCTGTCACGCTGTTCGAGCGCTTAAAACGCCCATGACTGAGAAAAGACACACAAAGCATCCTTTAAAACATTAGGAGCTGCTCAGCCAAAACTGAACAATGAAACATTTTTCTTGTTACCTGAAATGCAGTCAATCAATCATCCATGACATGTTTGGTGTATTAAGTTTGCTTCCAGGTTAATCCTGTGTAATCTGCATGCCTAAATGATCACATCTTAATTGGCTGTGTTGAGGTGTTTTATAAAATACTAGAACTGGCAGAATTGATATTGCCTAAAGGTTTTTTGAGGTGTGTTATGATTGCTATTTTGGCTTTATTTTCTAGGCTGCTGAATAGGTGATTATTGCCCAGCAAATCTAAAAGGTCAAGTATGCCATGGTAGATTTACTATATGTTTAAATGCTCATATTAACAGTTCAGTGTTTATGGCCATACTGAATTCAGAGTTTTATTATGTTTTCATATTAAGATTTTATCCACAAGAACTATCAGAAAAATAAATACCATGAAAAGCCATAAAAAGATAAAAGATAAAGAAAAATAAATCAAGTCTTCAAGTAATTTCCCCTAATGTAGTCTTGGACAATTCCAGTGTTTTATTATTATTATTATTATTATTATTATTATTATTATTATTATTATTATTATTATTACTACTACTACTACTACTACTACTAATAATAATAATATAAGACTGGGTGTCAGGGATACAGGCCTCACCGTTTCTCGCCCTCCACCTGGATGCCCACTGACTGATACTGTGGCAGAACTTTACTCTCTGCTTCTGAGTCTGTGACTGCTTCCACCTAAATAAAAGATCAGGAGGGGAAAAAAGAAAAAGGAGGAAAAACAAAGCGATGAAACATTCAAAGAGCATTTGTTCTGATGTCAGGATATTGTAAGTTTGAACAGCATCAATGCAACAGTCATCCATGGCCAGAAGTTCAATAGAGCACAATAGGCCCTGTTTTCTGGGTGTGAAGGACAGCATTACTCTCTCGCCTGTTGATTAAACGGGCCATAATTGTGAGGAAGGAAAAGACTGTTAGCACTGTGCTAGGCTTTGTCTGCTCTGTGAGGTTGGATGAGCAGCAGTTTGTGCTTCCTCAGATACATATGCTGCCTTACCCTCCATGATACAGGAGAACTGTCTAGTGGGTAGGCATTGGCAAAAATCAGACAAAAAAAATCTTTAAAAATCTATAAAACATTCTAACAGTTTTATCTTCTCCTATTAGTGTCAGATGAGTTGGTCAAGGTAGGGTAGGAATGTATGGAAGAGAGATCCTGAGAGAATGAATGAAGAAAATTAATCATACAAATTGGGAAAAACAAAACAAAACAATAACAAAAACAAAAACAAACAAAAAAGTGAACAGTGGTATTGTGTGTTCAATCACCTTGGGAAGGGAGATATGGTTAACCATTCAAAGAGTAGCTCTAATTCTTTTTCGATTAAAAGCTACATTATATATATTATATATTTTACACTGCTACTACAATCTCTTAAGATACTATATCAAAGGTCTTGCAAAAATGAGGCAGGCCACAAGTTACCATAAATTAGCTACAAATCTCTGCTCGGCATCTGCTACAGACAGTGGCACATTTTTATGTTATGTTTAAATCATTTACTTAAATGTATTTGAATACTATTAAATATTAATCATATGTGAAATTGTTATTAATCCTATATGAAGACTTTATCCTCCCTGATAATCTAAGAGCCTAAATAATGGGACATAGGATAATAAAACCCTGCCCATTTAAGGATTTTTGTGTACTATTTTTGTTGTATGTAGCATTGTATATTTTGTAATTGCGATGTGTGTGACGTCCTGAAGATTCAGTATTTCTTAATATTGTATTGAATATTTACATAAACAGGGGTGATGATGACAGCTGTAATTGAATGCAAGTGAAATTTGTATACCTGTATTCCTACAGATGAACGTGGTGTTTTTAGGTATTCCTCTGCTTTTGACACAAGAATGGCCTTATCACAGGTCTGCACTGATGTATAGCTGCCTGTGGATACCAGCCTTCTGCCCTCTGTGGCCAGAGTGAGTGCCTTGGCGCTGTCCAAACTCTCTGTGGAGACATATTTCCCCCAGGCATCTCTGCTGCGGGGCAAGCGGGGTAAACGGCCTTCGTGATATGCATCCTGCATGGACTCTGTGCTGCTCTGAGCGGTGACCGAGATCAGCGGCTTTGTTATGCTGCGTGGAGGAACCGGAGGAGGTGTTTTCTTATAGCTCGGAGTGAACGTCACTGCTGGTTCTGAATATAATAGGAGAGAGTGGGACAAAACATTCAATTATTACTATGAGTCATAATGAGGAGAGGATTTCAGGATCCAAAATCACAATCAGAAATGCTCTATGTACAGCATATGCATAATACTGAAACAGCAAATCAGTGTTAAGCAATTTGTTATATACCTGATATCAAATACAAATAAAAAATCATATATTAAGCAGTGTCCCAAACTATTGTGTTAGTGCACACATGACTGAAAAATCAGGAAAAGTGATTTGGCCCAGTGAAGAGTGTTAATAGGTATATGTAAACATACCTACATTATTCATGTTCCCAAAATTATAATCAGTCAGGCAAGATATGTGTGGTATTGCTTTTTAAGTATTGCACTGGTATTAAAGTAATGTACCTAATAACTGAAGTAAGCTTAAATACCTCCCTTACTAAGACTGTAAGTACAGTAATCCCCCTCTATATCACAGTTCATATATCACGGTCCCAGTATATCACTCATTTTTATTTGGAACATAACTAATTTTTTTGGTGGATTTTCCCAGTACCTGTGAGTCTGTGGAGTCAGGAACGGTTGTGATTGGCTGCTTGGTATGCATGCAGTTGGGGAAAGGGAAGCATACTTTGTATAGCGGCTCGGGCCGGTTGAAATTGTTAACAGGTGGTTCGCTAGTGGGTGGTAGGTAGTACTCTCTCTCTCTCATACTGGACGTATTATGTTGAAGGGCTCATCAAAATTAATACCTGTACTGTACGTACTTTAGAACAGTAAAATGTTGTGTATTCGTATAGGTTTTCTAAATACTTTAATTACTGTACCGAAAAAATAAGCATAGGCTACACTACTGCATGTATACTACATCCCACTGTATGCTTGCAAATGTTTTCTGTGTGTGTTTAAAGAGTGTGGGAGGTTTATTTACGGCTTGAACAATAAAAAAAAAAAGCATTTGGGTTTGGCAATGGGTTTGGTAAACAGGGGACTACTGTACTTGCAATCTCCAGAATTTCCTGACTCTAGTACATAAACAGGCAAAGTAGCTAAACAGGCAAAGAACATGAAAAGTATTACTGAATATTGTGGATGTGTAAGTTTTAAGTTTTGATATTTTCTTGTTTGACCCTTTAGCCATTGTCTTGGTTTGCTCTCTCTCTCTCTCTCTCTCTGTCTCTGTCTCTCTCTCTCTCTCTCTCTCTCTCTCACTCTCTGTCTCTCATTCTCTCTCTCTGTTAAAGCAAATCTCCTGATCTTGGATCTTAGTAGCTGATTGCGGATGTAGCTTATCAGGGCCAGTTACTTGGAAGACATGTCCAGTTGCTTCTTCAAAATCTCAGGAGCAAAAGAGAAACTCTTTCCAAATTTGCCACAGAAGAACAATGCTGAAAGCAGCCATGAGCCCACTAACACAAACCACAAATGTGGACTCTGCGTGGGTTTTAATGAGAATAATGAGCGATCACCAGGCAAAAGTGCTCCCTACTATTTGCCAGCTCTCTAAGACATTACTTGTGCGCCATTGATCAAATCACCCTCACCGTCTCTTCTACTGCCACTTACAGTGACTATGATCAGCTCCAACAAACCAATTAATAGTCAGAAGGAATCCCAGAAAGCATTCTCATTGTTTTTGGTGATCAAACTAAACATCTGCCATCCATAGTCTCACAGCAGACAGTGGATAGAATGAACCTGTACTTAAAATTACTTTTTTATTGTGGACAAAACAAAGATATGCCAAGAAGGGCTTTGTCTATATAAAAGAGAAGTAGGCTATTTCCATGTAACATGGTATGTACACTTCCAAAGACAACAATCAGCTCAGGTGAGTGTACAGGTTCTAAACCGGTTGTAGGAAATTTTAAACAACAAAAATGTATATAAACTAAAGAAGTAGAAACAAACACTGATATAAACTAAAGAAGTAGAAAATCACTGAACAAAAGCAAAGAGCCTCTCAGACTGACTGGAAAAAGCAAGGGATTTTGAGAAAGTTCAGGCAGCTACCCCAGACAGACTGCAAAAAAAGTTCATTTAAGTCAGTGGAAATAGCCTAAAACCAGTGGAAAGCAATGGGGTCATTTTTTGGCCAAAAGGAATAGAGAGGACATAGATGAGACAAGGTAATAGAAATCAGAATAAACATTTATCATGGTAAGATGCATGTAAGAAATCATCACTCTTTGCACCACTCAGGAGTAGGATATAGTATGATATTCACACAATATAGAATATAAACTTATACACAATATTATCACTAGAGAATATTACAGAAGAGGACCAGATAATCTATTTTAAGCAAGAAACATATGGTAGGCCTACTCATGAAGCTTCATAAGCTTCAGCATGAAATAAAGCTTCAAAGTGAAATAAAGTAAAAGGTATAGACAAGCTATGGCCTTGTGGAGAAAAGTGAAGAAACCCTATGATCTAAGGCAAAAGCGAGGAGAAGCAACATGACCCTTTTTGTAGATAACCGGAAGCTTGCAAAGGCAAGAATAGAAAACTTGCAAGGCAAAGAATATGTGTGCAACGAGTGCTACATACATTTAAATGTGATTTGACAAAGGCTAGATGAGGAGACAGGCTGGAAAAAAGTAATCTAACAAAGTTTAAAAAGAGGAATATGCATGAAATGAATATAAGGACACTGAAGTCCAATGGGACTTCGGTGCAAGTTGGGTGATTATGCCACCTGTACCCCTGGTACCAGCTGGTTAGTTTGCTGTCTTGCTTGACTGCCAATAAATCATTCTCCTCTGAATCCAGTCTTCCTTTAGTTTGTCTGTTTAATTTTTTTAAGATTTGATTGGGAATTTTACTGTTATATTTTGTAGTCAAATTTAGCGAGCTAGCCTGGGCCATTGTAGGGTGAAGAAGAAATTTTCCTGCCCTGTTTGAGCAACTTCATGTCAAGTTCTGACTATTTTCCCACACTCACTGACACTGGGACAGTCTGAAACTTCATAGATTAGATAGCCAAGAAATTACAATTCCTGTGGTTCCTCTGAATATTTATGCACTGAATGGGAGCCCCACAGGAAAGGGAATGAAATGGTAACTCACAGCACCACAACAGTAACCATGCCTACAGGACTCATGCACAGTGAAACCATCATGATCCACATCTCCTTCCCCGGTGAACAAAACAAGTAAAGATATTGAAACAAATCCTGATTCAAATTTGTGCTTTCTATCAAAGACTTGTTAGTCTGAAGTCTAAACAAACAACGTGTTCCAAGTTGTCCTCACTTATCATTTATAATCACACATATTCAACCTTACTGATCAAGCCAGAGGTGACAATGGCAAAGAAAAACTCCCATGAGATAATATTACCAGACTCAAAAGGGAACCCATCCTCATCTGGGTGACATGAGATATAGTGTGATTATAAAATAATTTCCTTTTTATAATTGTTTATAATCAAGTGCAATTGCGTATGACTATGAGCATCAGTCAAAATATGACTATGAGCATCAGCATAATTTCTGAATTAATTATAGATTAACATGACGTTATCAAATGTTCAGCGATGGAGATTTAAGTGTAAAACATGATCATGGTAATTCCAGTCTAAAGTGGTACTATGAATCTTATTCCACTTCCATAGCAGCCACATGCTTCTTCTTTGTAGAAAAATGTGTTATTCTGAGCTTAAAGTATTGCTACCTTTTAGCCCTTGGAACTATCCTCTCCCACTCTCCCAACATCCACCAAAATGTTCCCTGTGCCTGCTGCTCCCATGAAGACCTGGCAGTTGATTAATGTATAAGGAGCCAGTGAACCTGGGAAGCAGCACACAAACATCTCAAGTAGACAAGAGACAGAGGCTTTGGTGGGAGTCGCTAACATATAAAAGTGTTACAGTAGGTGGGCATGGCGCTATATATGAATCAGTGTGTGGAAAAGGAAATGCAAACTAGATGTGCAAACTAGTCACCAGCAGAGACCTAAGACATGAATCAGACAATGAAGGGGGAAGGAAAGAGAGAATGTGATTCATTGCACAGTTTAAAATAGACTCAGAACTGAGATGCAATTGCCCATTGATAACTCATTCACCTACTTTGGATGGCTTATACACTTATCTGAAGCACAAGGGTATGCTTCCACAATGTGTATGAACAAAACAATAATTCCTAAACCAAAATAGCAGTCTTTACTGTGATAGACTGTACCATAAAGAACGTTTTAGGAAATCATTCTTACCTTTCAGTATAACACTGTATAACACCTCAGCTCTGTGTGATAGATGAACACACTACTGCAAAACCATACTGTTTATGTCATACATAAATTTTATCTATCTATCTATCTATATGTATAAATCTATCTATCTATCTATCTATCTATCTATCTATCTATCTATCTATCTATCTATCTATCTATCTATCTATCTATCTATCCATCCATCCATCCATCCATCCATCCATCCATCTATCTAGCCAAAGAGCAACGATTCAAGAGATAAAATCATAAAACTGCTAGGGAAATACTGCTGGCTATCACCCTCCTCTACAAAGCACAATTGGATGAAAACTAAGCTCCTTCACCATGTTGCCAGTAACAGAAATAGGCAGAAAACTTGGCTGCTGAATCTTATGGAAGAGGCAGAGCAATTCCTTTACAGCATTGGAACACAGAGTAGAGCAGCTGGCAGTGGGTTTGGGCTAATAGGAAGAGCTGTTAGTGGCAGTGCAATGGCAGATGCAGAATCACTAAGGTTAAGATTAATACCTCTGTGCTGCAAACAGTGATGATTTCACTAGTGCTAAAGGCTGATGAAGCCCTGAGCAGCATCATTAGAAACTTTCACAATGGTTTACAAAGCAAACGAAGCAAAGGTGAATGAGAAGTTGTATGACTAACATATAAAATAGTTGCTCCTAGTTAATGATAAGATACTGCTTATATATCAACACAATGGGAACAGCAAAAGAAGACATCGCAATAAAGTGCAGTATCTCTCCGGAATTGTTAACACATATGAGAAGGCAAGTTGGCTGACTCAAATGTCACTGCTAGGTTCAAAGGACTCAACTAGCATACCAAGCAGTGCTTCTCGATCGAGAACATAGGCATCTTAATTATGGATGCAGTCTTGAAGGTGCAGATGCCTCTTGATTAATTGGTTTTAGTAAAGGAACTTAAACAGGAAAGGTCTTAAAGGAAAGTGGGACTCCATATGTGATGAATACTGAGAGTGTATGTGCTTTACTCATTGCGACACAAACCTAACAACGAATCAGAGAGTTTTTACCTGGCGTTGGTTCCTGCGTTCGTTCAACATTACAGGCAGTAGGCAGGCGAAACTGGATCCCTGGAAGCAACAGTGCAGTTATTAGATGGGCAGTGCATAATGGTCCTGACTAAGTCATAATAAAAAACACACCATCGTATTTCCTTTATTCTGATAATTAATGAAATTCATTTAGACATTTTCATATTGAACTGAATGTCACAATCTGACACCAGCTGATTGTAGCAAACGCAGTTCACTGCTGTGCTGGACTGTTATATTCAAATGCTAATATTGCCTTTACTGATATGCTGGCATCACTGGGGTCAGATATGCTAATGAGTACACAGAGTTCTTACCTAGATTCAAAATAACAATCATATTTTATGCGGAAGCACATAGTTTGATATAAAAATATAAATCAATAAAAATGCTTATTGCTAAATTAAATTAAATAAAAATGAGAGCAAACTGAAGAAGAATGTTAATGGAAACATGACTTAATTTGAGAGCAATGGGACGCTTACTAAATAGATAACTGTAATTCCATATTGTTTATAGACACTGCACAGTTGTATTTGTTCAATCTAGCAACGTTGGCTCGAATTTACAAATTATTTAATCAAAAAACAATCATTTTAATTATTTATATTATGAAAAATTAAAATGTCAGCAGTATTAAGATCATCTTTGGTATCTGATATTTGCTTCTTTAAGTTTGCCTTGGAGCTACTGCCACTAACAGATGATGGCAGAGCATCTCCCCCAAAATCTATAAACACTTAATATTCATTATTTTGTAGTTCCAGATGAGAATAATTACATCTATGTAACTTTCAGCTGTTTGATAATTTTTTAAATCCTTCAAACTGAGAAGCATCTTAAACAGGGTGTCCAAGATGGCAGCTCTTATAACACTACAGCATTCGTCTACATGGTGCGCTTATACTGTAGATGTATCATAACAAACATCTCCAAAGCTGGATTTCTGAGGCAAAAAGCTTTTGGGTGAGATAAACTGCCATTACTTGGTAGCTTTGTAGCTTCAGTGCAAAAGTAAAGAAACAAGCTTCAGACCCCTAAAATGTCTTGGCTGGTGAGCATTCAGTGTAAAATAGCTATTCTTATTCATTTATATGATCTCAGTTTGCTTGATATTTTTTGTACTCAAATAATAAGGCATGTATATCTATAGTCAACTCCATAATTATTGGCAGCCAACAAGACAATGGGCAAAAATCACTGTATAAAATGATCAACACACACCACACAGTGAGGAGGATGGTGACGGAGGCCAAGAAGAATGCAAAGATCACAATGTGAGAATTTCAGATCATTCTTGAGAATGACATTAGACACAACCTACATAATAACAAGCTGTTTGAAAGGTATTCACTAGAGAAGCCTCCACAAAATATAGCATCTGAACATTGCCAAGCGTCATAGGAGTCATTTGCTGTAGGGCCAATAATCAAAGCTTTTGGCTGAACCCACCACCAGCAAGTCTGGCAATTACTGGTGAAAGTGTGATGTTCTGGTGTTCTTGAGGAGAGCAACAGAAAAGTGTTCTCTTCATCTTTTGGAGATCACGAGATCAAATCGTGACCATGTCACAGTCATCCATGGCTGGCAATCCAAGAGAGAGCAAAATTGCCCATTGCTCTCCTGTTTTCAATTACAGAGGCATTGTGAGTTCATGTATGTGGAAGGGGACAGTTAGTGCTTTCCTCTGAGTCTGTTCAGCTGCTCTGTGACCCAGCCTAAGCAGCAGTTCAGTAAAAATGTCAAGAAGGATGACTTTATGTGTTTCAGTGGAAACACATGGTTGTATAAGGTACAATCCTCTAAATAGTACTCAATATATATTATATGAAATATATTGAATATACACATTTATTTTAGTCCATTTTATGAGGGCTGCCAGTTGAGTTGACTATACATATAATATCGACCTACTGTAAAAATCTAGCAGTGCCATTTCATTTTAACAACAAATAATAAACAATGGTGAAACTTTTAAACAGTAAATTGAGTTAGCATAAACAAATGAATGTATATATTTAAATAAAAGCACAAAGCAGCATGGCAGGCTGGTATACACAGATAACACACGTGTGTAGGCATGTGCCGATAAAATGATATGCAAAGGGATTCAACACCCAATACACTGTTTTTATTAAAAATGTTTATTTTTATTATATTTTAATCAGTATTTTATTTATATATCTCATGTTATTTATAATTCTATCTCATGTTATATATTAATTAATATAAATGGATTGTCACAAGTATCTTTAAGTGTATTTAAGAGTTTTTTTTTGAAAGAAAGACTAAAGAGCTTTTATTTTAGAACATTAAAGCTTATATTTAAATGCAATATTGAAATAATGTCATACGGAATTGTGTATAAATGTAAACAGTTATACTTTATTACTGGCACATGTCTACAAGATATCTATGCAAAAGAAAAGAAGACAAGCACAGGATGGGTCTCATCACCAAAGTATGTAAGTGACCATGCTGAGAGCTACAGTATATTTATTCTCTTTTTAGGTGTAAATCCGGATTGAAGCTCTGAACAAGATCACTTAAACGTTAAATTGACTCAAAAAGCATGATATTTCAAATTAAGCAACCAAAAAATAAGCTAATAAGAAGCCAAAATGCAGAAAAGTGTGATAATTAAATCCAACAGACTGTTAATCATTTCAATAAGCTCTGCATCGATGGAAACCATGATCTGAGAAAAAGAAATAGTTCAGTGTGACAGAGAGAGATTGAGACAAAGATGAGATAGATAGCATGTGAAATACAGGAATAGAGAGATGGATAGATAGCAAAAGACACAAACAGAGGTATAGAGACTGAAAGAATTAAAAAGAAAGGCAAAGCTTTTTGTAGCCAACAGTGGTAGTCATGCAGATGCAGGGTCCCTGAACCACCAGAGGGCCCCGTAACATTGCAGCATGTTGCTCAGGGACCCTAAAGGTTTAAAAACAGTCCTGTAGATATGTTCAGAAGAGAAACAGGAAGAGAGAGAGAGAGAGAGAGAGAGAGAGAGCTTTGAGTACTGCAGGTTTTCATCGCCAGTGGCTACAGGACAAAAACAAAACCCCAAGACAAGTTTATAATTTAAAGCTGCCCCCAACAAACAGTGTGATCTTAGAATCAGTCAGTGATTAATAAAATAATCTATAATAAAAACTGACCACATTCTGTTTTTTTGCTAGTTAAATTATATAGCTAATATGGTATCACCTTTTAGCATTTGTAAAAGAACTCAATCATGTGAAAACTTGATTTTTCAACTTTTATTCTCTTTACGACAATGTTAGAGGTGTCCCTATATAATAAAGCAACAAACCTGCCATTTATCATAAGTGTTCTCTTTTAGGCCACACACAGGGAAGGTTGCCAAAAACAGATCAGCAGGATCTCTGTGGATCTTTTTTCACCCCACTATATTTCTGTTGTGATGTCCTGAGCCACCAGCTTATGATAATATGCAGTCACTCTGTTCTCTTTGAGAAATTCCTCACATGGATATGTAGTCATATCAATTCAAAGCATTAAAAAGAAAACCGTCCGTCTGGCATTAATTGAAATCGAATACAGTAAGAGCCACAGTTTTCGATCCCACCATTGTGCTGAGAGTTTGTCCCCCTCAGTGAGAGAAACGCCAGCACAGAGTTCCAGTAGAGGTGTCGCTGTCTCTCTGAGCCCGGGCATTGAGGCTGGGTAGTCCGTGCCTGTGTGTATGTGTGTGCGTGCGTGTATGTGTGTGTGTGCGTGTATGTGTGTGTGAGCACAAATCTCACAAGATGAAAGGTGAAGGATGTGATGGCTGACAATGCAATGACACACATGATGGTTTCAGTTCATGAATGTATCTGAATGTTGTTCATAAATCATTGATTCTGCATTTAAAATCTAGGAAATTAGCTTGAGTTTGCAGCCTATTTTTTTCCTTTCATGTGTTATCTCCAAAGCCACACCAAAACACATGAGGACACAATATCTAGGCTAGAACAACAACAGGTAACATTGTTTTGCTAAGGGAAAGATTTATTTTTATTTTATTCGTTAGCTGTTGCTGGTCCACATTTCACCCACTGTGATGTGACACAAAGTCCTAAGTTTGATTTCTGAGAAAGTAATTGTTTTAGTATTTATTACTATTTCAGTTCTGACTTATGTGATCACACATTATGGAAAAAAGGAAAATAGTAATTAAAAAAAACCCTACAAAATCATTACAAATTTTCCTTTTTATTCCATATTTTGTTTGTATTCAGAATATGCAATTATTTATTTTTCAGTTATTGAGAGCAATATATTCAATGTTACAATTATTTTGGAATAAATAATGAATTATTTCTGTTTGCCACTATTACACTCAATTGAACCCATTATGTATTTCTTAAATTAAGATATTTATATTTGCTCATTAGGAAGATATTGACAGGAAGCCAGTGCAGTTCTCATTACCATTTCTATTTATTCATTTGGCAAACATTTTTATCCAAGGGATGCAAAATCCAATCTGGGTTGTCAGCTCAAATCCCGGACTTGCCAGCAAGCTACAGTTGAGGCCTTGAGCAAGGACTTTAACCCCCAACTGCTCAGCTCCATGCTTGGATTGGATTCTATCTCACTGTGGATTAAATTGCCTGCCAGATGAATACACTGAATACATAAAGCCTTCCAGTGGCTCTCCAGCAATGTCAACAATTTATACTGACAACCATCCGGTTCCTCAATGATGCCCTTAACCACGGATCCTTTGCAAAACAAATTATGAAAAACAAATTGGGTAAAGTATATTTAATATGAGGCATCTATCAATAATCAGTGAAACTGCTTTAAGTCAACTGATCGAATCAACCTGGGGACTGAATGTCATGTTTGTGTGTTGAGTCAAATTATTTTTACCAGGCTATATTTCTACAGCACTGTTCAAACACTGGAGCAACACACAGTGTGTTTGCTCATTGTGAAAACACTATTTTGGAGAACTGTCAATCTATGTTTTTAATATTTCTCTTGTCATAGCTTTAGACAGGTTTGAAAATTTAGTCAGTTTCTGGTTGCAGTTAGTGTTACTGACTTAATGATGGCCCTAAAAATCATGTTATATAGATTGGTTGTGTGAAAAGAATTTGAACTGAATCACATTTTAAGAGTGTTACCAAGAGGGGGAATGCCGTTTAACAACACTTTAATCATGCACTATACTCAAGGATATTGAGAAGATTCTATGCCAGATAGAAAAGCAGTTGCACCAGGGGATGATCTCTTCAGTGAAAAAAAAAATCGATAAGAACAACACTAATCCTTACTTGGGTACCGGATTGTCATAAGAGAAGAAAAACAAGGCTGAAAATTGCAATTTTTTCATGAGGCATTAGCATCCATCGTTTTATTGGTTCATTGTTACTTCAGTCCTAAAGTAGTGAAGCCTTAATTAACAAGCTTTTCATAAACCATGAGAGCTTTCCCTTCTTTGCTTACAGTCACACGCCTGAGGGCTGTGATTGGACAGTGATTGCATTTTATCGTGGCACTGCTACAGCCTGAATAAAAAACAGGGAATTACATTCACTTTTGATGCTAAGTCTGCATTAAAAAAAGCAATCCCTTCCTGAAGAGCTCACAAAATGAGTGAGCTACGCACTGAAGGTTTTCACAAATTTGAGACATAATTTGTAAATGACTTGTTCTATTTGGGAAGTTGCAAATACAGTTAAATATATATATATATATATATATATATATATATATATATATATATATATATATATATATATATATATATATATATATAGTTTCGAGATTATACATATGTTTCTTAGTAGTGAATCAGACACCAATTCTCTTTTAAGTTCAGCCAAACATTTAATTTAGACAATTTCCCTGTACCCCAAATTTAATCAGGCAAGAAGGGGCCTGAAGACTTACTTTTCAGCTACATAAACTGTGTAGCTTAAGTGAAAAGCTAAAGAAGTAAACATGAAACATGTCTTGGCTTAATGACTACATCATGAGTGAGGGGTAAAATGTGCACATTTCATTTTTGGTTCATGCTTTTAAAGTTACAGCTTTCAGTAAATATATAACAATGAATGTCAATCAATGTTTCATTGACAAAGAGGTGCTATACTGAGGGAATACATATCTGTTAATAAGCTAATTTGGTTAATGTTTCCCTCTATGTCTTTTCAGACAGGAAGATTATTATTTTTTTTTTTTTTTGCTGTCTAGCTAATGGTAAATGCGTCTGTAACGATGCATCCATGCAGTGATAGCGATGCCATATATACAGTACTGTGAAAACGTTTTAGGCAGAAGTGTAAATAGAAGTGTTAATAGTTAATTTTTATCAATTACCAACATGGAAAGTAAATGAACAGAAATCCAAATCAATATTTGGCGTGACCACCCACATCAATTCTTCTAAGAACACTTGCACACAGTTTTTGAAGGAACTCAGCAGGCAGGTTGTTCCAAACATCTTGGAGAACTACCAGAGATCTTCTGTGGATGTAAGCTGCCTCAAATCCTTCTGTCTCTTCATGCAATCCCAGACAGACTTGATGATGTTGAGAACAGTGCTCTGTGGGGGCCAAACCATCACTTCCTGGACTCCTTGTTCTTCTCTGTGCTAAAGATAGTTCTTAATGACACTGGCTGTATGTTTGAGGTTGTTGTCTTGCTGCAGAAAAATCTGCCTGGATTTCTCAGCATCGAGGATACCATTAATCCTGACTCCAGAAATGCAGCCCCAAACTTGCAAGTAACCTCCAGCATGCTTCACTGTTGCATTATCTCTAGCCCTTCGGCAAACAACCTGCTTCCTGCTACAGCCAAAATTTTCTAATTTTGACTCATGAGTCCAGAGCACCTGCTGCCATTTTTCTGCACCCACTTCCTGTTTTCGTGCATTTTTGAGTGGCTTAGCCTTGTTTCCATGTCTGAGGTATGGATTTTTGGCCACAATTCTTTCATGAACACCACTTCTGGACAGACGACTTTGGACAGTGGCTTTGTGTACCAGGGTTCCACAGGAAAGTAAGCATGATGTGTCTTTTATCTTTTCATCAAGTTTTCTTGGCTGACCACTGCATCTATGCTCATCAGCGTTGCCCATTTCTTTGTGCTTCTTCAGAATAGTTTGAACAACACATCTTGAAACCCCAGTCTGTTTTGGTATCTTTGCCTGGGAGAGACCTTGATGATGCAGTATAACTACCTTGGGTCTTGTTGCTGTATTCAGACTCGCCATGGTGTATGATCTGTAACATGAAACTGTCATCCACAAACTAACCTTGTTTAAGGCTAAGATTTAGTTTTTTCCTCACTCGGTTTCAGCCTCATACACAGCTGTTTCTATTTCAGTTAATAACTGTGTTTCAACCTACATATGAAATTTATGATCATTAGCACCTGCTTGGTATAATTGGTTAATCTTACACCTGGCTCTGATCCTACAAAATCCCTGACTTTGTGCAAGTGTACAAAGTGTGCAAGATGCTGGTTTGAAGCCAAAGGGTAGTCACACCAAATATTGATTTGATTTAGATTTTTCTTCTGTTTGCTCACTTTGCATTTTGTAAATTAATAAAAGTGTTTTTAATTTACAGCATTTATATCAAAATTGTATATATGTTATGTATTTGGGATTTTATTACAGTGTATTTAACACAGTTTTAGTACAGTTTTATTACAGTGTAATTACAGTGTACTTGACCAGCTGTTCAGGCAGGATCCACATTTATAATGGGTTTGTATTATTCAAGTTTCTCACTTTTTTCAGGATTTTGTTTATTAAGATGTTACACAAGCTAACAGGGTTTTTTCCCCACTTTTTGGGAAGTAGGAGGCCCTTTAGTTTTACATTTTATATAGGCATATCTGATAGTAAGTAATTCCACATTTACAGTTTATAGTGTAAAACTATACTGGATCTTAACCTTCAAAAACACTGACCAAAGTATATGATCATTGTAAAATATTAATTGCTGGAATAGTTGCAATATATATGCATAATATATATGTATTAATTTAGTTTCAAAGTTAATTTTGATATCAAAATAATCTCAACAGCTTTGGCACTGTGACAGTGACAGTGAGGAAGAAACTTGTGATTAGTTCATTCTTGTAATAATTTCTCTTTCTTTTTTCCCTGAAACATTTCTGTTTGTTTTTCACTTGAATTTTCCGCTACATCACATGAATGGGAAAAATCTAATATGATTTTCATTGTTTGATTGTTTGACATAAAAAACCCTTTTTAACAGTCATTTTAACAGTGGTGTGTAAACATAGGCACTATTAATACGTCTCTTTAGGGCAGATTATATGCATTTAGGCATTTAGATATGATTTGTCACAAAATAGGCTGATGTTTGAGATCATTTAAGATCAGTATAACAGATAAACCAGCCTTTTTGAAACAGTTTGTTTTCTTTGCAAGGTGTAACTTCATTTGGCAATACAGAACAGTTTAAGTGATCACTGTAGAATGATATAAAATGATTGAAATATGTAATGATGTGTATGTTGATTGGAAATGGAAATAGATACATACATGAGTGGATCAATGGTCATCGACGGGAAATGTTTCTCACTAGTCCAGCTGAGCCAGTATGGCTTAGATGGATTAAAATATATATTTTTAAATAAGTGATGATAGACATATGTGTTTTCGGACAACATACATATATACATACAGTGGTGATGCCCCCATGATTAGAGTGAATTCACTTTTCTTGGATGGAAAACAAACACGTCTGACAAGTCAGCATATAGCTTACATCCCAGTCCAAATAGATTGTTATTTCAGGGATGTTTGTGCATTCATAGACACAAAAAATAAATAAGAAAACTTAACATATTTTAAAGGATCCAACACAAAAAAGTTAAACAACACTTTAAATAACCAATAAAAAAAAATGAATAAATTTCCTGCAGCATAATGAAATATTTGATAACTAAATGATTATCACACAATAAATGAAATCCCCTCCAAAACTAGACATTACCTTATAATAGAGCCATAAGATACCATGAAGGTTTAATTGCATAATTTAGGAACAACAGTGACAAATAGCTTAAAAATGTTTATGGGGTCTATTTGAACATTACATTTTTGATGGGATTTTTTTCTAGGTTATATATCAGAGTAATTCATTTTCTAACCTTTAATCAGAGTTTAAGAATCATTTTGATCTTGCATTTTTAATAACGTAGGCAGTTAACTATAATTAAACAATGAAAATGATAATGATGCTCTAAAATATAAGGTAATGAAGACCAGTGGACTGGCAGGAACCAGTGTATTACAAACAAATTATAAATACAGAATCACCATACCTCTATCATTTGAATTAAAGTTGTAACATTGAAAATATGTGCTCGTAACTTCACAGAATAATTGTATTAATGGCAGAGGTTTAGTGCAAACAGTGACGATATGGACAAATGTTCCTACTATAATTAGCTGGATCTTATTTACAGATCTTCAGCATTTTCTTCTTCAGTATTCCATTAATTTTTTCCTACAAACACAAATAGAAAACTTTGGATAACTAGTACACTAGATAAAATAATACATTTAAAACTACAGTATCATAGTTTATATTTATATTCCTTAACAAACATGGAAGGTTTTTACATCAATTTGAAGTGGGCTTTGAACTGGAATTAGTAAAATATATCTTACTATAAATTTAACACACAATAACGAACAAGCATGTAAAAGTTGCAGAGTATAACACTAATTTAGTTCTTTAAAATGTGTGTAATTACCCTGGGTTTATAATAAATAAATAAATAAATAAATAAATAAATAAATAAATAATAAAGTCTTGTACAGTATGTACCCAAAACAGCTAACCTACTGGTGACTGAAAAAAGTAAAATGGAGAATAGAATAAAAACAACATTCACATTGAGAAATTAAGCCTGCCCTGGGAGCATGCATTGGGAAGGAAATGTGCCTTTTCTGCATTTTATAAGCATGAAGACATAATCTCTACTCAAGAAATAAACTTTAAATGTGACACAGAAAATCACATATTCATTCATATAGAATCTGTAATGTTCTTAAGGCATGCTGGGATTTGATTATAACAGTGTAGCTATGAACCCCATTGAAATGATAATGTCAAATAATTTACAATAGACTGTACTTCCACTTTAAACATACTCACATTCTGTTGCATGTTCATTCAAAATAAAACAAAGAAAATGATTAAATTAGAATGTCATATTGGCAATAATATAAATACAGTATAAAAGAACAAAAGATCAAATTCAATAACTGCAAATAACCTGAGAAATTAAAGTAAATCACTGATTTAATAATCGGAAAATGTTCTTTCATTCAGTTGTTCTTTTCCTCCCTCTTTGTTTTTTGTCACATTTTGCTACAGTTTAAGTAAAACAATTTAATAACATTTGCCAAAGAACACCTTTATTCATTTTAAATGCCTTTATAAAAGGTGTCAAATTAAATAATAATGACTTGCAGATGGTTGACAAATTAAAGGAAATGATTTGTAAAGGAAGTTCAACGAGGGCACATTGAATCGTTTGACGAGCATAAAATGATTTTGGATTGACAGCACTCTTCAACAACATCATCCAACAACACCTCTTATAACAATAGCACCTTTAATTTTCACATAGCTGTATATTATATCAAAACTTCTTGTGTGATTTGGGGGAAAAAATGTTTGCTTTGAAGGCAAAAGGTCTCTGAACTACCCATCTATATGTTCATCTTAAAGTTAACTATAACTAATAACTGAGAATATAACAGCAATAAAATTTGCTGGATTAATGCAAAATGCACCTCTTCATTTTCATGCTGCAGATTATTTCTAACCATGAACTTGGAAAGACAAATAAAATCATCAGGGGAAAAAAATACATAACAAGCATACAGTAAATCAACAGACACGCTAGAGTTACAGTACAACTCATGACCTGGCTACAGCACTTTTACACAAACAAGTTCACTTTCCAAATGTCTGGCAAAAATTATTGTAAAATACAGTGAACATCTAGTCATTAAAGGGTTTCTTACAAAAAAACGAACCAAAACAAACAAACAAAAAAAAAAACCTAGTAAGTCACTTACTAGTTACTCTATTATTTATAATACTATAGTATTTAATATAATGTAGTAAATAATGCACAGGTAGCAAAGAAAGGTATCACTGAGTCAAGTTCAGTTTTATATCTACTAAGGAACCATTTTCATAAAATTTCCTAACTCCTGTATCATTAGGATGAATTCAATTTTCAATTCAATTCGATTTATTTGTATAGCACTTTAAACAATGGACATTGTCTCAAAGCAGCTTTACAGAAGTATAGAAACATAGAATAATAATAATAAAAAAAAGTTGAATTACTATCTGTCCCTAACATTTATCCCTAATAAGCAAGCCTGAGATGAACTTTTATTAAATTATTAAGCAAGGTCCCCCCGAGAGATTCAGTTTCATGCAACCAAAGAAACTTCAGAAGCTTCTTCAGCCAATCATGTGGCAGCTGCACAATGCATACGCTCATGCAGGTATAAGTCAAGAGTTTCAGTTCATTTTCACATCAAAATCACATCAGAATCCAGGAGAGTGGGGGGAGGTGTCAGTAACTTTGGCAAGGTTGTTGATGCCGAAATTGCATTTGAGTATTTCAGAAACTGCTGATCTCCTGGGATTTCATACACAGTGTTCTCTAGAGGTTACACAGAAGTGTTCAAAATAGATAGATAGATAGATAGATAGATAGATAGATAGATAGATAGATAGATAGATAGATAGATAGATAGATAGATAGATAGATAGATAGATAGACAGACAGACAGCAGTTGTATGGGTTGAAAACCCTGCTGTTGAGAGGTCAGAGGAGAATGACCAGACTAGTTTACACTGACTAAAAGGTTACAGTAACCCAAATAATCACTCTTTACAACCGCAGAAATGTAACTCAGAACACACAACATGTCAAACTTTGAGGCAGATTGCTACAACAGCATGAGACAAAACCAGAACAAGAACAAAAATCTGAGCTACAGTAAGTGACAAACTTGGACAAACATCACAGTCTGTAGCTTTCCTCTTTCTTCTAGAATGTATGAATAGTCAGTAATAAAAATATAAACAGTATAAAGAAATAAATAAAACATAATGCAATTATGAAATAAAAGTTACATTTACATTCATTACAAAACCCTGTGTACTACAGGCCAGCATTTTCAGGCCAACAGCTCCTTCAATCTTTAAACTTTAAATGAGGTTCATCACCCATGGCACATTATTACAGGACATACATTTACATTATAATTATACAGTTTATGTAATATATTGCTATGTCTGTATACACTTTAGACTGAATAACTGTAAAATGATTTTTTTGTGGTCCACAAAGCAAAGAATTCTTATCCTACAAACCAAAAGACGAAGAAATCAATGAAACAAAAATTACAGCTTAAATAATGTATATTATATTTTCTAGCAACCACAGGAACTTGTTAGCAACCATTTGGTTCCTATACAATGCAACTATTTACTCAACAATCAACAATCAACATAAGATGAAGGCTACTTTCTGTTATTTATATTATTTCTGTTTAAGCCGTAGTGTTTAGAGCTGGCAGGTCATCTTCTGCTCTCTGTATACAAAGTTTAGTATTGCAGAGGTTCAGTATGAAGGCTATTGTACTGTTTTTTAAATTGAGTTGTTATATATATATATATATATATATATATATATATATATATATATATATATATATATATATATATATATAATATTATTAATTCAGCATGAATGTTCAGCAGTGTATACTATAAGAAATACATCAGATAAAAAAGTATTAAGAAACAAACAATTTAATTTACTCTTCTATCATATTACATAATTCTGCTACAGCCAGTTATCATTATTGTTGTTCTTTCTCCTCTCTCCTATATAATAGTGTGAGCAATGTACACACAAACATTTCAAACTCATACACACAGAGTATCATAAACATTAATGTAAGTCATATGTGTGGCCTTCACAGTCAACCCAACAAGCCTGAAAGCTTTCGGAGTAGTGAGTTACACAGTGCTCAAATCCAGCATCATCAAAACACCGACTGAGGGAAAGTTGTTAAAATGTTCCTGAGACTTTTAAAGTCTAAAACACCACTGAAACACCTTACTAAAACATTTTCTCTTTGCCAAGCCTATCTTTCTGTTTCCCTTTTTTTTTCTTATATTAGCAATCAAACATGAGACTAAATAGTTGAATTCATTATTTACCAAATATTAGCCAACAATTAACACACATATTTTTGTTCTTATAGCTAATTATGTTTTTCTTCCCTTGAAAAAAATGGCACAACGGCAGCTTAAAGTTCCAAAGTTATGATTAATTTATTTCATGATTTCCAAAAAAAAATATTAGGTGCTCAAGTGGTGCAAACTGAATCAATAATGGCAGTGAGCTAAAAACAGCAGGAACAACCACAAGGACAAATAACGTCTACAGAAATAAATCATGTTTCAATCAAGTGTTCGTATGCATTAAATTTGTAGCCTGAATTGGTCTTTTGTTAATAATGACAATGATTTTTGTTGTTGTTGCAGTTGCATATATGTATGGAGTTTATGTCCACATCGCTTCTGTACTTTATAATAGTTTTAAATGTGTGTGTCTCTGAGGAAGCTAGTGTTTCGTTTCCATTTACAAACAAAAACAAGGTTTCTGAATTTAGAATTAATATCTAGAACAGCACTGAACGGTTGTGTCTTCAGGTGTGATTGAATTACTAATGCATGGGAAATATGGATTATATATTGATAGGTTATATAACAGCAATAGCAAGGCTTATAATCTGCTTCGGCAGAGCATTTTAAGTGAGCTAATCACTCAGTAAAGTAAATATATTTGGTCTTTTTGGTACAGAATGCTTCCTGGTGTATTCAAAACATATATGCTTTAAAGTAATGGGCCTTAATTACATTTCTTTGCTACATCCCAGGTCAATAGTCTTAAGTCAGGTGCACACTACACAATTTTCCAAATCTGTACACTGCTTTCACGTTCACACTACATCAGTTGTATCATTTGCATTCAATCATTCTGTGGATGTAGGGGAGTGGACACTACACAATGCAGATGAGGCTCATATAAATGTCTGATCCTGAAGCCCCAAATCTTGGCATCTCACAAAAATAAACATGAGATCTGTCTATCATAACTCAGAATTTATGATCTCCGACTACTAAATAACAAAGAAAACACTTCAGGATTCCTACCAGGAAGTGCTGGAAGGTCTCCTCAACAGCTCCAGAGTTATGCACATGACATCAAATCAACATGGCTGCTCATAGCATCAACAATAAACAAAGTAGCACTTCTTTACTATTAAATGAGTTTCCTATATATACTTATATATGCTTTAGATCAATCGACATACAGACAAAGTCACTTAAATCTATAACATTAACTATACAATTCGTTTAGTCACTAAACTATATGTCATGTTTGCTAGATTTTTGCTAACACAAGATGAACATGGTGGTTTCCATGTTTTTCTCACTTCGTAGCTTAATTGCACAGAGGTCAAAAATTGCATAATTCTGAGCTCATACTTCCAGCTTCTGAGTAAAAAGCAGCATTTGTGACTTTGGCTGTGGTGGTTGATTATGCAATAGTTTGTATAGAAATGCAGAAAAAGCAAATAAGGGAAAATGGAGTGGGAGGATTGGGCGGGGAGACGCTGACAGCAAGGACTGTTTATTATGCAAAAACAACCAACCGGTAGCCTTTTCACAGTGGGCACCACTAGGAATCATGTCGTTTGTTTTTATTTTTGCTACTATTTGGGTATGACAAGCCAAATGATGTCTAATAGAATAAATATTGTGCTTACATTTTGCCCTTACCCTCTCACACAAATTTATAGATGATAAACTGGATTCAGGCATCTGCTGCACATATCAGAAGACAAATTTGATTTCCATTTGGAAATTGTCTTATTGGATGTTTTGCAGCAGTGATTAAGCTACATGATTCATAATCAAGAAAGTCCAACATGCTTGAAAATATCAGAGCACCTGCAACAGCTTGCAAACTGAGAAAATTGCATCACTGAACCGCTCAGTTCTGACGACACAAACGGTCACAGAGAGACCGTACAGTAAGACGTCACAGGGACAAAGAAATCAGGGCTAAAATTGTATAGTGTGCACTCTGCTTAACTGCTTAAAGCCTAAATGTTGTTGCAAAAAAAAAAAAAAATCAGACAATAAAAAGCATTGAATGTTGGACTGTGAAACATGCATGCTTGTAAGACAGACACTTTACTGTACCCCAAGAGATCATGTGCTAACAAACCAAGTGTCTGCAGTCTTTTAGGAAACACAGCTCCAAACCTTCTTCTCCAAGACTACTTTGGCATGACTATGATTTTCCCTTGACAAAATAATATACCTTTTAAAGTCTTTACTTTAGACAAACTACATAAAACAAAACAGCCAAAAAAATATAGAAATATATTTTATGTTAAGGAATGTTTCTCATAGTTATTATAAATTTACGTTTCCTGTTTATTATATTCTATAAATAGGTTTCTCTTTCTGAATGAAATTATATAAATATTATGTAGAGGATTCACAGTATAACTCCAGTAGGTGTATATGGGGTTGTGCACATGTCTTGTATGCACAACATAAAGTATATCTGTGCATTTTATACCCAAAAACGTAAATGTATTAGGATGTTTGAAATGACTTTCATAGGCATCTCTACATTTCATTTTGAATAAATCATACTCTTTTATAAAGTACAAAATATAATTGACATCTGTAATAATTTATATTCCTAGTTCCAATTACATACAAGTTTACATTTAAGTGGTATGGTCTGGCAAAAGAAAAAAAAATTGGTCCCACTTCATTTGGATTAACCCACACATGATTGACAGATGCTCAGTTTGTAAACTTAAAGAACTGGGTTAGAAATTAGGATATGGACAGTAAGTTTGCAACCATCAATAAAACCCTATTCACTATGTTATCATACGTTATTCCCAACACTAATTCTAATCTTTCATATCTTTCTTATCTTTATATATCTTCAGGTTTACAGCAAAAGGCCTAGGGTGAGGGAAGCATTTATGTTGATCTTTAAAATATTGTGTGCTAAGTAACTCCCAACAATATATTATTTATGATATATGACCTAAGATCATCCACAGTAACTTCATCGCCACAGAGGCAAAGTGCTGTAGTGTACAAAAAAATCCTGATGGCACTCTGATGGACATCATTTGGGATGTTTAACTTGTCCAAACAATATTAATTAAAACAAAACCAGTGAATCTAAATCAGTGAATTTGAGAGCAATTAATATGTGTTGTCTTGATTAAACATTCACACGGTAAATAAGCCATTTTTAGTAAACTCATATTTGATTAGATCACATCATCAGGATGTCATTGTAGAAGGGCAGCATGTGTATACTTTAGTCAATTGAGAAGCTTAGTGGTTAATGACGGAGCATTACGAAGACAGTTGGATGAAGATGACATTCCTTGCATTGCTTGCCACATTCTTGGGTCAAATCTGTGGAGACATATACATGAATGAAGAAAAAAAATTGCAGCAAAATGGATTACTCTGTGATGGTTTAGCTAACCTAACATTCACCAGTGTGGCATCTTCTCCTGATCTCAGTGTAAAAAAATGCCTAGCTAGCAATCATCTCTGCATAGAGCAAAGGGACAAGGACTGCACCCTGGCTCTTAATATGTGCAGATTTAAACAGTACCTTGCCCCTGTTTGCAGGGTTGGTTAAGTGGGAAATTAATTCCCGAGTTTCACTGGATTGCATGATTAGCATGATCAGAATGATAGTGACAGGTATGACATTGGCCCACTAGTGTATTTCCTGCACCAGAGTTCCAGACTGGAGCTTCTCTGTCCATCTGGTCGACTACGACTTTTCTTCTTCCTGCTGGTGTCCATCTTGGTCTCCCCTAGTGGTCTTTGACCTGATAGATCTGTAGGACTTACCGGACTTGCAGGGCTTGTTGGGCTGTTAGAGGTTGTTGGGCCCTCGGGTGTTCCCTCAGTGATCTCAATCCTTGGAGGGTTCATCACCTCAAAAATGTTAAATGGTACCGGTTCTGGCTGGCACATGACTGAGACATCCACAGTGTTTTGTCGGACTGGACCGTTATTGCCAGTCTGGATCCCAACTGACACCCGTTCACTTGATTGGGTAGAGCTTCCAGTGGCTGCCTCCCTGCACAAGGTCCACATGTTATAGCACTGCGTGAAGTTAAAAAAGTTGCTATTAAAGGTCTTGAGCTCGTTGCACACATCCCGGCGCAGTTCGGCCAGCTCAAACCGCATGGCCGCAATCTCTTCCTTCCATTGCATGTTGAAGGCTGCCACCATATTGGCTGATTCTTTAAAAGCCTGAATGGCCTGAGGAACATGTGGTTCAGGGATGGAGGGTGTTGGAGCAGGAACACGGTAAATGGGTGGAGAAGAAGTGGGTGCCACAGAGATGGCTGTTACAGTAGAACTTGTGCTGTGATGACTCCGAGCGGCATTCTCTCTCTCAAAACGCTCAAGCTCCTGGTAAGCTGAGGAGCTAGCACCATCATCATCTTCTATCATATCCTCATTTAACAAAGATGTGCCTTCCATCGCATCATAGCCCTCTGGAAGACAAATTTGAATATGAACATTCAGACGATTCAACAGCTGTGGATTTTGGCAACAAAAAAGTGCCAAAATCAGATTACTCCGGAACATTATCAGTATCCCTGTTTTTAAATACACAGCCCATCTGAAAGTATTGGATGGAACAGCAGGGCCAATTCCTGTGTTTTTGCAATACACTGGAGACATCTGGGTTTGACATCAACAGATGAATGCGAGATGACTGATCAGAATTTAAGCTTTCATTTCCTGTTATTTACAGCTAGATGTGTTAAACAACTTATAACACTGGCACCTTTGGTGGCAGACCACCCAATCTTTAGGTAAATAAAATATATAGGAACAGATGGTAATAGATATTAATAGCTGTAATATCTGTTTACATATCCCTTGCTTGGGGGAGGGGTGGGAGTCATGGTGGTTTAGTGGTTAGCATGTTTGCCTCGCACCTCCAGGGATGAGGGTTTGATCCCACCCTGCATGCGAGGAGTTTACATGTTCTCCCTCTGCTTCAAGGGTTTCCTCCAGGTAATTCAGCACAGTAGGCAGTTTGGAATCTCTAAATTGTTCTTAATGTGTGAATGGGTGTGTGAGTGTGCACAATTGTGCCCTGCAATGATTTGGCACCCTTCCACAGTGTCCTCTGTCTGGTGCCCCAAGTCCCCTGGGATAAGCTGCAGGATGCCCCAAACCATGAGTAGGATAAACGGTTCAGATGGAGGGAGGGATGGTCTCCTCTTCAGAAGGTGAAATACTTTGGTGATTGACTTTTCCAGTCTACACCTTCCACTTTTTCCCATAATGAAGTCCTCTGTTGTGTAGGTAGTGTGTTGAAGTGTTCATGATGAAGTTCCTCCCAAATATATTGGATGCATATCTCTGTAAACTGGCAGATAGATCTTTACTGTAGTCTTCTGAATTCTGTCTGCTGCTACCATCATGAGTTCCATCTCCAATAAAGATTAGCTTATTGCAGAAGCCATGGAAGCCCAAACCCTGACACTCCCTCCACTGTGGTTGGTGATCTATTATGTTTTAAACCATAAGCAGACAGTTTGGCATTTCCATCACTTTGGTAGAGGTTAATCTTGGTTCCAGTATTTTTGTGACCCATTTCTGTTTTCCAATCTGGCTTTCTGATTCTTACTGCTGTCTTCTTCAAATGGGTGATTGTGATACCTTCACCTCTGTTTGTTGGTGATGTCACTGATTATTGTTTTAGGGTTTTCTTCACAGCTCTCACAATGTTTCTGTCAGCAATTGCTGCTGTTTTCCTTCCTATACAGTGTCTGTTTGTTAGTACACCAGGGGCTTCTTTCTTTTTCAGGACATTTCCCTCTGCTTTTCTCAGCTTCAGAATGAATTACCTTTCTCCTATATACAGATCTCTGGTCTTCATGTTGGTTTGCACTTTTTAATAACTAATGTGAAAACTAAGGCAAATCACAGGGCTTAAACCAAGAGTAGACATTCAGAGCTATTAATTGTCTAACAGGACAAACCTGGGAAAGATCCTCCTGTTAGATCACTTGAAAAATGGGGTGAGTTCAAACAACAGGTGCCATGTTCTACATTGTTTAACTCACCTAAATATCAGGAAATGAAAGCTGGAAACCTGGTCTATTATCTCATGTTCATCTTTTGAACTTAAACCCAATGTCTTCAGTGTAGAGCAAAAACAAAAGAATTGGCCTTGCCATTTCAATACATTTAGAGGGGACTGTAACTATGCCTTTATTATGTGAGTAAAAACTCTGCACAGACACTTCGGTCATCAGCTGTAATTATTTAAATAAGTTTCAAATACAACAGTAAACAATAACTTTTTTTCATAGTAAATGCATGTCTCTGTCAGTTTCATTCATTATTTTTTAAAAGAAGTAAAAATGATTCATCAAGATACTCCGAGCCATTGAAGGCTGTGGAGTCTTGTTTTTCAGTAACTTTATTTAGTAATATTTCAACTGATTCAACCTGCACTTTGCTCATTTGTTTTGTATGTTGAATCTATCAATGCAACAATTATTAATTAAATGAAGTACAATCTTTAATATTTTTGTTTAATTCAGAACAACATTTTCTTTGTTTAGCTGTTTCCCAGTGAAGGCAAAGCAAATGCATGGCTGTTGGTCAGAAGTGATCAGTGCTGTGTAGACCTGCTCTAACTACCAGCACTAAGTCTTCCAGCCTTTATTTTGCAAAATGGTTTCAAAATGGTTTTACCAGTCAATCACACTGCAGTTTAGTGTCAATGCTGGCAACTGGTTGTCTATGACTGTTTTTACTCACATACTGTAGGCTTTGGATTGTGTGTTTACACTGCCTTCTCGCTCCTGTTAAGCATTAGTCTCCAAATGTCTTTCCATCTTTTCCTCAGTCCAAGGGACAGCAGGGTTCCCTTGGCATTTGCCATCATTTTTAATATCATCATCGTCATCATCATCACCACCATCATCATTATCACAATTACCATTTTCACAATCATAATGATCATTCTGCCAAAATCAAAAGATTTTTGCGAAATGCTAAATCTTGTACAACATCCTTTGAAACACTGTCATCAGATTTGAAGAATTTTTTTGTGCAACAGAAAAGATGAAAAGGCAATTGAACAATCACAGGTTAGTGGCCCAAGTAGTAGATATGAACCCTATTGAACATATTAGGTCCTCTGATGTAAAGCCGATGTGGAGATGTGGGGTTGTAAACAGAGCGTGAAACAAGACCTACAAGGGCTGCACCAGGGAGAGGCTGCAATCCCACTGTCCTACATGGCTGTAAACGTCCACACCAACAATATACTAATATTTCAGTTTCACTAAGTCATTTTGCACCAATGGAAATTTAAAGATCCAAATAGTTACAGTACACTGATGGAGAAGTTGTTTCACTTTTTAATTAAACCCATATATGATTGCTAATGGACTCCAAATCAGGGGCACAAAAAAGCACAACTCACAATTCATTTCTACTTCCAAGTAGAAAAAACTCTTGGGTTTAGAGATTTGTCATAGAGCTTGAATCAAATTGTTATGGGGCAATCATTATTTTCCCTATTCTAGTGTTAAAACATGGCAGCCACCATGAGGCTAGTCCCTAATCAGTCGAGAAGGCAGTGCAAAAACACACATATAGATATATGTATGCGTGTTGGCAGTAAAATACCTGTGACAGCCCTCCTGCTGCTCTTTTCCTCTGGATCTCCTTGTAGTGTTGGCTTACCAAAGGAGAGGCTCTGTTTCTCTCCTTCCCTCTGAATCGAGGGCTTATACAAACTTTTCAGCTCCAACTAGTTATGCTCAAAACTACAATGCGGTACTACAGGCATTATAGGAAAATAAAGGATTTGATAACATTATCCTGATCTTCTATTCTTTCACACTTATCAATGGGCAATTGTTGAAGCCTACTTGTGATTTGATTACTATCATAAATGCAAACCATATCTGTCATAGTCAATTGTTATAAGGCACCCGAAAGCTTTCTGCTTTGTTGTTGCTGCCAAAGAGGGACAGAGTTGGTGCTACTAGGACGTTACAGACCAGAATAACACAGATCAGCTTGACCAAAATTAAACCTGCACACAAAATATTGGCCAGGAGTGTGAGGAATTGTCTTAGTATCAGACTTCTATGATCTTTTAAGATTTGAACTAATTGGACCTGCATATATAATGAGGCACTACAGACACTATTGGACAATTAAAAAAAATACATCTTCTTTTAAATCTGTCAGTTTTCAGCTGTCAAAGGCCACATTTTATTTCATTACTACTGTAGATACAAACCACTTATCAAAGCATTTGAATAGCTCAAAAGCTCCCGTTTGTGTAATTATATGTGTTGTACACCAGAATAACACAGATAAAAGTGACTCATTCCACACATGTTAAAGGTCGAGAGGGAGCGTTGTACGGTGAAAGCGCTTCAGCAGGGTATGACCGTGGGATTGGGAAACTCTCCTTAATCCTCAGTTGCTGCAGTCACTTGGTTGGTTGTGATGCTTTTGACAAATTAAACCAATAGTGATTTATAAAAGATCCAATCAAAGAAACTCCATTTGGAAAAACAAATGGGGAAAAGAAGAAAAAAGGAACCCACATCAAAAGGAATAAACAGATAATTTGATACAAAGTTCATTTGGATTGAACAAACAAACTGAACAAAAACAAGAAGCATAAAAAGGCCTATTTATTATACAGAGAAGAAAATCCACTGGATTAAAATATTTGACAGTGAATATTGAAATAATGAAAGAGTGTTTCAATAGGGTTCATAGCTATACTTGGAATGTACACAGATGCACCATTAATGAGTGTGTGTTCAGGGAGTGGCACTATTTGCACAAAGAACCATTGATGATACTCATGGAGGGACACAATTTATGCAGATGTTGCACAAAACCTTTAAATTGTTTTTGTGATGCTTTTTTTATGGTATAATAATTACAATTATGAATTAGAATTATTTTTATTAAGTTGTCTCTATGATTTAAATTCATGCTTCATAGATGAATTCTGTTGTTAGAGTGTCACTGTTGTTTTTTTTTCCTTTAATAGTCATTTATCATAATGGCAACAAATTGCATTGTTTAAAAGTACAAATCCTGAACCACTTAAATCTATGATGTACATTTCTTAGTGGATCAATTCAATCAAAATCAGCCTTCAGCTGCTTATATATTTTTGTTAATTACTTTGTGCAACCAGTACCAGCGGACTGAAATGAAGCTTCTCATCCCAGTAAGATGCAGGTTACACCATTGCTATTAGTGCTAATATTTTTAAATGCAAAGCTAAGAAACTGCATTAACCTGTACATTGTTAAGTCCTCCGTCTCCATCTGATGTTGTCGAGCACCCTCCCTCTCTATGTTTCTTTATCCTAAACTATTCTGTCATGTTCTCAAAATTATGAAACATGACTTGTGTTGACAAAAAAAGGAAGCATGCTCTGTTTTCAGGAGTGTGTACTACATTGTGAGGACCTCCATCTGTGTGAACTGCCCTTCCCAACTTAACTTCTCATTATCAATGGACTGGATAATGCATCAGTCGTGCAAAAACACAATCACAGACATCTGCCATTGAACACTTAGAAGACAAAGAGGTCAAAGCAAATGAACAAACACACAAAAGGACAGGACTTGACCAGGAACATTCACATCCCAGCATCTCTCAAGCACAAGGGTTCCCCACTGTACATATGTAGGTATGTTATAGGATGTACGGACGGATTGATGGATATGTGCTCTTAAACCCCTTTCTCTCTTTTTGGAATCGAGGGGCGGTTTACCTGTTGTGGATCTGAGAGTTGAAGTGACAGTGGAGGATGTCATTGAAGGCAAGCAGTCGTCATCTTGGGAATACCCAGCCTGAATAGCACGCAGGTAACTGTGGCTTCGAGTGCGGAAAGTGCCAGGAAGGTCCAGGGCCTCCATGGCCTGGGACTCTACTTCACTAAAAACGGACTCGCAAACTGACTCATACTGGCCATTGACCTCAGTCTCACTCACCTGAGAGACAAAAACAGGAATAGCAGTCCTTAATTTTTCCTCTTCCTTTCTCTTTCTCACTTTGATTCTTCCCCTTTTCACAATAAATACAAAGGAGAGTTAGCAGGAGGGAAATGGAATTGACAAATTTAGCCTTTCAGCAGTTATCCTTTTGAAATACTGAATGCAAGAATGAAAGAAAGTACAGAAACAGTATTTGTACGCTAAATAAAAGTCAGCGGTGTGTGGAAAGCAAATCTGAAGACCCTGCTCGGGAGAAAGAAGTGATTAGAGATCAAATACATGCAACAAGCAGCAGAAGCTATTCCTGAAGAACTATATTCCTGACATTATCAGGATCATATTTCTCATAACAGAAAGCCTGATTCCGCTGCATGTCCAGAGAAGGACTTCATCATGGCTCATCCATTAATTTCATAAAACCGAATCTAGTAAACACCATCCAAAGCAGTAATATTGTTAGCTTTGAAACAATCCTGTCTACAAATCTAAAGAAAGTCTATAAAGACACTAAATTAATCTTGGCAAAACAAACTTATTGGCTCTGTTATCTTGCTCATCACCACATACAAGCTGCTTTCTAACTCTTTCTTGTAAACTAGGTATCTAAGTAATTGCATATAAATGCCTACCTAATCCAGGAAACATAATCTTGTGTTCATAGCCATGTTTTAATCTCAGTTGAATTCATATGTAACTTAATTAAGAACCGAGTTTGATAAAAAGGCATGCATAATGCTGATAAACTGTTCTGTAACCAGTACATGCAATACAAATATATAACACAACAGCACTATGCTACAAACAAAATAAAAATTATACATCATCAAATGTGCATTAGTTCTGAAATATGAAAACGAAAACACTTGCATGCATTTACACTGGAATTAAAGCCAGCCATACATTTACAACCGGAGTTACAGCTAGCTTTGTTGATCAGTTTATGGACTCATGTGTTTGTGATAGTTGAAGCTTAGGATTGCTGTGTGACTGTGGAGCCAAAATGTGACAGTGAAGAAGATAAGATTAAGAAAATTTCCGAGAAGCAAGCAAAGGACTATTCTGTCTAATGTAATAGATCTCACTGAGGTTTAGGGGGATTGCAGAAATACACTGATAGATTTTTTAAATTGATTCATTTGTTTATTCATCTTTAGTAAGAACTTTATGCTGGTCAGGGTCAACTTTATGCTGGGTCAGGGTCAGGGTCAACTTTATGCTGGTCAGGGTCATCTGAGGTCTAGCCTGGAAAACTGTGCATGAGGCAGGAATGCACCCTGGACGCTTGAGTATCACAGAGTAACTCGCACATTCACACATATCTAAAGGCAGGTATATCCTATCTAATTGACATGCAAATCTCCATGCCCAGGATCACAATCAAATGGGAAAATCTGGAGAGAAGTAATGTGTAGCAGGTTTCAATGCATTGCTGACTTGATGGTGTAAAATGTGTGTATGCATGAGAACCTGCTCACACTCACCTGGCTGAGGCAGCTTGCCTGACTGAGGGTGCTGACCGCACGCATGTAGCTCTGGTTGCGAGAACGGTATTGAGGAGGGTGGTAGGAGGTCGCTGGGTCCAGAGACACACCGGGATGGGGGCGCAAATCTCTCGATGTTTGCAAGTGGTAGCCTTGGCTAAATGAAGGGAACAAGCAGGCAACTGCAGGCCATGATACTATTTTTCACCAACCTGATTTCTTTCAATTTTTTGTAAAAAGCTCTGCAGTTTGAAAAAAAAATGCATCTAATCACTCAGCTCAGCTTAGATACCTAGTTCCATAGTAAGTTTACATAATCTTAGCTGCAGACACAGTATTCAGACATAGCCATTGGACTGAAGCAATGTGATTATTCAGTATATCTATATGATGGTATACCATGAAAAGGAAAAAGGTTACCAGATTATTTAATAAAAGACGTGAAGATTCTGAGGAATAAACAGTGGTATATTCCACCAAGGTCAGTGTGATCTCAGACAACATTTATAATACTTTTAGCAAACAACGTCTTAGCTGGGTTTATCACTTGACTTAATCTAGTTTTTAAGTTCAAGACTTAATCTCTCAACAACTTGACCTTAGCAAATCCCAAATCATTTCGATGGATCAGACAATTTGTTATAAATTTCATATCAGGGTAAAAATGTTAGTTGACTAATGTTTAACAGCGATTGTAATGATTCAACCAATTTGGTGATACTACATCATCTTAGAAAGCTTGGTCTGAATTATTTTTGGTACTGAGCAGTGATTCAGTTTTAAAACATCCCAGGCTGTCAAACCCAGACTGTGTAACACATTCTCTCCATCTATAGTAATAGGCTGCATTCTCTTTTTTATAATACACTAGTGCATCCTCAAAATGTATTCACAAGGCAACAAAGCCAAGTAACTAACTGTTTAATTTATTTTAGGTTATCATTTATGTATTACTGAGTCATAGGCACACACAATATAAGTACACATAACACACAAGGGCATCTAAGATGTCATCTTAAGTACCACAGCAAGCAATGAATATGAATTCATTTACAGAGCCTCCTGCCATCTTTAGCAGTCTTGTGAGATTGCAAGTTTTTGTTACCTTCCTCCATTAATCTTTATTGTGGGGCAGGGAAGCTGGATTGTTCTTGGCTTTCTTCATGTCACTTCCGATCTACTGAATATTCAGATGAGTCATTGCTGACAAATTACTAGCAAGGCTTCAATATCCTGCAGACTGCAACCTTTCATAAAAATATCTCCACCCAACACATGCAGCAAGGTCAGAGATAATGATCCATCCCAGTCAGCAGCACCATTATATAAGCCTTCAACAGACTAAGTTTCACACATTTGTGGAATTTCTCTGTTAACTTTCACACATTTGAGGGATTCCTTCACCTACAGGGATTGAAGCTTAACTGTAAGTTCTCTGAAAAAGAACTGTTAATAAGTATAAATATCCATGACATCAATATTCTGGTCTCTGTACAAGTGTTATATTTAAGTTAATGTATTCAATCAAACTTTGCATATTCTACACCTGAGAAGGTGTAACACCAAAGATTAAAGATGCCTTCTTAATGTAACAGCATGTCTTTTACACATGCATGGCTGGTGGCTACAACAATTTTCAACAACAATTGTAGATACATTAAAGCAAACAATGTCTGCCTGCTGGCTGTAAAAAAACAAAAACAAAAAAAACCATCCATCACTGCACAGTTTTAATCCCAGTGCAGATCTCACTGAAACAAATGCAAACTCATCCATCCGAAATGCAACAAGAAAACAAACACATCAGAATTTTCATATAGGCTGAAGATCCTGTTACATTACCAATGACACATAACACATATATGCATCTATTGTATTATAACAGAAATGTATTGCTTTTAAATGTACAGTGTATGTTTCCTAGAAAGCATTTCCCATCACATTTATGCTGCTAGGCTGTAGAACAAACTGCTATCAGACATCTCTCTCAGCGCAGATAGAAGTGATAAGAACTGCTACCATCACATGCCTCCTTAGGCTACTCTATATGTCCACATCCCTTATCTATAAAAAAAAAGCTGCCTTGTCAAACTGTACAGTACATCTGCAGCCAAAGCAAGATAATTGATTTTGGCATGAAAACATAATCATAAAAAAGACTCCGCAACATGTGTCAGCTTCATCTGATCTCGTGAAAAAGTCTGAGAAAAATCTGTGTCAGTCCTACCTTTGGCTGTCTATATGAGGTCTGTGAATGGAGGATTTAAGAACGAGGGCATCTGGACGGACAGATTTTTGAGGTGACGTTTTGGGACTGGTGTCTGAGTCACCACTCTCATCATCCCCCATGGCTTTCACGTAACTGCTGCTGCGCATTCGCCGACATGGGATCTCCTCATCCTTCTCGATTCCCGGATAACCACTCCACTCATCCTGAGGCACCTGAGTACAAAGAAGACAAGGACATTAGTAAATCATGGATGAGTGAAAAAAAGGCGATGACATCTGTTACAAATAGAGATACAGGGGAGTATCACATTGGTCAAACATGCAGCCATTCAAGAAGGACATTAAGGTGGATCTAGGTTTGAAACCTAAATGTTTTATGAAGTCTGCAAAAGTAAGATAAAGCGAATGAGAAATGTGCAATACATCGGCATTTAAGTTGGACTAAAATGAGAGGCACACTAAACTTATATTTATTATATTTAAACTAAATTCTATATTTTGGACTAAATTTAATAGTTTCCAAGTGTGGCTGAGCTCAAACAAAAACTAGACACTAGTGTGTGAGAATGTATTAGCTAATTAAAACAAAGAGTGCAGAGATTAGAAACAAAAAAACAAAGGAAATTAGTCCCTGCAGAAATAAATAAGGTTAAGACAAACTAAATGATAAATGTACAGAACAACAGTACTCTAAACTATACAGAGATGAAATTCAAGAGAGGATAAGATCCTCGATTTAATAAGAGCTGTGAACAGGACAAACCTTGTCTGAATATCAAAACGTGCATTATCTGCTAGTCACGGTTGTAAAGAGTCGCTCTTTGAGTCAAATCTGTCTGGCCATTCTCATCAGAGATCTTTCATCAACAATGCCCTCTTAACTGCAGCTTACTGGTTGCTATTTTGTTTTTCTCTCCATTCTGTTTAATCTCTATAGAATGTCGTGTATGAAAACCACAGGAGATCAGCGGTTTCTGAAATACACAAAGCAGCCCGCTGAGCACATGACAATCATGACACGGTCAAAGCTGCCACGTGATTGGCTGATTGGATAACTGCAAAAATGAGCAGATGTATACATGTTCCTAATAACAGTCAGTGTGTGTATATCACAGCATACATGTAGAGCAGTGGCTTGGTCTCAAATGGCCCACCAGACCTCTGTCAATTAATAACACAAGTAAGAAAAAATAACTAAAAATGACATGGTGGATTCACTGTAGGCACCCCACTGTGCTGCGCATGAGCAAAACGGTGTTAGATGTTGGCATAGACAAAAGCTGTGAAAAAAAAATGTGCTGAAATTAGGCCAGTGGTTACTGAAGATGGAGTTGCTATGTGGTTGTTGTTTCACTGTCACTGTGGATAATGAAGCAGAATGTCTTTGTCGTGTATCTTTTTGCATTGCTCATTCTGTCACTCTTTCATTGTATATGTAGGTGTTACTGGTTTAACTCTCTTGCAACAAACAGACAGACAGCTTTGTTTCATTTCTCCTTTCAAACCTCAGGCACATATTCACACTGTCATTTATCCTTCTGCTGCAGAACATTAGACAACTACATGCATTCAGACTGATTATTTATTCTAGCATGATTGTGTAACTGTTTTTGGTGGGTTGAGTAAAAGATTGGTAAAATTAGTGAAAAAGAAATTAATGAAATGAATTTTCCTCAGTAGAGATTTATGGCTGCTATGCTTCATGTCTGCTATTTAATGTGCTTGAGAAGGACTTGGCAGTAGATTATTTCACAGAAGTAGATCTAGTTACAGGAAAAGCAAAAAAAAAAAAAGACATTTAAAGCTTAAAATGTTTACATAAACACAGACTGACCCTTCATCTAAATGTTCTTTTTTCAAGGCACAGTTATAACAAGGCCTGCTGTAGAGAATATCATGTATATCATAGAATTCCTTATTATCGTTAAATAAATATGTCTGAAGAAATCTAGGCTAGGATCCACGTTTCATTTTCGTGCATAATTTTATATTTTGTTCTGCGGTCATTTTCTCTGTGCTAAAATATTTTGTATCATAGTGATTGTTCACTTGACGGAAACATAAAACACGTATATACACAAATACAGTAAAAATTCCTTCCTTCATATATTCTTGCTTGTAAGAAAGCTGGGGCCCCTGGAGCACAGTCAGTTAAGGACCTGCATGCTTTTGTTCTTCTCATCATTCCCGATAATCTCTATCGACTGTAGCTTCTAAAAACTCCAGGAGATCAGAGGTTTCTAAAATACTCACAGCAGCTTGCTGGGCACCAACAACCATGGCATGGTCAAAGCTGCCATATGATTGACTGACCGGATAATTGCATGAATAAGCAGGTGTTACTAATAAAGTGGTCAGTGTGTGTATATCAAAACAGACATGTAGAGCAGACCTATTCAACAAGTGATTTGGTCTGAAATGCACACCAGACCTTTTTTCAATTAATACACAATTAAGAAGAAATGATCTAAAACTGAAAATATATACTGTATATAATATATACACTCAAAAAAAGGAAACTGGCTACCTGTTACATGTACGAAAGTGTAACGTGTGTTTTGTAGACAATAATTTCATGTTTCCAAGATGACCATGTTTAAATCATGTTGTATTTGCATGAAATACAACAACCTCACATTTATTAGATTCAGTCATGTTGAGATAAACTGAGGAGATCTTCTCACTACGTGAAACTGAAAATATCAAAGCGAGCATCACGAGAAGACATCGCGAGAAGAGAACACAGTTTGTTGAGAAGACAAACGTTTGGCGGGCATCTTGCATAGTTTTGTCATTTAAAAAGTTGTACAAACTGTTCCTTTTTCTTGTGTTTTTGCAAGCAACTGGCAATGTAAAATATTGTTAAACTATTTTGTCCAGAACAGTTTTGAATTCACCAACACTTTAAAAAACACACCCACTGTAGTTTGTAATTTTTTGAATCTGCTGGCCTGTCTGGACTTTGAAGATCCCTGCTGCAGATAGTTTCACTTAAATATATTGACTTTATTTTTACATCATAGTTACTCTTTGAATGAACTTAATTAAATCATGGAAAGAATTTCCATGTGATTAAATGGCCCCATTAGTTGGGAGTGGTGCTGGCTTAGTGGTTAAGGTATTGCACTGATGATGGGAAGGTTGTGAGTTCAAATCCCAGGTCCACCCAGGCCCTTAATCCTCAAATGTATAAAATGAGATAAAAATGTAAGTTGCTCTGGATAAGGGTGTCTGCTAAAATGCCAGGAATGTAAATGCATTAGGCAATTCTGTTGTGCCAACTAAATTTACTTGGGTTGGATCAACTTCATTTACAACTGTTACATTTGTTGTACCAACCCTGTTCATTTAAGTTGGTTCAACACTATTAAAATATGTTGGAACCAACTGTAGTAAATAAGTTAAATAAAACCTAATTAATTAAGTTGACTGAACCTAAGCACATGATGTGGCCAACAAAATTCATTAATGCTGAAAGAAAACCTTTAATTTACTTGGAAATTCTTCCCATGATATAATTAAGTTCATTCAAAGAGTAATTTTTTTAAGTGTACACATATATATTGCTATCAAATTTCTTCCTTTATACACATATAAAGGAAGAAATCTCATAGCAATGTACATGAAAGCACCAGCTCAAATGGATCACAGAATAAATAGCCACCAATCTATTGTAATTACACAAACCAGGATGAGATGCAGATTCATCGATCCGCTTGCCCTTGCCAAATTTAGCAGAGTCTGAAATGCAAATGCAAAAATACCTATAACTCTCCAAACACACCCAGTTTGCCACTAGCTAGGCAGAACACACATACACATTTAACTGCACATGCACAATCAGAAAGACAGAAAGACTCTGTCCAAACTGTTCACTTGCAACATCACAGCCCTTGTCTCAGCAGGCCTGATCGGTCCATGAGGCTGCAAGGTGTCTCATCTATGTGAGACACATCACACAATCATATCTTTTATCACAATCATATTGTCAACGTCCTGGACAGTGCAATAGCAATGTAATATCTACAAAGGTGGAGACATTTGTAGAAGAATATTGGTCCACAACTTCATGCAGAACATTTTTAGCTTCATTATATTCTAAATTGTTATATGTGGACTTCACTTTCAGTTTTTTTGTAAGTATATCTGGCTCAACATCTTGTTGACAGCACTTTCTCTTTCTCTGTGGCCAAGTCTTTCACTTCAGGAAAAGACAACCAGGTTTTGGGTAGAAATATCCTGGGAGCAAGCAGAATTCATGATGCCATCAATGAATTCACAAGAGCTTCATTCACAAGAGGCCTACCTTGATATTTTACAGTTGCAGTTGTATGATTTTGTTGCCAAACATCCTGTTTAATCATGACGAAATATGGCAGCTGTAGTTCTAATGATAGTGAAGTTCAGGCACTGTAGATGCTCTTGGGAAATGGTTCTTTCTGGCAATGCTTGAAAACTCAGTGAAAGTGGGATGGTTTTAACAGATCATTTTTAAATTTCACTACAAGTACAATCAACTACTGTCTAAAACAATTCTAGAACAGTGATCTTTGAGCTTGTTTTTCTCTCCTTCACCATCCTACTCACTGTGTGGGCAATATTGTGCTCATGGGTCTGGCTCCTGGAAAATCTGTAATTGGTATGGCCCTAAATGTGTTTATTGGTATTCTTTGGGATTCTTGCACTGTAATATTGGTACTCTTGGGATTTTTTGTCTCAGGTCAGTCAATACCCAGAGAAACAGAATATTGTTAAAAGGTCCTGGAGACTAAAAAAATGATTTGTTTGCATTTATGTAAAATATCCCTTAGAGATCCTGAAACAATAAACCTTTTTTTTCTATCGTTTGGGAAAGTCTTACAGCTTAACTGTACTCTTTGTTTTCACTAGAAGCTTCATACGAAACACAGTTTCTCCTACTAATAAGAATCTCCACTTTATACAGAATATCTATCGTCATCTGACTAATACAGAAGAAAGCTAGTTAACACACAGTAAGGGATGCAAATATTAATTCAATTAATTTTCAGTTAATTTTATTAATGTATTAAGGTATTAATGAATATTAATGTAAACTTTTTTTTGGCTGTCTTGCATGTACATGTAGCTACATATTTTTAATATTCAAGTGAGGGCCATCCAAAAGCCCCAGAGTGCACTGTTTAAAGTAGCCCACGATGGATTTTGAGGTACATTTTGGCTCATTGTCTTGTTATGGAAGCCAATCTTTTTTCAGCTTCAATTTCCTGACTGACTAAAATGGCTTATATTTACTGAAATCTATGTTTCCTATGCCACTGGCTGCCACACAACCCAAAGCATAGATTTACTTCCTTGCTTAATAGTTGTCTAGGTGTTCTTTCCATTCAATCCTGGTCCTTTTTTCCATTGGTGATTCTGGCCAGAGAGTTTAATTTTTATCTCATCAGTCTATAGTCATAATGCTTCTTGTTTCCAAAATGTCTCTGGTGTAGAGTGGGGGGGTGGATATGAGGTCATGGGTAAGATTTCCTTCTGATGACTCTTACATGCAGATCATATTTGTGCAATCAATTTCTGGAGAACATATGGCCAGTTCTAACTGAGAGTTTTCTTAGTCATCAAGATTTGACATTGACTTCCACAGTTTCCCACACTGACACCCCACAGTTCATAATGACAAGCAAGACAATAGAAATTGTAAGCTGGAAGTGGTCCTCAATCTGCTGCTTAAAGGGAGCAACATTGTTGCAATTTAGAGAATTTATTACACTGTCTAATTGTTATTATTAATTTTATAATTACAATGTTATATACTACTCAATTTCAAACTAGATGGGTGCCCAAACTTTGGCACATGTTATTACTATTCTTACTATAATACTTACTATTTTTTCAATTACTTAATAATTGCATTTTAACATTTACACAAAAATGCTTCTTTTACAATAAAATTGTTTGCTATTATAGATGTGTTTACTTAATAAATAATGTTCAATAATCAATAATATTTGTATTGTGGCCAGGGGTACCCAATCATGTTCATACAACTGTATATCCAGACAAACATTTTGGGTGTACTCCTCTATATATAGACATCATGGTAATCTGTTAAATTCTTTTTCGATTTGTGTATTTCAGGTAAAATTTTTGCCCCAGTATACAGTTATCACTCCACATAGGAAAGCATTCACCGTGTTATATTAATGTATTTATTAATTATTAATTTCTGCTCAAATTAGTTGCAGCCAATTACCATGTGCTGTGAAGGAAGCTTTTCAAAAAAAAGTCTCCACTCAGGAGCCAGTGTGTGTGTTCATGTGCATGTCTAATATTTTCATTGTTCTTTTTTCAGAGTGAGAAGAAGAACTCTTCCCCATAAGTGCCTCTTCTATGATAAGTGGTTTCATATTCCAGTATACTATGTGATGTTAATATTATGACTAAATGTTCTGGCAAATATTCAATTTGTTTCCAGAAGCGTGGCAATGAAGCCAAGTACATACTGCTCTACATGCCAATACTGTTATCAACATGCCTCTCTGACATCCATTTATGACACAAAAGAGGATGCCATATATGACTAGCACAAGGGGAGGAGTAAAGTAAGTAAAAATGTTTTTCTGAAATGTATTTGCCCTTGGAGACATGCATAATAGCCAATTTTTAGTGCAAGGATTTGCACTATGGACAGAACCATATCTGTTCAGGGGGAAGTGATGAATTTGTGTTTGAGGCTTGAGTGGAAGGTCATGAGTTAAAAAGCCAGAACCACCAAACTGGCATGGTTAGGTTCTCAGTAAGATCTTTAACTTCATTTGGAAATCAGTTAGTAAATGTACATTAACAGCATCCTATCTAGCTGGCAACTTGGATACTAGCTTGAGACAGGTCCATACCAAAAATCACTTCGCATTGAAGCAAGAGAAAGATTAAAGATATTCCTTGCATTAGTCATTTAAGGGCTTTATACCATGCTTCAGAACTACATACACTGTATTTTCATACTACATCCAATTCTAATTATCACTTTTTCAACATTTACATTACATTTATGACATTTGGCAGACACTCTTATTCAGAGCAACTTACATTTATATGACTGAGGGTTAAGGGCCCAGCAGCATCAGCTTGGTGGTCATGGGATTCAAACTCACAACCTTTCTATCAGTAGTCAAACTGTCTAGAATGTCTTTATATGTCGTAACTTTAGGATTTCCCTTCACTGGAACTACAGGGCCTAAATTGTTCCAGCATGATGATGCCACTGTGCACAATTCAAGCTCCATGAAGACATGGTTTGCCAATGTTGGGGTGGAAGAATGTCCCGAGTGTCCTGCACAGAGCCCTGACCTTAACCCCACTGAACACCTTTGGGATGAACTGGAGCACTGACTGTATGCCAGAACTCCTCACCCAACATCAGTACTTGACCTCAACAATTCTCTTGTGGCTGAATGAACAAATATTCAAAACCACATTCCTAAATTAAGTGAAAATCCTTTCCAGCAGAGTAGAGACTGTTGTTGAAATAAATGATATATATATATATATATATATATATATATATATATATATATATATATATATATATATATATATATATATGCAGTGTGCATATTTACACCTTCATCTGCTTGCATGATTGTGAGTCACTCTGAAGATTTGCCAAATCACTAAAAGTAAATACAGAGTTCAGATGAACTGAAAAAGTTTTAATATAGCCATGGAGATTCAACCCAGGAGAAAAACGTGAGGGCAAGTTAATGAGGGTATGTTAAATGAAATAAAATAGAATAAAAAATTAATAATGACATGAAGGTGTTGCGAATAGGACAACGTGCAAATAGGACAAAATGATAAACTGGGAAGCTGTTATTAGTTTATTCATGACAGTTTAAAACTCATTAGATCCTATATCATAGGACATGCTCTGTAATCAGTCTGTAGACCAAAAGGAGCTGAAGCACTCTGAGTATGAGCTACAGAACAAAGCATATCTTTGTCACTCAGTAGCTTTTCTTCACAATACTGTCATGCAGGGTCGATTCAAATCATCCCTGTTTGCTGTTACTTGTATGAATTTTATGAGAGATTAATTTATGTGACAAATGTGTCACAGTAGGAGAATTATACTTGCTTGTAGCAGCCATTTTGCACATAGATTTCACATTGCCGTTGTTCTAAAGCTGTTACAAATAATCAAAAGACAATGCCTGGGTTTTTGCTGTTCAGTGATGGTTAGTTTATAAAAAGAACATTTGGAGATTCTCAAATGGAGGAACTGGACCAGATATCATCAAAAAGCAAATTGTCAGTTGTTTCTAAAAATGGTGAAAGGCTTTTACAGTATAATCCAAGCTCTGTAACCTCAATCATGGGATTTGAAGAATCATAAAAAAACACAAACTGCATCACACTGTTCCCTGCTGTTTTCCTGAGTCAATTTAGTGGTAATCATGTATTAACATTTTGTATTTTGTGTAGACCATTTCTCTGATGACAGCTACCACATTATTTATTATTGTTTCTGAAAGTTCCCCAATGCAAGCATCAATATTCAAAACACTTCAGTGATACAGGCTAAAGTTGCTGTAACTCGCCAGAACTACTATTTTTTTTTTCTTCCATTCACAGTTTTAGAGTTCATTTTAAAAGAATACAGACAAGCTTATATGTAGGATGTGGCTGTAGCAGCTGCACATGAATCATTCACTTTAGCATATCATGCATATGCAAAAGCTTTCAGGATGCTCCAGATGCGAAGAATTGTCAAAAGAAAAAAGCAGTACTCTCCAGCACTCTTAATTAGACTAAAGATAATAAGATTAAAGATAAAACACATGCTCGTGGGAAGCGACGCTCTTATTCTGATTCATTTCAGTGCATAGGAGAGACAATGCTAGGAAACGGATTGGTTGACCTGTACATGAGTACAACAGAAGGTGGTAGAACTGAGCAAATTATTTATTATTCAACTTTACTGAACATTGGATCTGCAGAATTTTTAGTAGCCAAGAAATCTCCTGCTGTTGTGTATATACCGTCATAGATATTCTGCCATATTTTCTGCTGCATACTCTGACACAACTGTGGCTGTTTTCTCAGATATCAAATGCTCTTGTGACATAAGTATTATCTTATGTGGAGAAGGCCAAATAGTGACAGGTTATAAGGTGTGTGCCAGCCATAGACAGAATGTATGTAGTTTTCAAAAAAAAAAAAAAAAAGGAAAGTGCTGCTTTTGGGATCATGAGTGATGCAATGGTTTAAGTAATCACCTAATTTGTTGAGTGGGTAGGACAGCTTTCTTCTGTCCCGTCAGCTGCAGGCTTCAGTCACATGACCACAGTTTCACTGCTAAAGCATTTTCTGGTCAGTGTGCATGGGTCAAGCAGATTACGTCTCAGTACTTCACACTTCACACTGGACTTCATGCATTACAAAGCCTTTACAGTTTGAACCCGTTTAAAAATATATCATGTTAATCATGTATTGCCTGTTTAAGGTTAAAATATGAAGATCAAGATCTGTAGATCCTTTTAATATAGCAGGCTCTATAATCTGTCTGTGCACCAACCAGGAGCTGACCCAGTGAACAAAGCGAATTTTTATCAGACAAGAGCTTTTCTTCAAAATGCTGACATGTACAATCCATTCAAATCAACTTCATTTGCTGTAACACTTAAATTAATAACAGAATCACTTTTACCTTCCCAGTCCCTGATCAGTAATGAAAAGACTTTTAGTGGTTACCATATGTCTTATATTAATGTCTTGTCCTCTATATTATCTTAATATAACTGAATATAATATACTATAACTGAAGCAGAAATGTATGGTATGCCAGTATTTCAGCCTGATAGATTAAAAGCTTTCTAAATGTGGCCAATGTGGACTATATATATTATAAAATCCCACCACATAGCACAGTGTGGAGAAAGGACCATGAAAGACTAGCAGTATCTCTGAAAAGCCCTATGCTCAAATCACTGCAACTCAGGAAGATAATTAGGCAGCTTGTTTATATCTTGCTTCAAAGTTTTATCAGCTTTGGCATCACTGACAGTAATCTGCTGTTCTATGCATTTTGCTGCTCCCACTAGAATATTATAATGATATGCAGCAGTTGTATAGAAACCAAATGAATCATGTTTAAACACAGCAATAAAGGAAGGTTACAGATTTTGCCCTTTCATCAGCTGATGCAGTGATTAACAAGGCAGGCATCGCTCATTAGGCTCATCTTTATCTGTGTTTTGGCTGTATTCCACACGTTAGCGTTTGACAGAAGCATTCCTTAACATATTAAAGGATTGACATTAAAACACTGTTTATGCCAGTGTGCAAAGATACTGCATCATATAGATTTTTTTCCTAATCGGCTAATTATATCACAAATATCACTCTGACAGATGCTACTAGCATCAACTGACAATGGCACTGGGATGTTGAAAAAAATAAAAACCAAAATTCAACCATTTAAAGAAGTGAATTAAATTATTATTATTATTATTATTAATAATAATAATAATAATAATAATAATAATAATAATAATAATAATAATAATAATAACCCTGTGGAACACATTTCTCTCTCTCCCTGCTGGGTTAGAGTCATCTTCAAGCATCTTCTCCACAATTCCCTCTGTCTAGTCAACCAGTGGATGTGGAAATACATGCCACTAACATGGTTCTCCGTTGTCTTATTGTGTGCTTTCATCCTGAGATTACTAGGGTCAGGGTCAGATTTCTCTACATTCATCCCTCATTCTCTCCACTGGGTCTTGTCTTCCCTCAGCATTTTCTAATCAGAGATTTCTTCCCCATTGTTAACCCATTAGCAGGATCTATGGCTACACACTGCCACAGATACACAGTAGGTTTCTCTCACCATATTGTACACAGTTCACTGCCGATCCTGCTACATTAGTTGGATTGCTAACACACAACACTGGGGCTTGGGCCAGTTCATCTCTCTTCAAACCTAACTCTCTGCCCTGTGTCTGGTTCCTCTACATCCTCCACCCTCTGGCAAGCTAATGGGATTGTGGCTACATACCACTGGCTTGTTTGTGTGATGTTCTCATTTTAGTCTGTTACGTTAGCTGGGTTGTCTTTTTCATAAAACAAATCCCTAATCCCCTCACAATATACAGAGTGATTGAACGAGCCACACTGCAAGACCTCACACTGACGCAATTAGTGTCTGAATTCGCTGGAAGCCAAAGCTGGACACTAACCATGTGCTTGCACTTGCTTCTTGGCACTGGCCATCTTAATGATACAGTGTACAGTTTAGTATAGGAGCAGCATTGGATAGAGGTGTATAATCCATAGCAACCAACTGCACTCTTTCACCAGTTTAGGCGAAGAACCAAGCCTTCCTTTTCTTAATTTTTCAAGCTCTTACTGACTGCACTTAATGACTGGAAATATAAATCAATACTCACAGACGTGGCTATTTGCAGCACAAGGGGAGGAGTATATTTGCTGTTGAATTTATTAACTGCACTGATTATTCTTTGCATATTTCTATGCATATTTTCTTTGAAATTTTTTCCCAACACATATGGTGTAAATAATTATTTGGCTTGTAGCTAACTAGCTAGCAGAAAACTGAGTTGTATCAAAAAGCTGTTTTTCTGTTTCAATTTTCCAACAGTCTCTATTTCATGACTCAGGTGTGTGTGATAAAAGAACATAAAAGTGGTCTCGCTCTGAGTCCCTGAAGCCTGAAAGAATTTGATTAATGTCATTATTCTTTATTACAGCCATTTTAATCAGTGCTCAAGGAACGTGATTTCATAGTTCAACTAAGGGCTAATCTACATTAACAGCATTTTTGACCACTGAACATTTTATCTAATCTGCTCTCAAAAGTGGATAAATCTGAAAAGGCTGTTTATAATATTTTAGGTGAAGGAAACACACAGTATTTTAATAAATCACTAGCATATAATGATCACAAAAATGGAAGAACTTGCTGTAATGCTGCTGTATTTATAATTTTATTTTTATGTTTAACTGCTATTGTGGTTAACTGGCATTGTGTGAAAGTGGGGGAGAACAACTGGAGAGGTAAAATGGAAGTTTTTTTAATCTTATTTTCCTTCAGTTTTAGCACTTATTTTACAATGACAGAGTAAGTCATTGTTCATAATCAATTGACTTGATTATTTTTTAATATTTGGTCAAAATAGTGCAGCTGATTAAATAACAAGTGTTGTGCAGTAAATGCAGTATACTGATGTTCAAAAAAGGAATAAACAATTTAAAATAAAATCAGGATCATGTAATTTCTGTTTGAAGGCCAGTTAGCTGCAGTCTGAGCTCTGGGATCGCGAGATGACAGCATGTTAAATACTAAAGATTTGGGAGAAAAAGAAGGTCTGACCTGGATTTATAAGATATAATTCTCACATATTACTAGAATTTTACTGTAATAATTTTCTGTGAAACTGACATATAGATATTTGATGGTAATGTAACTGATATGGGGAGATTGACTGATGACAGATTGTGCCATAAATGATTAAATAAAAAATTTGTCCCATCACAGCTCCCATGGCTTTGGTTTTGATTTTATATAGTATATTTCCTCTGAAATTCATTCCTATATTCATGCTCATGCACATATTTACACTGAAATAAATGTTTTTCTAATTCAGAGTGTTACAAAGTGTACAAAGCAGATGCCTCCAGTAAAAGTAAAGGTGCAGCTTCTCCATTGCTCAGGTCTCAGGTATCTATGCCTGCTATAGCAGTCATGCAAGAAAATGGCTTTGCTGTTTATGTTGTCCAAACAACCAAAAATGGCAGAAATGAAACAAGACACTAACATGCCCAGCCTGCCATTTTGTATCATTTTGTACGGCACTAGACCACAACCCTGGTCCAGGAGAAACCCATCTGGCTCTAACACACACACACACACATCAACTTAGAAATGGCTGCTAGTTAGCTAATTAGCTGAATCTGGTGTGCTAGAGCAGGGAAAACAAGAAAACAAGGGACAAGTGGTAGGAACACATGGTGTCTGGAAAACTTTTGGAAAATCAGCTGAAAACAGCGAAGCCAAAATCAAAACCAAAACCAAACATGCCTGTGCTAGCTCTCAGTGGTATGGTGTGAGAATGCAATATTGGCAGTATACAGAGAATGTGACAGCTGTGAATCCTCCTGCATCACACAGTTATGCTGACTTTATTTCACAAAAAGAAAATACCCTCCATGCAGTTGATATGTGTCCCTCTATATCACCCACCACAGCACAATGATCAGCTTCAATACGGCACACATACACGCAACATATTATTATTATTTTTACACCTGGCAATTTGAACTATTTAAGTAAGATGACACTTTTGTGGATAGTGATGTAGACTTGTTTAAACCGATTCTGGTGGTGCTTTCGTAATAAGGCTATGGCTTTTGTATTTAGTTTCTCTGTTGTTAATAAACACGCTTCTATGCTTCCTCATAGCAGGAGGGCTTTCATTTAAGTGCTGCAGTGTAAATTGAGGCTGCTCTTTCTGCAATTGAGGAAGTTAGCCAGATGTTGAAGTTCACTTTCCAGACAATTACCTTCCTTGTTTTCCAACACACTCAACATGCCTACAGAGAAACATGGCAACATTTTTAATTTCCTACTTATCCAGGAGCAGTGGTGTAAAGAACTTCAGGACATTGTTCTTTTACACTATTGACCTTCAGTGATCTCAGTGTATTTACATATTTTACATAATAAAATGTCCTCTACCTGCTTGGCATATGGTATTAAATATGTATGACTAGGGCATACACATTAAACAAAGAGACAGTTGGACATTTTTGAACTTTGACCTTGGTTTAAAATTTTTAGGTTAGCTAGATGTCTACAGTCTGATCTGATATTCACTGTAGCTGTTTGTGTTAAGAAGTTATCAGGAAATACAGTCCAATAATGTTTTACCACTACTACTACTTCTACCACTACTACTACTAATAATAATAATAAGAAGAAGAAGAAGAAGAAGAAGAACAACAACAACAACAAAGATATTTAAAACTCACAATTTAGATAAATTGCTAATCACATATACACAAAATTTATTTGTACTTATGACCCATTATTGGGAAAACTACTTATGTAACCATATGTAGATCATCCAGCTCCACCATGACCCTGACCAGCATGTTATCCACAATTACTGAGGATAAATGAATGGTAGAAATAAAACTAAAGTAGCACAAACACGCTAAACAAGAATTTATAGGATGTTTATAGGGGAATGAAAAGGCAATGTAAGGGATGACTTGGATTTGCAAGGACATGATCACAGGAGGTTTAATGGAAGGACTTCTGGAGCAACTGGATTGAACGACTAGGCATACCAGCTGACTAGGGATGCAACCTGTTTTTCCCAGATACTATTAAACTGGTGAGACAGTGTATATGTCTCAATGTTCTTTGCACTTAGTCAGTAGGTTAATGTACCTCAGGGTCACTGAGCTTTATTAGAGTTTTGCTTAGTTGTCACAGGTTTTTAGCTGGTGAGTATTCGAAGTGGGTGTCTTGACAGTACGCTGTGTATATCATCTAATTAAAATACATTGTGGAGTAAGTTATTAATGAACATCTAAAAGACATAGGAGGCACTGACCACACCATATACCTTCATCAAATATTCAATGTATCTATCCATTATTATTGATAAACACACTATTAGATCATCTCCTTCACAAAAGCAAATTAAAACACTGGCTCTGCACAGATACAGCACCAATTTTGTATTTGAGAATGGAAAGGGATGACTATATTTAACTGTTACTGCATTTAAACCCCTGTAATCAATGCATGGCCTAAGTCCCACTTTATTCTCTATGAAGAGAAAGCAAGCTTCTACCACAGAAGTGGAAGGTCTGACGATAACAAGTTTCAGTGCCTTCTCTATGTAATCCTCGACTGTGTGTCTTGGAAAGCAGCAAAAGATAAGCTTTACTGCAAGGAGGTTGTGCCCCCCTTTTTTTTTAAACCATTTTTTTTTAATTCCCTCAACACCAGCAATATGATAGTTGGGTTGCTTGACTGGTGAGGAAATGTTGCAATAGCCATTACACTACGTTATCAGACAACAGGGTAATTTTACTGTATGAGGGGGTAAACTGATGAATGCAAAGCATATTGACTCAGTATGCCCTTGCACTTCTCTTTTCTGGCAAGATTGTTGCTGAGATTTGGCGTGCAAGCCTGTATAACTGCAGTTCATATATTTCCATTTGAACTTTCTGCTGGTTCAGTTTGTGAAGGTGTATTGAATTGCTGTGGTTTTTATTGTGTAGCTGCTCCTTGGCAGGCTTGTATAGGGTCTTCTAAGTTGGAAGATTGTGAATAATGCTCTAACAACATGCATTAAAATGATACTGTTGTTACAAAACAGCATTTTGTAATCTCTGTCAAAAACACATGCTTATGCTGGTTCACTCATGGCATGTCAGGGTCTTTGAGAACATTTTGTAAATGCCAGTCATCATTTAATATTAGAGTCAATAATTAAAGAATATATATTAATAATATGTTCTTTAAATGAGCCAGCATAAAAAAAATTAACATAGAACTGAATCCAAATCATTTCTGCTTCTGCCTCTCAGACATTACCTTGATTTCAATGCATTTTTATGGACATTTGTAGGCATAACTACAGTACAGTACAGGCAAATGATCTGTGTTGAGAACACGTTTGTTCAGTTTGGCTAACTTAAACATTTACACACAACTTTATCAAAAATCAAGCCCAATCTGCACAGCATCCAAAAACACAGACCAAAATAAAAAAAAGAGAAATAAGCAGAAAGGTACCAGAAAAAAAGACACAATGCTCAAGGAAAATCCAAAACAGAGTTGAGAGAAAAGTCCAGAAACATAATGACACGGCTTGGCCTTACTAAGAGATTGGCGAGTTTTCACAATACTTGTGAGAATGTGAGTCCTTAAATAGAGCAAGTGAGATAAGCTACAGGAAATGTGTGATTAATTGGAAGCTGACTAGAATTCAGTAAAGGGAGACCTCAGTTAGACGGGAAGAACATTGCTGTGATGTTCTTTGACAAATTTGACTATTTGGCTACTTTTCTTTAGAATGTTCAATAACACTATAGTTTAGACCCTGGTTTTAATATATCAGGTAATCTATCATCTTCATTACATTAACTATTAAAATAGCTTCTAATGCATGACCTAGACTAGTAAAATGTGCTGAAAAAAGAGCAGTGCCTTAAAGCTTATTTCAGTCTGTGTGAGGTTGTCAAACATTAATAACGCTCGCAGTTGAAATAGTGAAGTCATAAATCATGGCAAAAACTGAAAAACGAGTGAAATTGACAAATATTAAGATTCACAAGTGTTATCACACAGAATGATAAATCATATCTGATACTGTAAAAGACTGAACCTTAACCAGCAACAGTAACATTTATCAGTTCTAATAAATCTCAGGCTTACAATAGATCAGCAGGTAGAACTGATCTAATATTCTAAAGCAGCATACATCACTGACTTTATTTCATCAGATTTCCTTTATTTTTGCTCCCAGGAGTAACTGCTATGTAGGTACAGTTATAGAGCTATGACTGGCTTCCTGGGTCATGAATAAAGGGGGTGTAATCTCAGGAAAACTAAAGGGCTATTTCACATTGCAATACCACAGTTACATTTTTTATGCCTACAGTATCTGAGAGCACCTAAACATAAATATCCTTATAAACTCTTTTGAATCTCGCAGAAAATACCAGTCTCAAAACATTTGCTTTTTTGTCCGTATGGATAAAAAGCATCTGCCAGATAACTTAATGTAATTAATTGGAATAGGAAATTATAATTTATTTTAAAATACATTCTTTTAAAAGCATATTGAAATGGTCCAGTTGGCTCTTAAAGAGTGGCTCGATCAGCACATCAATCAGCACCCTGCCAAATACCACACACAAATAATCAATTAAGGAATATTTGTTCTTCCTAGTAATCTACAGATGACTCTAATACAAAATAAATTAATACCACTTTATAGCTGTTACAATATTTTTATGATGGTCTGCTTTACAATTTGTTTTTGAATAAATTACTGGAAAGCAAGAACAACTGGGTTTAAAATATTATTACATTTCAGATAATTAAGTCATTGCACCTCAGCTGCAGTGTTATAGAAAATGTGAAGTCATTACTAAATATGTTGGTACACTGAAATCAATGATGTGGTAGTAAATTATTATTATTATAACAATAATATACTATATATATATATATATATATATATATATATATGTATATATATATATATGTATATATATACTTATATTTATATATATATATAAGTATATATATATATATATATATATATATATATATATATATATATATATATATAAATATAATTCCATTGCTATATCAATTCAGAAGAGCACTCAAAGCCAATTAGGAAGAAATTAAAATGGCGATTCACTCAAACCAACATTCTCCAAAAACAATGTCCCATTTTGACAATCAAAAGGCCTTGGCATCTCAGTCAAGAAACACAGAAATCCCAAAGAAGTGCTAGAAGGCAACACAAACCAAGACAGGCAACGTTCCACCAAGTAGTTGCAGAAAGCATAAACACAGACCGCATATTTGTTTACTTTGGCTGTAGAAAGGCATTGGCTCAGTAAAGCGTGTTGTCCAGTTTGCTGAAATATCTTTCTAACCTGCAATATCAAAAACCCAGTGTGAATAACCAAGTAATAATAATATTACTTGAATAGCCAGAATAACCATCCACTATCAAATCACTACCTGTTTTATAAACACAACTCAACACGCAAATAAACCTGTTCCTTTCTACATGAAAAATGATCTAAAAATTATAAAATATTACAGTGCTTATCATTACATTTCACAACAGTGTATACTATGGAGATGAAGGAAAAATTTTTGACCTAATAACCTAAAAATGTTCCAATTAAAAGGGAAATTAATTAAATTACTTTAATTACTGCTGATATTCATAATGCTGGTATCTGAAAACCTAATCCAATCACAGTTATGTCATATTTGCAGCCCAGGATGATCTGAATATTTTACCAACCTGCAGATAGTGACTGGCACGTAGCGAGGACTTTAGATCCTGATGGACTGTGGGTTTGTCCAGGTTGAGGGAGGACTTTCGGTATGCTTCTTTGGCCTGGCTAACAGTGAGCGTGGACCAGGAGCTCCTTTTCATGAACTTTCCTTCTGGAGGCATAGCAAGGCTCTCACAAGCTGAACACTTTACATCATTGCTGCTCTTGGAGGTTTTGAGGGAGTGGTCACCAAAGTGAGGGCGTACAGATTCAGAGACACAATGGCCTGCATGATGCCGGCTCATACCGCCAGGAGCGCGGAAAGTGCCATCGCTGTCCAGGTTATCATCAGAGCTCCACCAGCTGCCTGAGCGATGCTTGCGTTCCTTGCTCTTGCTGTGTTTGATTCCATGTTTGGATGAGTGGTGGCCACTGTGGTGGTGATGGGCACCACCCTCCCCTTTAGCACCATTCATCTTGGATGAGCCCTCCAGGGAGTGGGATTTGGTGAAGAGTTTCTGGACAGAGTGCACCAGGTGGCGAATACGTCCAGGGCTCTCGCTGCGCTGCTCGGAAGCGGAAGCACGCTGGTACTGCAATGTGTGGAAACCATCGCGGTGCACTGGAAGCTGCTTCTCAAACTGATCCAGGAGGTTGGCGGGGATGCGATTGCTCTTGCTAACAGCATGATGAGAGGCAAATGATGAGGCAGCAGCAGCAGAAGTGGCCGACGTGGTGATGGTTGCACAGTCGTCTCGGGAGGCTGAGTCATAGTACTGGGAACCGTAGTGCATTCTGGGAAATGTGCTGCTGGATATGTGGTCGGCAGTGCCAGTGGGTTGCAGCACTGTTGGTGAAAGCATCATGCAATCGGAGTGAATGGAGCTACGAGGAGAGTAGCGCTGGTGGTGCTGGTAGTCCATGGCACAGCTGTCTGTGGGGCTGAGCAGGTACGTGTGACGGATGTCAGACGAGTGAACGCCATGAATGTCATGAGGTCGATCAAACTCCACCAGGCCACACGGGGTGTGAGGCAAGGGGAGCTGATGATGCTGGCCACGGCTGCCCGATAAGCCCTTCATGTTCCCAGTTCGAGGCAGGTTTCTGTCCTCATTGAAGTGTCGGGAAGGTGACCAAGGGGTAGATGGGGGGTCTGTAAAGAAAATAAATAGAGTGAGAAGTTAGAAAAGTATAGCAGAGATACTGTAGAATTTACATTATTTTTTGAGCATGAATCTTGAATATATTAATTAGGTATTTCCAAACAGAACTGCTCATATCACACAGCATCTGGAAATTCTATTCCTTAGCAATAAATACACAGTGGTCATCTTCTTGGTTCAATATACTGTATAAGCATATCTTATCTTTCTCTTATCCTCTTAGGTAATAGAAATATAAACATTATTTACAGGAAATTTCCCATGCTTGGAAGTCTTCATGATATGTTTAATTGTCGGAGTGGAAATAAAAGCTGTCACATAACTATGGGTAAGACTTAATTATACACTGTATTGTACACTGTAAACGTCATTTTTTACTTCTAACGGTCTTAAGTGGACAACAAATAAAATCTAAATAAAAAAAAGTTGATTTTCTATTGATTATCTATTAAATATCTATAGCCATAAACTGTGGGCATGCTGAGAATTAACTGATTGTTAGTTGATCAAAATCTGTGGACAGATGTGTGACAGTCTATATAGTTTGTTGACACACAGCAGCACAGTGCATTCAGCACTTTACTGCATATTTATTGGCTCTAAAAGGCCCATTCAGCAAAGACCAGTCTATAAAATAGCTTCTGATGGTGCTGTTAATTACATGCAGCCTGAAAATTTATTTTTATTTCAATGCACAGTTCTATATTTCATCAGATTTCATTAGCTAATTAAACTAATTGTTGGATATATATTCTTTAGATTCATTGCCCTCAAATTGGCCTAGCAAGAGATATCATGGCTACAGACACTACTCCAGACATAAAAACACATGTGTTTAAGTTTGTACAGTTATGCAGAACTTGTTGTATCATTAGTGCATCTTGTGTGGGTTTTGCTGTATTTGTCACAGTACCAAAACTGTATATGTGTGTTATTGTATTGTGTGTATTCTTGTACCACATCCTTGTACTGCACTTTAGGTAGTTCTGGAGACTCCTTTAATCAGTTTATATCACTACATGTATGAGATGAAGATGAACCTGACTTGACTGCAGTCTGATTTATGTTTCTGTATATAAAAAAGTGTATTAAAAAGATTTGACAAAAAAAATGAATTCTGTGAGGCATCGCAATTCTTAATTCTGAAATGATTGTTCACTGATTTCTAGATAAAAAAAAGCACAAATAATACAGTTTAATTGCAACATGAAGCAATTAGTATTGGTCAAAATATATTTGTGGTCACAAGTTTAGACCAACTGGGTAATAAGATGTAATGTCAAAAGATACAATCGCATAATGTGTTACTTGGACACCAGTGAAGCTACAGTAGCAAGCAAATATGAGGATGGCCAAGCTTAGACCTGAGTCATCTCCTTTGAAAGAGATAGAGAGAGGATTTTATAAACTAATAAGGCAAAAAGGTCTAAAGAGTTGTGTGCAAACTCTGTTAGACAAAATACTCTTCAACCAGTCTGAGGTGGTGAGTACCATTTACTGTGTTGTCATCTTCTGGAGGGCAGCATCAGTGCCAGGGATGCCAGCAGGATTAACAAACTCATTCACAAAGCTGGGTCTATCATTAGATGCAAACTGGAGATGTTTGAGTCAGGGAGGAACAGGAGGTCACTGAACAAACTGCTCTCCATCATGGACAATCCGTCTCACCCACTCTATAATACACTACAGAGTCAGCAGAGCTCATTTTCTCAGACTCTCAGAATCGTGTGACACAGAGAACGTTATAGGAGGTCATTCATACCATTCGCAATAACATCGTACAACAGCTCACCTGTGGGTGGCAGGTGATAGCACATTCACATGGCACTACTACAGCCATTAACAACATTATATTCTAGATTCGCAAGGTTCTTCATATTTATTATCTACTGCCAGTTTGCAAATGTTTACTGTGATGTAAATACTGATGTAAATATGGTTAAATCTACAACTGTGTTTCATATCTGCAGTATTATGTTTAATTTAACTTATTGTGCTCTATATTTAAGTATAGAATAAAGTCTATCTATCTATCTATCTATCTATCTATCTATCTATCTATCTATCTATCTATACAGGATTTCAGACAAGTAAAAATCAAAACAAAATAATAACATGCTTCAATCTGGGAAAAACTCTTCAACAATCTCTCCAGCAAGTGTCAAAATATTCACATAATTTAAAAAGAAAAGTTTCATCACAAACGATTTGTACCCCATGCAGTTCAAACCTCAACAAAATGAAACAGCAAATTAAACACAAGAACAATTATAGTCTTTTTCTGAAGTTGTGAGTTGATAAAATGAGGCACAAACAGAGACAAAAAAACAGAGCTGGGGCTCTGTAGGAATATCATGTCTTCTGAAGATTTGGACTAATAAACCAAAAGAGAAATAAATGCTAGATGTGATACGCAATTTATTTTAATACTGTTATGATTTTATGTGCTCTTGGCAAATCTTTATTATTATCGGCACACTTCTTACTATTGTACAAATAATGCAGGTTTTTTTTTTTTGCAACCAACTGATTCATACACTAGGGTACAGAGGGTCAATGTCTTGTTGCTTTACTGTAGCTCAGTTTGATCTGTCATCTTTGAATACCTTCAAAGAAAGTTGTTCCAGGTGTTATAATATCAAAAGACTAAAAACGGCCTCAATTTATAATGTATTCCGCATTGGGCTAATTTATGAAGGACATATACCTGAAGAAATTGTGCATGTGAAAGCTAAATATCAAGGATTTAAACATGGTACATCACTTGCACATGCTTTTCCTTGAAATATATGCTGCTTACCATGCCATACACCACACGCAATTACTTTATCTTTAAATTACAGAGCATCAGTGCAACGCTCTTACCTTCACAATAAGAAGTAAATACTCTGCCTCCTTCAGAATGATGTAGAAGACTGATTCATTTAGCAAAACATAATGCTATGTTGTGGAAGGTTTGAGTAAATGTGACATTCATATTCACAACTTTTTAAGATGCTTGTGTTTCACAGTGAGCCTAATTAAACTCAGCTGCCTACACAGACTCGGCATTCAGGAGGCACAAGCTCCCTAAAGTGGTTTTAGAAAGTGATGCTTCTCAGAGTTAGACTGAGAGGTCAGTCAGCAGCGAAACGCCTTAAATGACCTCCTGCCTTTCTCTGTTCTGCTTTGACTCTGTCTTGGCCACAGTCCGTATGGGGGGATGGGCCGGGGGGTGCACTGTGTCAAAATATTACTCTATTAAAAATGGAAGTATCCAGTAAAATATATTATAATCAGAAAGTTTCTTCTTTTAAAGGCAATTAAGTATCAATTTTTTTTACTGATAAATTTAGTTAATGTCATTTTTTTCATGTGAGAAGTACTACAAGACTTAACCAAGTGCTTGAATACAGTAAAATATACTGTAAATAAAAAAAATAGCATTTGATAGAATCTGACTTCCCAATTATTTTTAATATTAGAATTGCTAAGTTATTTATATAGCATAGCCAGTTAACATCTGCAAATTAGAAAAATGTAATGTCAGCCTATCATGGGATTTTTTTTTAATTAGATGGCAAATTTTTCATGTTCGTGCCTTCTAGGGAGACAACAGAACCCCTTGTTAAATACGAGTCAATGGTTTTATTCCTCAAGTTTCATACTGGAGAGCCTTTATTCATATACAGATTCACACAGAAAGCTATAGTGTTAACTACACTGTATAGTTTGAGAAGGTCACAGCAGATGACAAATTGGCACAATTCTTGGCAGTTTTGACTGTATGCTTTAAACTGAAATGTAAATGAAATAGAGGGGAGATGACACTGATGGATGTACAGTATACAAGACTGGCTGGATCAGAGAGGAGACCTTCATGATTTTGTAATGAGTACTTTGATCAAATAAAATTGTGCAGCCGGTTTCACCAAACCAACCAATAAGGGTTTAACTCAGTCCCAAAGGCCAAATAAAATGGGAGGGTTTAGTCAGGAAGATATGAAAATATAAAAATTAAGCAAAATATAAACATATGTTGAGTTAATGTACAATACTGAATTATAATTAGTCAAGGATTTTTCAGACCTGGCCTCTTCTAGTATTTTTATATGCAGTCTTCAATTCGGATGGTTCTTTGATATACAGATACACCAAAATAAATTTAAAAAAAAAAATAATAATAATAATAAGGTTTTCATGTACAACGGGAAAAAATACAAGTTTCAGTGTAAAAGAGTACCAAAAAACAATCTGGAACCTTGTCAAGATACATAAATCATTTTGTATCTTTGGTTATGCAAATGTTTGCCCTGCTTGAATCCAGTGAGTTTTATGATAATACCAGAGAAACTTTCTGGCTGCCCTTTGTGGAGAAAAAACACTTTGGTGCTATTAGAATGATAAATATAATGCAATGATCCCATCTTGTTAAAAAGGCAAGACGCCAACTGAATACCCTTTCTGCTTTGTCTGAGTTAAGAAGTAAAGTTGCCCCTCAATGCTTTGTATGACCTCGTGTTTTTTTCTTGCCTGACAAGGCATTTAACCACCATAAGAGCATAAATACATAAAGGTTAAAAAAGAATGGTACAACCAGCAATATTGAGTACAGTGTCTAAAGAAATGAGGCAATGTAATAAGAAAGCATTAGGGAGAAAGAGAGAAAGAAAGATACAGGTCTTATGTGAATTAGATTAAAGGTAATGGATTTGAAATGCAGAGGAAAAAGTAGATACTTTCAGAGCAGGTTAAAGAAAAAGAGGTTTTTAAGTTCTGATCAAATATCTTCATTCAGATAGATTAATCAAATAGATTCAAACATGTAGTTTAATTTACTGTGATGTTAAACAAACAACGATTAATACATGTTCTGTGTAACTACAGAGGTAATGTTCTTGCTAGTTAGGCAATGCAAACATGAGCTTTGTTTGCTAACAGCACAAAATTCAACTTTTTTTTAGCGATATCAATTTAATGTCCAGTGATACCACATTGTTGTAGCAGAACAGGAACAGAATATGAAGGGCTGATTCATTCAAAGGACTATACAACTCCTCATGTATATAGGTGATTTGATGGAACACATGGAAGTAGAATAGACTCATACAGTAGAGTGGTTGTAGCAACTACATGATACATAGCTGGCCTACAGTGTACCCACAAATCTAAGATGCATATATAAATTGTAAGTATGGCCTTCTCACATAGTTAAAAATGGTATTGTATAGTCAGATAAATTCATTACAAAAGTTTAACCCTGTTCATTTAAAGAACTTGTGAATGTGTGCTGGTGTAAATGTTAAAAAGGTTATTGTGTATTTGCTTCTCAAATAAATCCCCAAAATTCCCTTTTCACAGAATATTTAAGGATCCAGATCTCAGGAGTACAGTAAAGAGCCAAAGACGGCATTCACAGTTGTCATGGTAACCATTGCGGAAAACACCAGCAGCATTAAAAGAGATTTTCGAGGTTGTAAGAGAAAGAGAGAGCCAGACTGGGGAATCCTTCCTTGGGTAGTGAAGGGCGTCCTATTTCATGTTATGATCGCTCTAAATGTAACTGAAACCTGAATATCAGCCAATAATCAACTAATTTAGATTTCTTTCAAATCAGCAGGACCAAGTGGTAAAAGACTTAATTGTGGAGCCCTTTAAACAAACTCATTTGTTCATTTAGCTCATTCATTCATTCACTCATTTTGAATACAGCTTGATCCCGAGCCTGGGTTACTGTCTGTGTAGAGTTGAGCTAAATCACTCCAACCTCTCTGTTTAATAAAACTGTATTGTGTCAAATGGAAGAAGGCATTTAATATCCTTGCCTGAGAGAGGGGGAAATTAATCCCTCATAGACATCCAGTTCTTAGTCAGTGCAGTAGATGATCTCAGATCTCTGCCATGTTTGACATGTCAATAAGCTTCTATAAGGATTTAATACACAAGCTGTCTTCTAAACTCCTGGAACAACTTTCACGATAAAGAAATAGACTTATAAATATCTTTTCAAGGTTGTGTCTGACCCACTGACCAGCAGATCTTGATGAAGGCATGAGAACATCTCTGCCACTTTATCAGAGACATTATTTGGTCACAGGGTGATTTAATGGAATTCACTTGGTCTTATACATTTAATGTGTGTGTGTGTGTGTGTGTGTGTGTGAAGACACTACCTACTGGCTTGTGCTTTCAGTCTAGAAAATGTTAAATGGCAAATGTCAAATGACTATAGATCTGAGCTGCAAGCATTCTGTAAGCTTACAGCACTATTGAATTCTCAAATCTGATTGTTCAGAAGGTGTCAGTAATTCAGCTGACAATGTTAAATTAATACTGCCTTTCTGAGACACAATGGGCAGTAGCAGCTCAGTGGTTAAGGCTCTGTTACTGGTCAGAAAGTTCAGGTTCATGAAGCCACAAAGCTGCTACTGTTGGGCCGTTGAGCATGACCCTCACCCCTGTCTTATTCAGGAGTGCTGTACCATCACAGACCTTCTGCTGTCTCGCCAGCTTCCTAACAACCTGAGGTATGCAAAGAGAAGAATTTCAATGTACTGTACTGTACTGTGTGAGTGAGTGAGTGAGTGAGTGAGTGAGTTAGTGGGTGAGTGAGTGAGTGAGTGAGTGAGTGAGTGGGTTGGTGAGTAAGTGGGTGGGTGGGTGGGTGGGTGAGTAAGTGAGTGGGTGAGTGAGTGCATGAGTGGGTGAGTAAGTGAGTGGGTGAGTGAGTAAGTGAGTGGGTGAGTAAGTGAGTGGGTGAGTGAGTGAGTGAGTGAGTGGGTGAGTGAGTGCACGAGTGGGTGAGTGCATGAGTGGGTGAGTGAGTGAGTGGGTGAGTGAGTGCGTGAGTGGGTGACACTACAATAAAGGTGTTATTCTTTTTTCTTTCTTTCTTTTTTCTTATTTTCACGTTCTCTCACCCCACCCCCTTGCAGTGCTCCCTCCACTGGTTTCCTGTAGCTTCCTGCATCAGATTTAAAACACAGATACTTGACTACAAAGCCAAAAACGGACCAGCACCCATCTACCTTGGAGCACTTATTACACCCTGCTTTGCACCACGTCCCCTCTGAGCCTCTAACACTGCTGGATTGGATCCACCATGTCTCAGGGTAGAAGGCAGGCACGTATCAAGACTTTCCTCTATTTTGGCACCAGAGAGTAGAACAAACTTCCACTGACTGTCTGAACAGCTGAGTCACAGGCTGTCTTCAAACCAAAGACTAAAGATCTACCTCTTCCCCCAGCTCTTAAATTAGAGCCTTTTCTTTTTTTTTCATACTGGACTATCCTTCTTTTCTGGACTGACAGCAACCTTAGTCTCTGACCTACTGAACTAGCTTGAAGAAGTTTTTGATGGAGACGATTAAGCACTTATGTAAGTCTCTGGATAACTGACAATTGATGTCAATCTAAATATTTCTATAGTAGCAGATAATTCACAGAGACTTATATGGCAGATATAATCTCAGCCTGATTTTATCATGCAGAAGTTTGGTGGGATTTAATATTTTTAGAAGTCTTCAGTATCAACCTTGTAAAAAGTAATAAATTCCTTTATGTTATCTCCCCTGGGGAGTCTTCAGGGTGGATTGTTTCTTGGGAATATATCAAGAAAAAAATATATAAATATCTTTTTTATATATAACCTTTAAAAGAAAGAAAAAGGAGCAAAGAAATGACAGTTTAATGCTATTGTAAGGAAAATAATAATGGCAATTACCTGGTTTACATTTAAAGGAAATAAAAATGGTTAAAGGGTAATATTGCTAATTAGTTAATCAGATGTTAGCATAGAATTTAACTCTGTACATAAATGAACACACTAAGCTGACAGAAGACAAAAAAACACATAGTAGTGGACAGATACTAAACACATACAGTATGAGCATTAGCTCTATGTTCCAGCTCTATGTTTTATCTTTTTTCTGCTATGACATTTCTTTACAAAAGCATCTTAGTAGCTAAGCGATTCTACAACAGAAATTGCCAAATTTATTCATTTCTATAATGTGATTTTGAATGATTTGGTAATAAGTAATATATAAGCACTCTAGCATCATCAACATTTAGGACCAACTCTTTCAATAATTTAAGATTTTCTGTCTCCTGTCTGAGTATGTATCCTATGCCAAAAAGAAAGCAAACTTAGAATTCATATGATTTATACTTAAAAATCAATGCTCTCACATAGTACCCTTGGCATCTATTCAAAACATTATCACATCTGTTCTGCTTCCCTATATCTCATTGGCCCATCTGTCTTTTTATTTACCCTCTCTTTCTCGCTCTCTTTTTTTCTTTCTCTCTGCATTGCTGCAGAGCTCAAAGTTAAAGAAAATGGTGGTTGCCAAGGCAACTAAATGAGTTCAAAGAGAGTGTGTGTTGGTAGTTTCACATGACAGAAGTATGGATCACACACACACACCCACACAGGTCAGGCCACAGGTGGACACAGGTCTGGGGTAGTATAGGGTTACATTCAATATACAGCATACAGCTGTCCCAAATGCATAAGATGTTGGATAATTAATCAGGACAGTATGACAGGTTACCATAGTTACCATGTATTTTTACTATTTTCAGAGAGTATTTAGAATGCTAGCGTTTGCCTTTAAGGCCTAAGAGAGGCAGTGTTCCTCAAAATCTTTTCTTATGTTTTTAATATTTTGAACTCATGTACTGTATATCTGTTTATTATGTTGTATATATATATTTCCATTTGGATGACAAAACACACAAACAATGGAGTCACAATTTCAGGCGTGATGCCGTGATTAAGTCATCAACTCCCACAGAATGACCAACTACTGAAGAAAATGGCTGTGCCCACTTTGTATGAGTGGAACAACTATTCCTCAGCACCAATGCAGTCATCCTTCAATTCATTCTCGGTGGCTTCTCTGGCATACTCATAGGTCTGAAAGAAGTCGGACGCTGATCTGTCCTGTCACCTGATCTTTATCAGAAAATGAAAAACTGCACAAAATTAGAAAGATTCATAATCCTAAAGCATCATACATTTTGTATTAACATAATAGCATTAATGAAATGTAACATGATGTTATTATGTTATAATATCCAAAAAAGAGATAGAAAATTAAATGAAATAGATTAAGAACTGTCACAAACGAAGCTAGCTAGCTTGTTAGCTTGAGGTAACTTAACCTTGGAAGCAACTTGAAACCTGAACTTGAAGTGTAAAAAACCCATGCTGTAACACTCAGAGACACTGAGTGCACAAGCTATGGTAAGCATATTTTCTGAATTAACTAATGAAGTCCATGGAAACAACATTAAAAATTACATTACAGAACACCAGGACAAAATGTGAGCTAGAATTAAGGCAAACAAAGGACAACATGTAGTAAAACATATTTTGTACAGTATTAATATGTGCATCACACAATGGCATTTGTGGTTTTTAAATCATGAATCTTGTGAACAATTAATGAATGCTAATAGGACTCATTTGCATTTATCTAATTACCACTAACATTTGCTTCATGCTCACTGCCTTGACTAACTTATACTAATTATTGGAATTAGCAAATGTTAGGATTTTTGGCCATAAGGATTTATTCACTTTATTATACAATTAACTTACACTGTACACACACACACACACACACACACACACACACACACATAATGTTTCTCTGTCAAGGACATTACACATTATACATCACTAGACATACACTATTTAAGACTGTAGTATGTTATTTGAGTTATAGCCATACACTCACTGTCCTCATTGGCAAACAGAGGAAATTAATCATGTTAACATGCAAAACATACCTTAAAAAAGCTTAAGTTTTTGTATTGAACAGAAAAAAGGAATAGAACTATATATATATATATATATATATATATATATATACTGAGGAGTTTTTAGAAAGCTTGCCAGAAAGGGCATCTGTTTGAGACTAAATCCCATTGGGACTACAGACACAACACAACATTTAAGCAAGTGGAATGTTTTTACTTTCATATGATGCAGTAATGAAGGGCACATGTATTACACTTGTGGGAGAAACAAAGCCCAGATTCATTAGCATAAGCATGCAGTGGTTCTTATTACAGTAACTGCTGGTCAGGACATTGTCATGGTGGGTTAAATTAGGCCACTAGTTTGTTCAAAAAGAATGGACTAAATTCCCTACAAAATATCAAGTAAAAACAAAAATAGTAAGTGTGCAAGCAGGGCTAAGGAAACTGCACAAATCTCTAGCTGACTGTATGAACTTGATGAACCTGAGTGAGGTACTGTAGTGAAGTACTGTAAAAAGCTAAAATTCACACAATGCTGATTCTAGTGATGTAACCAGGAATTAATTTAAGGGTGAACTATATTAAATAAAATTACTACATGATCTGTACAATTGTATTGATAAGTGTGAAATGCTCAGCTATTTTGGAAGAATGCCAGACAAGAGTAGAAGATGTAACGGCATGGTTTTTTTTTTAATTATTTAAGAAAGGATCTACCGATTACCCAGTTTCGCTATATGAATAATGTTGCCATTAAAAATCTTTATAACAGTTCCAACAAAATCAAATAAAATACGTGGCTATTAATGATCCTGATTGGTTAATCTTGTTTCCCACCAGATGGCAGGCCATAAAATATAATTAAACAAAACTAGCAAATCTGGTCAATTTAACAATTGGGGTAGTTAAATAAAGAATATTAAACAATAGTGTTTGACTGCAATCCAATACAGTTGCTACAGAAAGGAATATTTTGAGCACTAAAACAGATTTCTGATACATACAGAGGAAGGGTATTAAATCACATCCATAATTCACAGAAGCACATGCAGATTACACTGTAGTCATGAATGCCAAATTAACAAAAATGACCAAACAGAAATCAAAACAAAAATGATCTGTGTTACTAATTTATGAGGTGAAACAAAAATTGCATAAACACTCACAGGTAAAAGTATTACAGCCTCAATAAGTGAATTAAAACAGACATTTTGGTTTAAGATGAATCAACCAACTAAACCTTATCTAATCAGTCCAATATGCCACACTACTTATTTATGAATAACTGTATTAGGAATACGTAATTACACATCTGAAACACTTAAGCACATAACTAGTGGGCAAATAGGTGTTAGGTGACTGGAGAGTCACAATTAATCATAAAATCCTTCCAGACTTTGAGGTTAAAATAAATAAACATAATTTCAGGTTATTATGGATATCTTGCTTTTATTTTTTTCAAATATATAGCCAATGGTTTAGAACAAACCACCTCAGACACTTGAGAGACTTTAGACTGCCTGCTAAGGTGCTTTGGACCTTTTACTCCTGCACCATAGAGAGAATCCTGACGGGAAACATCACAACCTGGTTCAGGAACAGCACCATGCAGGACAGACGAGCTCTTCAGAGGGTGGTGCGATCAGCTGAGCTGCACTCAATCTACAACAAGCGGTGCTGGACCAAGGCCAGTAAGATCGTGAAGGACCTCAGTCACCCCAACAATGGACTTTTCTCCCTGTTGAGGTCAGGGAAGCGCTTCCACTCCCTGAAGGCCAACACAGAGAGAGTGAGGAGAAGCTTCTTCCCACAGGCTATACGGTCTCTCAACCAGAACTCCACATAGGACTCAACTGATTGGACTTGCTATGCTTCCTACACACATGTATTGGAAAACACCAAATCGTGCCGTATATTTGCACAATTGCACATTACAGGACTGTGACACACAATACATAAAACATAAACATATATAGCACATTCTGGTCCCGTTTATACACAAAGAGGACTTGTGCACATCTGCGCTTTAAGATGGACAATACCACTGCTTCTCTTCATCTCATCACCTTATTTCATTAAATGACCACCCCATACTGCTGCTGTCTGCACCTTGGACATTATTGCACACTATTCACTTTATATAGTTCTGTATAATACAGTTGTTTACATTTTACATATCTTACATTTCTTATATATATTCTATATTTTATATACATATTCTGTATACACATATACCCTATCTTACTTTATTTATATTTATATTTTTATTTTATTTATATTATATTCTATTTTTATTTACCTACTGTGAATTGTAGTTTTTTATATTTTATAACTGTAGATTTTTTTTTATATTTTATATTATGTATTTTATATTTTACATTTTATCCTTGTCTTTTCTGTCCTTATTCCTTTTCCTTTTCCTTTTCAAGGGTCAAAGTAAATAGTCGTGTAAGCATTTCACTGCATATCATACTGTGTACGATTATGTATGTGACAAATAAAATTTGAAATTGAGAACATTTTGTAAGACTGTACTCATCTACCTATATGGAATATCACAGTGTTTTATTTTCATGAAAAGAAAGATAAAGGTGTTATACTTATTATGAAATGTTTACTCTTATAGGTCCTGGTTATTTCTTTAGCTTCTATGGAAATACAACTTTTAAAATCCCCTAAGATGAGCTTTATAAACAACATTGTTTATATTCTTATGTGATGGCCTCGATCTAACACAAGCTGAAAAGAATGACCACATGTTTATGATGTTGAATAGGCCATTAGCTTCTTTATCAGCCAAACAAGTGCAATTAAGACAGCTGTGGTAATAGCACAACACATACACACACTTTCAAATTGCAATCCAGTGGTTAAAATAGCAAATCTTCATCTGTTTGTTCTTTGGAAATCCTAATTATGTCATTATCTAACTCATTTCCCTCAGATATACCACAGGCTCGTGATCACCTCTGACTCCAGCATGGTTTTGATTACTCTGTAATAGCCCCCTCTAGACAAACAGCTGGAAGTTCTAGCATTTATCAGTCATCGATGGCAGTAACCAAAACAAATAATTTGGCTTAAGAATTTATGTCTATCCAAATTGTAATGTTGCAGCATATGACTCTCCAGCATATGTGCAAAAAGTTCTATACAGTTGCAATTTTTCATGAGCCATCTGTTGATCAACAAGACATTTTGGACGATTTCATGCTCCCAACTTTGTGGGAACAGTTTGGGGATGACCCCTTCCTGTTCCAACATGACTGTACACCAGTGCACAAAGCAAGGTCCATAAAGACATGGATGAGCGAGTTTGGTGTGGAGGAACTTGACTGGCCTGCACCTGACCTCAATCTGATAGAACACCTTTGGGATGAATTAGAGCGGAGACTCATTCCAAAACTGGTACGTCTGCCTTTACATACACATGAATGTAATATGCAGTTGGCCCACCCTTTGCAGCTATAACAGCTTCAAATCCTCTGGGAAGGCTTTCCACAAAGTTAAGGAGTGTGTTTATGGGAATTTTTGACCATTCTTCTAGAAGTGCATTTGTGAGTTCAGGCACTGATGTTGGGTGAGAACAGCTGGCTTGCAGTCTCCGCTCTAGTTCATCCCAAAGGTGTTCTATCAGGTTGAGGTCAGGACTCTGTGAAGTTCCTCCACACCAAACTCACTCATCCATGTCATTATAGATCTTGCTTTGTGCACTGGTGGGTGGGGTGTCCCAAAACTTTTGGCAAGATAGATAGATAGATAGATAGATAGATAGATAGATAGATAGATAGATAGATAGATAGATAGATAGATAGATAGATACGCTATTGAGCCCTGAGGGAAATTGGTTTTTCACATCATCAGATAATTACATGTATAATACATGACATTACAAACACCAAATACTAAAAATACACATTTATCTGGAAGTGAATAATTATATGTACTGTATACAGTGCCATGTGGAAAAAAGTGTCATGGGAAATAAAGGGTCCAGGTAATCAACTGATGGTGAGTTAAATAATTCTAATAAAAACAGATCAGCAAAGATACGTGTAGACAAACAATGTACAGTTCTGAATTGATGAGGTAAGGGTCAGGTTTAGTGTTCATAACTTGAGTTAAAAACATTAAATTGTATTATTTCTTTTAAGCAGGTTGCTTTTTAGTTCATATGTAACAGTTATGTCTATGAGACATGAAAATTTTTACATTTGTTTTACATTCATTAATTTTAGGCAATTTTCCTCTGCCAAACTTGTGGCTAATAATTTAACTAGACACATCATATTGTGTTATGTTTGTTTGTTTGTTTTAATCCTAAAGTTCATTCCCATATTCCATAAACAACTTAAAGAAAATATAGACTTAAAATACAGACTTAAGAAAATATATAACTTAAGACTTAATACTACTCTTAGTACATTAGAAGCAATCCAATTCAACTTAAACTAGAAAAGATTTTGGTCAAAATACAAAAGCCTTAAATTGTAAAGACATGTTTTGTTTTGCTTTTTAACATGACACTATGGGTCAAAGGTTAAAAGTGCAGCATTTCAAAAAGCTGAGTGTGTGAATCAGGTTAAATGTGCCTCTTTATACTATTCTTCTTTCAGAAAAGAGTTTGCAATTCAGCATAAAGGCTATAGCAGAAGCAGAGAGAGAGAGAGAGAGAGAGAGAGAGATGTACAGTATGTTTTGTCCAAAGGAAAACTGTTGCGTTATATGGGTCCTGGCACTTTCTGGACTAGTTGCATAACTTGGCATGAACATGTGCTTCCTCCTCCACCATAGAAATCTCCAGGGACAGAAAAGATCCCCTGAAGGAAAAGAGGAGAGTAACAGACTTTGCTCAAACAGCATATGAGATTTGATTCTTGTCATTCAATTCAGCTGCAGCTGTGACTGACCATCACTCAACCCTCATTATAAACTAATGCCTATTATTTGCTGCAAGGATCTAGAAGGATGTAGTTTCTAGGGAGGAGAAACTGTGCCAATAACTCAAAAGGTAGTGTTTAAAATATAAGTAACAGTCATCAGGAAAATGTAGTCCAGGAAGCTGTAGAACAGGTGCCCCAATAAACCCCTAACAACCCTAATTTTGCATCATGAATTTAACCAAAATATGAATATTCTATGCACTGACTTACCAGTTTAGTAGTAAGATTTATGTTAGAAAAATCATTGCTTGCCGGAGTGGTGTGATAAGGCTTAAAATAGAGCAGACTGGTTCATAATTGACACATGATTTCCTATGCTGAAGCAGTGGCAATGTGACCAGCATTGTGCATATGTATGTTTCGTATATGCATGCGTATGTTTGTATGTACATCAAGAAGATTTGAAAAAATTCATCTGACAACAAAAGCTGAAACATCCCAGACCATCAGGATTCCAAGTTTTAAGCACAACATTAAACTCTCTTTAAAAATTCCCATCACTGTTGTCATTGCTGTCTCAAACTAAAAATGTACTAATCTAATAATGTAGATTTGAGACATGCTTTGTTGAACGTATGTAGAGGAGTGAGAAACATGTCCTTTTTTGCTGAGCTATGCCATTGCAATGTGTCAAGATAGTGAAAAAGACTAAAGTAGTGTGTATTAAGTTAAATGTGGTTTATCTGGATCATCTCTGTAACAATTTAAAATGAATAACATTCAGATTTTCTCGTTGACATTTCTAATATTAATTTGTAAAATAACATGGGGTCACAACCCCTAGTTTGGGAATTATGCTGCAGTAAGAAGTTTCATTTATACACAATGCAGATTATATTTCAACCAGTATCACACTGGAGAAAAGCAGACATTTTCTCATCCCTAATTGATGAACATCCTCAATAGTTTGCTGAGCTGTTCTGTGTTGTTGAAAAGCATGAGCAGCCTTTTCAGTCTCTCGGCCTGATTGGAAACGCTACAAAAGAGCCTTGCACTCACCTTTGATTTGGTCTCCCACACACACACCCACAGATAGTGAGCTCACACTGACACACACATACACACACACCCTCCAATTGTACTTCCTCTCGGAAGATTTGCCTAATATGGAGAGCTCTCTGTACTAGATATGAAGGAAAAAAAACACCATGCATTTATGCATCTTACTAAAGCGTTGGCAGCCCAAGTGCTGTATCATAGTATTTTAAATTGCCCTTGCAATCATCTGAAATCTTTGCAAATTACATGAGCCATCAAAAAGGAGTCAACACATTATAATATTACTGACTCGGTTACATTTATTACATCAGAAAAACTCAGACCGCCTGTCAATCATGTCATTAAGCTTTAATTGCCATATGTCTAAGAAAGCACCAAGTCAACCATGTCATTTAGCAAGTCAAAGTACCAGGACTCATTGTTATAAACTGGAAAATATCGCTCCACTCATATGCGAATTTTCTAACTTCTTAATATCTACTGAAACCTCTTCAGTATATGAGGGTCATATTTTCATAACCATGTGGCAAGAATGAAAATAAAGAACAAGAACATGATGTATGGCTGTATTTTTTAATCTATTGGTGTAATTTTAAATCCATCTCCGCTGGTGGTCACATAATATTCATAATGTGCAGCGAAATTGCAGAAAGGAAGCTTGGTTCTAGAATTAGGGTTTTGTCTGCTACTTAAAGTCCAATCATCTGCTTTTACTATGTGTGAATGTATTTGCACTCATACATGTTACATTATGCACTCGTTCATGTTCAGGAACTCTTTTTCAGTTTTTGCCATTGGTCCATCCATGTATCTATCTGAGTGACATCTCAGGACAAGTGGTTGAATAATTGTAGCATTTCTATAGAATTATCATTGTAACTAGCAGAGGAATTGTTTAGTTTCAAGAATTGATCCAAACAGGGTCACGGCAAGGTCAAATGTCAGAAATAGTGGATTACTAGCTTTCTTCATGTTTACAGTATATTTTAAGAGTAGTTCTGCCATTTCTATTTGTTTTTCATTTGAATTTTGTTGGTTGCTACTATATATCACAATAAAGGTAGACAAATATGTCACTATTTGGCATGTTGTCTTTTTAGATTTTTTTTAACATCATTGCTGATACTATACTTGTACTGGTACCAAAGGTTTTATAGACATCAAACTCTACTTTATCAGTGTCACTGCTTCCAAAAATGATCTGCTCAGAGGTTGTCCCTTTCCACTGAGAGTTGGGTCAAGGGGATACACAGTACATTGATCATTTGTTCTGCTTAAGAGCGAAGTTTTTATTTTTTAATAATAAAAAGGCACAAGGTACATTAAAGCCATCTAAAATAATTCTGTTAAAAAGGACCGATTCACATATAATGATTTTTACAACAGTTCGGTGCTGGAGTAAAGTACATTTGAAGACTTATTTTTTGAACACCATTCTTACATCATGGTTTGTTTCTAAGCCGTGTTCCAATTACACAGACCCAATTGTTTTAAATGTCACCTCTGTTTGGTTTGTCATTTTTTTTTAGTCAAAGATACATCTTATTATTGTTCCAATTAACAGCACTTTGGTTCAGTTACTAATGTTAGCAGCCGAGGTTGTTTTTGGGTGTGTGGGTTCTAATGCAAGCGCACTTTCAAACAATGGTTCCAACTCTCTTAAGAAGCTTTTTAGTGATGCATGCTGTTATTAGACTCTAAGATCATGACACTGCGCTGTGATCTCAGTTCAAGAACTCCCACTATGAAGATGACCTCATTTAAGTAACACTGTGACAAGTTCACAGGGAGCAAACCCCAGACAACCATTTACAGGTGGACCAGGGATAAGTTTTCTACACTGCTTCAGATTCAACAACTGACTTAAAAATACACATAGCAGGCTACTGTAAAGAAATCGGCACACAGGTGAGAGTAGTAAATACACATTTATCTACTTAAAAAACTTAAATACATTAAACTAATGAGACTAATGTTATAAAGCCTGAAAGGTAGTGCTGAAAATCCCAGACAGACATAGGAAACTGTTTTGTTTTTGTTTTTTTCATGAAACTACCAGTTGTTAATGTAACATTGATGGGCAGGGTCAATGCTAGTAGCGTTATTGACAGCTTCATTCATATAAAATATAAATGGACATTAAATATGAAGTGGAAAATACCAGTTGCTACCAGATTTAGGATGACATCAAGTCATTTCTGAAGCTCCACAGAGAACAAAACAATTATCCAATCGTTCAAAATTATTAAACTATCCAAATGCTCTAAAATATTATATATCTATAGGCTTTAAGAACTTTGGCTCCATCAGAGCCCTGTTTTCAGTCCATGCCATATGTCCATCACATGTGTCAGTTATGCTTAAGTGTTTCAGTCCACAGCAGTTGCATTAGAGGGTCATAAATCCTGCTACATCAGTTGAACTTCCACAATCACATTTTTTGCATGCTTAGAACTTAATATCCTCCTAGTTTTACTGTAGCATTTACTTCATTTGATTCTGTGATTTAATTCAAATATATCTCACGGTAACCCAAAAAATGTAAAATATAGAGTACCAGCATGAGCACCAGTCTATTCATAGCACTGAATACAACTGAATTACTCTTAATTAAATTCGTATTAATTTGGGATTAGACTGAATAAAAGAGTCACTGACTCCACAAATGTAGTTTGGCAAAGGACACTGTTTTGAGAAAGAGAACTTTGGAAAATTATAAAATACTGCACAGCATGGAAGAATCACATAAGGCACAGCTTAGTCCGGTCAGCCTTATTCTGAAGACTGAGAATCGCACTTTATAAAATGTGACAGTAGCAAATTCCTGCGAACAGAGAAGGGGGAAAAAAAATCTACTATGTGTTAAACATTTGTTCTTTTCATTGCTGATGTCAGTCAACTATACTAAAATACACACGCCGTGATGTTTATAGGAACCACGCAACCCACTTTTCACTAGTTAAAGAGTGAAAGACAAGTTATATAATTCACATATAATTATATATAATTTTGTGCATAATACATCATTTATATAAGCACCTTATAAAATTCTGCGTGGGAAATCACACGTATATTCATGAATAAATATACTTTATGAGTATATAGTGTACAAAGAGCTGAACAGTGACAGTTTTAAAACACTGGACAGTCAATGCCAGCCTGGGGCATCGTTATACAATGCTGTTAACACAACTACAGAGATGTCAGAGCCAAATGTGGAAAGTTTTCGCCTTGGCTGAGTCAATCACCCCAGTATTTTACTCCCTAAAGACAAGTTTAAAGGAAGGTCTGCATTACAAACAAAGCCTCACAAGGGAAGATAGCCAGGTTTTACAGATGAATACTAATCATTCAGGCAGATTAAATAAAAAGAAACTCATACTTAACATGGCATGATTTGTTGAAATAGATTATGTTAAATATGACATTGTCCCTTTCCCATTGTGCTTTCCTCAAATTGAATAATAAGTTTTAAAAAATGTACGTTTTTATAGATTAGCCAAAATAGCTGGCATAAAGCAGACATCTGTCACTTAAACCTAATCATTTTATTTGAAATCCAACATGTTAAAGCACAAAGATGAAACTAGAACAAATATCTACATGTCGAATTACATTACTCATTTATTTTATTTATTTCATTTATTAGTAATATGATCATGCATAATCTAGTTTTATTAAGTAAAGGCAGCTATGAGACTTTTACAGGTTTATTTTTCATGCTTCAAAGATCTGCAGTTGATTAATCACTTCATTTTTAGACTAATTAGTGTACTTTGATGACAGCTTTCTTCCTAAATTCATAAATCAAAAATCTGTTCAAACCTGCAACCGAAAAGAAAATGCATAAATCCCTTCTCTTAGACATTTTAAACATCAGCACTCAATATCACACAATATGTCTCCTATAAATTCCAAATTATGCAATGACATGGTAAAAAAAATGGACCTGTATAAAACTAGCACATATGTAGTATTGTTTGAAATCCAAAAAATTACTGTAGGTCTATGGTCCCATTATATTTCCCTGTTATCTCTTAGCATAATGCAAAAGTGTCATATGTCACAGTTGATGACTAACATATTTCCTCCGACACATGTACAGCTCTGTCAGTGCATTGTTTTGACCCATAGTGCATGCAGTGTTTTACAGGGCAGCTGAATGCACTTCGAGGAAAGGTTAACTACCGTCTTCTCTATACATGAACTGACAGATGCCACGATTGGCTGTCATCTCTCTTACTGGGACAGTTATGTTCTCATGCATGTCTGCCTATGGATGGCTGTGGCATCCTCCGAATTCAACCTTGTGAATGTGACATTTTACAGTTCTGCATAGTCTTTTTAATAAGGATAGTAATTAGAGGAAAAACTAGTAAAAAAAGCAGCGCTAACACCTCCAAGACTGAAAAGACAGATTACAAGAGTCATACGGTGCCAAAAAAGACGCAGCTGAAACAAAGAAGATGCAAGTACAAACCCTGATTATATGGTGCATTTAACCATGATGTTCTACACACAAAAAAAACTTTTTTATATTCATTAAAGTCAGGCTGGTGATTACTATTGCTCTCAATGTATTGTTTATACCCTGCTGTAAGGTCATCTACACAGACGTTTCATTACTAATACATGATATGTTTGGTTGTGTTTGTCCCTTATGATATCCAGATACAGTGTGCTATGGAACACAGCCATACATTAAGACCTCATTAGTTCCAGTCACTTAAGCAAGCTTCCCTGAACGGTGCTCTCCTCCATCACAGTGATGTTTGAGGCAAATCGGTACCTGAGACTGAACATTTCCCTTATCAACTACTGCAGAAAGGCAAATGACTGTGAGATGTTCCTCCACGTCTGGGATTTGAACAGCTCTGCACTCGTTAATTAGAATGATCTATCGTTTAGAATTTCACATTGCATCGGCCAGGCAAATCGGACACCCCTGAATTGTTTCCATCAGAAGCAGAACACAAATCCAAAGAGAGCGATGCACTAAACATGAATTTTAGCCAAAATGTAAGCTAGCACAGTCATGTAAATACTGGCACACAAAGCTAATGAACAGGGAATCAACTATCAATTAGGCCTCAACATTTCTCTCAAAGTAATAATATATTTCTTTAAAATCCTCATATTAAACTGAAATCAGTATTAAGAATAGGAATCTCCTGTTCAGGTGTGATATGCATTTAATCACTTTAACATTTAATCATTATTTATGAGATGAAATACCTAATAATACTATAATAATAGTTATATTCTGTATACATCAGTTTATTAGTTACTAGAGAGACATACCTAAAATACTATACTAATCTAATATTTTTAACAGTTTTTTTAATATTTTCAAACACATTGTATATTTTTGTTGTTTCTTAAAGACAAAGGGTTTTCAGTGTGCAGTGATTGGTCCATTTAAATTGACCTGGGGTGCATTTTGTCCCTTGGTGAGGTTTATTTTGAGGGGTGAGGAAACAGCAATCACACTCAAAATAACTGACCTGAGCCTGCCTGGTATAGAGAAGAAAAGATGTGATAAAGCAACCAAAGCAAACAAACTTGGTTTGACTGCAGTAAGAAAGTGATTCAACACTAAATCAGTCCAAATGCCAGAAGTGAACCATGCAATGTATGGCGTAAACTGAGAAAGTGCTGCAGAAACATTCGGTGTTAAGACTGTTATGTGTTAAATCCCAAGAGGCCAGCAGTTTCTGAAATACGCAAACCATCCCATCTGGCACGGAGATCACACTTTTTCTTTATTTGGATGTTTGATGCAAACATTATCTGAAGCTCGTAGCTTATTTCCGCATGATTTCATGCAATGTGCTGCCACATGATTGGCTGATTAAAATACAACATAAATGCACAGGTTTGTATGTGTATATAAGTGTGTGTATATTTAGATATACAGGAATTTTTACTAAATAGTTTCTTTTATTAAACAGGATTTTATATTGTATAATATACTATTAATAACTGTATATGTTAATGCCACATTTACATCATGACATGTTTAGACCAATGCATGAAAGTCTTATTTAAGATACTGGAGAAGAGACTGAATGAAGTCAAACACAACAAACATGCCAGGATGCACCACAGGCTCCATAAGTGAAATGCTTTTGCTCATTTGCATTGGTAGTTTCTCATAAAAGATCCACACTATGCTGTTCAATAGTAAGGTTGAAAATAATGTTAAAATCATTTAAACTATAAGAAGACAATAAGGCTCAATCTTGAGTGTAGATACTTTTGTGAGTTTGATTAATAAATTTTCTGAACATGGAGCCAAACAAACTTTCACAACTTTCACTGTCACCTGTTGGTCACGTTAAAGAGGTTAGTCATATGTATCCCATACATTTACAGTATAATAATACAGTATAGTATCAGTTTTCATGTTAGGTCACATAAGCACATTAGCTCTTTGTCTGAAGTGCTTAGATTTCCCCCATTATGGGAAGGGAGTCAAATTAAAGATGAAGGGATTGGTAGTAGCCATTCACCCTCCCAAATCGATAGCATTGTTCCTACTTAGTGAGAAATAGCAGGGAATTAACACTGACAAGATCATGAAGCTAAAAATAAAAATGACTCCTTACACTAAGAAGTGTCTTCACTCATGTCATTTTGTAGATTGTGGGTGTGGAGTGTGCACTGATTTTGTTGCTAATGGACATGTACCCTCCATCCAGCAGAGAAAAGCCAGACTATTTTGAGCTGGCAGGAAGACGATGTAACTCAAATATCAACTTCTTACAACCGTGTTAAGCAGAAAAGCATCACAAAATGCAACATGTCCCTAACCTTGGGGCGGATGGGATACAACAGAAGAAAACAGGCATTGGGTTCTACTTCTGTCAGCCAAGAACAGGACTCTGAAGCTACAGTTGGCACAGGTTCACCATGACTGAACAGCTGAGTATTGGAAAAAGACCAGGAAAAATATACTGTTTATACACTACACTAGCCTACTCCCTGCTCAGAGTCTCTCAAAACATTTAATAGCACAGAAGCTTACCAAAAAAAAAAAAAACAGATTATTTCACCAGGAGAAAAAAATTTATCATAGAGAGTAAGAGTAGATTTCAGTTAACTAATTAACTTTTGATAATGTTTCTATTGATTGCCGTTGAAATCCCCAGTTGTCCCATAACATAGCTACCTAGCTAACACAGCTATGAGGCAAGTCGTTTTAGGACAAGAAGAATCCACTTTATTGAAGTGTATTTCAGTAGTCCATCAGTACATATGAAAAAGGAATCTTCTTAATGAAGCCACAATAACATTAATGCAGTCTGTCCTCTAATTCAGTCTTTAAAATTGCAGTGATTATACAATGTGACGTTACATGAAACACAAGGATTAATGGCATACACTGTGCGTCTAGCCATCCCTCAGCCATCATCAGTCTCTTTCTTCCTTCAGTCATCAGTGCTGACTCTACAGAAGAATCCAAGTAAGAGATAAACAGAAAAAGAGAAATACATTTCAAAACAGCAGCTGTGAGCATTAAAATTCAGAGCATGTGCAGTAGCAAACTTTCAGATTAGAACAAGCTATCAGCTTGTATTCTGGACCTTTCTGTGTGTGTGTGTGTAAAGTGATCTTCACATTTTGTGACTCAGCAGTGATCTATCTGAATTACCAGAACACCCTGTGAGCTTTGATCCCAGGACTCTTGAATCCAGTCCGTAAAGGATGAAGCACTTCAGTTTTTAGTGTTTTTATGCTCCAGCACACCCAATTTAACACCATTTGATATATTTAGTAAAATACGCAACGCTGTGCCGTGACGAATTCCTCCAGAGATAGCAGAAAACCCCTTCTGAGCTGTGATTGTTTTTGGTCATCTAGGTCATTTTGACATGCATCACAGTCACTGATAAGTTATTCTCACCACAAGGTGACACATTGTCAGTGCTGTAGCAATTTAGAGCCTTTAAAGTCATTAAGATATTTTGAGTCATTAGATATCTAGACTGTGTAACACGCATTATGAATTCTACAGTGCCATTTGGACATGAATCACTCACACTTTGCACTCCAGCAAAATAGAACAGATTGGTTTCATGCAACTCAAACAGCAGGAAAACGTGTGTGTCAGTGACGGGTCATGCCTCTTCATTTATGTAATCTGCTCAAACAATGTGACAGATTTGTACATTAAATCCTCTCTACAGTAATAGAGAATTGCTCTGTGAGGATGAAGAAGCTTTTAAACATAAGATCTATTAGGCGTTTAGATGTTGTGTTGCTATAAAGAAAGAATATGTGTGTTAATAAGCGTTATTCTTCTTTTCCTTCAAAGCAAAGTCAAGTGAGAAAAATGAAAAGTGTAATATCTGTAAGCCAAAATCAAGGTGGGAAAAGGCTTGCACAACTGTTTCATATAAAAAAGAACTGTGTGTTGTGGAAATTGAGCTTACACAAATGGTTGAGATCACTGGGTCTGAATTAAAATTGTTTTAGGGCATTTTGTTAATAATAATAAAAAAATAATTGAAATGTAATTTGTTGTAATTTGTTTCAATACAATTTGTATGTCATACTCGTTTTATTTATAATTTTTTAAATCATACTTTCAACCATACCATACTGAAGTATACTTAAATATATATATTAAAGAGATAAAATTATAATTCTAAAGTGAGAAATTATACTTGAAGCATTCTGCATATAATTCAAGTAGGTTATTAGAATTTTTAAGCATACAATTTTTTTTAGATGGTTTATTTTTTTTACCAGCTTGGGAAACAGTATTGCTCACAGTCACAACTGTTAAAGTGGCTGCATCATCATATAGCATCATCATAGGGGGAAAAAGTTCACTAACAAGATTCTAACACCCTAACATCAAGAACACAGATGATTAAAATGTTTCCAATTTTATTGAAAAAACTCTGTAGAGACATGTTTAACACATTAAAAGCAGAGTACAGGGTCTTTATTGAGCTCCCCGAAGCTCAATAAATACATTTGAACAATTTTGTTTGTTTACATTTGTGCCACAAAGGTCCTTTTAATCAGATAAAGCCCAATCCCTGAGGTTTTATCGGTACCGATATTGTGAAGGTACCAGTAACCATCCAGCTGAAACCTTTGGTACTGCACCAGTGGCTGATGAATAAAGATCCAAAGAGGAAAATGAAATTGGAAACTAGAAAACTGAAGACTTTGACTAAGATACTGCTGAATAAACACTTGCAAGACTTCACAAACACACTAGACAAAGAGAGGTATAAATAAACAGGTTTACAAGACCCACAGTGACTAATTACCAGGGACAAGTAATAGTATTCTAGGTTTCTTTTCAGGGTGTTACTGGGTTAGGGAAAAACTGGGATTATTATAAAATGTCTTGTGCTTGGTCATTATAATAATATACCATCATATCTCTGACAAAACTACTCAGAAACTACCTCAGGTACTTTAAACATCATCACAAATCTAATTTTTTCATCCAAATTGCAGTGTTGAACTCTTCTGTATTTATATAGATTCCTTATTTTTCTGTTTCATATTTGCACATTTTTCTACTTTGAACATGGGAAACATGGAAATTTCCCCACTGTGGGACGAATAAAGGTTTATCTTATCTTATCTTATCTTATCTTATCTTATCTTATCTTATCTTATCTTATCTTATCTTATCTTATCTTATCTTATCTTATCTTATCTTATCTTATCTTATCTTATCTTATCTTAAACACACACAATCCATTTAATAATATGAAGATATATACAATTAAGTGAAAGTTTACATACATTTGCATAGCCTTGGGATAAAATGAAATAGACAAAGAAGTATATTTGTTAAAGTACTATATATTTTCCAGGAAGAGATGGGTCAGAGAAACAACATTTTAGGTGCGTTACTGAGATTTAAGCACAGCCTAGTTATGGTTATGTGTTCTGCTAATGATCAAGCAGGGCCACAGGCACTACACCAAGCCTTTATAATAAAGGTCAAGACAATCATTTTGTATTAAAAAGAGGTGTATGTAGTACACAGTTAATTTCTGATGTGTCAACCAGCCATACATTTTGGAGACACTCCCATCTCTGTAATTTATACTGAGGTCCATTTTCCTGTGCAAATATAAGTGGTTGCAAATGGCCTATAGCAACATGACTTAACGTACACATTTCCAGAGTTTATCCTGTCCAAATAGTATTTGAGAAAAGGAATTTTGCTCAGACCATGCAGACCTCTGTTTTAGTAAATCAGCTTGCATTTTAATATAGAGCAGTGTATGTTATGTTAAAAGTTTGCATCTCACTTTCTGAACTTGGGATGCTCCTGAACATGGGCTGGGTGTGGGCCCAGGGAATTTATGAATGTGAAATATGCCTATGTAGTCAAAATATGTTTGTGTCAGGGCCAGTTATATAAATACATCATGATATAAATATTCTTTAATAACTCTTAAGCCTACTCTTTCCCATTATAACTGCCCCCAACCTCTCTGCATATTCTCCAAACAGCTTATGGATCTTCTCAGTTATAATATCCGTCCTTCAGTTCTTTCTGGAAAATCTGTTCTAACTTTGACCTTTTTGTTAAATAAACAATAAAATAGTGGCTGTGCATTCCACAGGATTTAACATAACGATGAACTATAAAGCTTATGTCATGTAGTTTTTTTAATGTTAGCACTGGGAAAGGTATGTAAATTATTAGAAACATTCACTGAAAGCTGCACTGTACAGGGTGTGAGAATAAAATTGAAAGTTTATTAATAAATTCACGAATAAAATCAAACACAACAAAAACTGCAAAATGCTTCCCTGCAATCATGTGAAAGTCAATAATGCTATTAGAGATGGATGTTGTACTCCAGTCTCTAACTGACTAAACAACAAGTGGAGCCAGTTGTCTCCGGATCCCATGAACATCCTTCTTCCTTTCTGCTTGTGTTGTATTCCCTGTATGGTGCCTTTAAATATTTATCTTTTATAGCCAAAGACAGCACTTTTTACATATAGGTTGGCGGTACACTCTCACAAGGGTGTTATTAGATGATTAATTAATCATAATTTAATTACACAATGCAGTGTCTCAGCTGCTTGCTAACAGATTGGTAATGTGTGTGCCACTCTCAGTTTAAATGACCACATGAGGACACCACAATGCCTTTAAAGTGGCAGCTGTTCCAGTGTCCCTGCTGAGGGTCTAAATCATATCATACAGTTAATGCACTGTTCCTTAGCTAATTGAGCAGACCTGTCTTGCACTGAAATATGTTTTTTTAATGTAACATAAAACAATCTCTTATGATAACATGCATAACTCATCTATCACATAAGTGATCACTTGCAGCAAAAGAGAAGTTGTGTAGAAGAAATGGGATTTTCAAAAACTCAGCCTAGACATGAAGAACAGTGTCCTTGATGCAGGGGTATAATGCATTGGCATCTTTATCTGTCTCTGGAAAGGTCTCAAAATGTCTGTGTCTTTATTTGCGTTTTGATTTAAAACTGGATGGTTTGCTTGTTTGCTTGTTTTTTTCATTCATCCAGTAAGAATGCAAAGTCTGTTGGAAATGAATATATATTTCTGTGAAGCTGCTTTGTGACAATGTCCACTGTTATAAGAACTATAAAGGTCAAATTAAATTGAATTGAAAAATTAAATCTTAAGTCTTGTCTTAGCTCTCGAGTGGCATAACAGAATGTGTTGTGAGACAGCATGAGCAGCAGTTTGAAGGTGGCTTCACATGTCTTAAAGGACACACGAGTTAGCCTTTGCCTTCCCCTTTTGGTAGCTGTCGTGTGATACATTTACATTTACGGCATTTGGCAGATGCCCTTATCCAGAGCGACTTACATTCATCTCATTTATGCAACTGAGCAACTGAGGGTTAAGAGCCTTGCTCAAGGGCTCAGCAGTGGCAGCTTGGTGGACCTAGGATTTAAACTCACATCCTTCTAACTAGTATTCCAATGCCTTAACCACCAGATATGGGAGACCTGGATGATGGCTAGGAACTAGGCAAGACACAGCCATGCGGACATCCAGTACAGCAGCATGATTATGTATGTTGGTGTGATTTTGCTTTTACGCAACAAGAAATTAAAACATTTAAAAACATTTTAGACACAATATGGCCAGGTCTTGGGGTGGGGTTTATTTATTTATTTTTCCTGATGCATATACTGACAGTTTGTAGTAAGTGAAATAACTGTTTTAATATAAAGAACTATTGCTAGAATTTTAATTTTATAGCAAAAAACAGAAAATCGGAGTAATATAAACAGTGAAATATACCAATGCTGCTATACTAAATGTCAACACTCTTGAAAACTGCTTGTCTAATGAAATTAGTGCACTGGAACTAACTGCAGTAAAGCAAATATGATGAAACCAAATATTTAAACTGCAATAAACCACATTTTAAAACTATTTATCTACAGGCATCACATTTCAGTGTACTGCTGCAGTAATGGAGGCCTTCTATCAACAGGTGTAAAAAAAAAAAAAAAAAAAAGGTTGCTCTGTAGTGGGTGGGGGGTCTTGAATTCCACTTGTCACCTTTAGACTGAGATATTGATTGTCTCATTGAGCTTGAGTTGTAGATGTGTTCTAGCAGACAGATTCAGATAAGTTCATTGCTGTCATGCTTTGGCAGTATGTGAGCCAGATGAAAGTGCACTAAACCATCACTCATTTGTTATCTATACTGCTTTATTCCTGCTAAATCTCCATCAGCCACTGATTTAACAACACTGACACAGTTCTTCACTTTTTTAGAGACCAAAAGTTATTAGACTATTGTTTGCTCATTTGTTTCTTGGACAGTACTAAGATATGTCACTGCAAGATTAGGTGTAAAGTCGATTCTAAACATTTGTATGTGGAAGCTGTTGCTGCCATCAGCTTTGTCAGCAAGTGTCAATGCCAGTGAAGCAAGCCGAAACAAATCGACTACAGACACAAACATAACATTCAGTGTGTGAAAATCAACTGTTGATAACTGTTGTTGAGAAGCCAGAATGCAATGGTGATTTTGATACGAGGAGAGCAACTTGGTTAGCCCCAATTGATGACTGAATAATACTTTCAGTCATCAGATCAGATAACAAATCAAGTTCTCACTCGGTAATATAGCTATGATGACCTCAGAGTTTTGACTACAAAATACATAGATGAATCTTGTTTGGGCGGAAAAAAATTTAGCTATGAAAACCACTTCATCTATGGAGCCAGGATGCTCTCAATATACATGCTTTAAAATGCTTTCCAAATAATTTTTCTCTCTAGTTTCCTAATGTATAAGAACTTTTTTTGCTAGTCTTCTTAAATATAAACATATAGCTGATAGTAGCATAAACATATAGCTGATGAACGGTGAGCACTAGCTATAAAACATTTAGCACACTGCAGTTAAATTCTTACATCAAAAATTTGGCTATGTCAGCTTTGGCCTTTTCCGATTGGTGAATCATCATCAATTCCCCAGGTTATGAGGGTCCCTCTGATGAACTCAATTTGAAAGTCCTCCATATATTTACAAGAAGATTCAAGTCAGCAGCATGGCTAAACATTACAAGGCCTTTTGAGTTATTTTGGCTGAATATTTGTGGTTATTGTCTTGTCTTGTTTGCATCTTCTCCCCAGATTCAGTTTTTGGCCAGTGAGTAAATTCTCCTCTAATACCTCCCAGTACACCACTTCATTCATGTTTCTTCCAATGAAGTACAATGTTTCAGTACCATTTTCACAGACTCAGCTCCATATCTTGATACTCCCATCTCTATATTTCACTGTGAGTATAGTGTCGTTGGGATCAAGATGAATTATAACCATATAGGTCTATTTTTGTTTCTTCCAACAAAAATATATTTTTCTAAAAGAGTTCAGATTTGTCTAAATGTTTTTAGATATGCGTCTCTGAGTTTTCATGGGTTTTTTTGCAAAGTACAGTTCTTTGCTTGGTGTTCTCTGTATGAGTTTTTATTCTGTTACTTTCAGGGTCATCTTGCAACTATGCAGCTCCTTCACCTTCCCTATGATTGCTATTTGTTCTGTAAAATCTTTCTAATCAATGACAACATCTTTTATAATGTCACCAAGTGCAATTTACATGATTACGAGTGATTTATTTTTATTTTCAGTTCACATGAAAGGCAAGAATGTACGTATACATTACTTTTAAGTCTCTTAACATGTTTATGAATGCATACTTTTTTATTCATATTTATAAGAACAAAGTGAAAAGATGATATGTGTGTAAATTTTAGGTAGATAGTAAATACAGTATGCACAGAAACAACAATAACAGAAACAAAAATTGGAGTTCACTTGGTCCCTTATAGGGCAATGGTAACAAGCGTGGTACAGCTGAGATGCATTTCAGACATGCAAATCTGCATTTTGACAACAAAGTGCAGAAATACACATCTTTTTTTCACTGAAGAAATTTTGGATGAGCCAAATGACGTATGAATTCAGGGGAATTAGGTTTGTGCAGGTGTTTTAAATTCTCTGATTCAAAGACACAAAGATTCCCTCCGTTTCTGTCATGTTTTCATGAGCTTAAAAAATCATGGTAAAGTATTTAATGTGATTCTTTTAGTTAAATAATGTCAAACAATCACTAATAGTGAATATTTGGGATGTGGGAAAAAGTTTAGCATTAGTTTTTCTTCTAAAGCGAATCAACCGATCAAATATCTAACAGCAGGACTGAGCTGTTTTATAAATATTGTAAATAAACTGTATGTAATAAATGAGGATATGAAGCTAGTGGGTGCAAGTGTTGAGAATGCAGAAGATAGTGATAGGTGGAGAGAGACGATTCGCTGTGGCGACCCCTGAAGGGAAAAGCCGAAAGAAGAAGAAGAAGAAGAAGAAGAAGAAGAAGAAGAAGAAGTAAATAAACTGTAAGTATAATGTTCTGTTTGATTATTTACATTCACTTCTGAAATGTGTTTTTAGTAAATCTGTCACTTCCTTCTTCAGCTAGCAGTGCATTAATATAATCCTTCAGGTTAAATGGGTGTGTAGAATTTTTTGAATAGATAAAGTTCAGGTATTCTCTTTGCCTGCTATGATGTTCATGTTAGCGATGTGCATCATACCATAAATTGCGATTTTAATTTTACATCATCTAACTACAATGAATTATAAAGACCTTTACTTTGGTGGCAAGCCTCCAATTATTCCCCAGAAAACAGGGCAACATGTTTCAGCATGCATAATGCATAATTTGCAATTTCTCAGGTTTCATACTTGTTAAACTCCAGAACTGTCAAGGTGCTGTGCATATTTAATTCAAGTCTCATGGAAATTTGTGGCATATGTGCCCATGGGAACATACCGGCTGCATCACTGTCACGGACAGAGCAACTCTGCACATCCTTGCATTTAATCCAACTTTTAATCCTTGCACTTGAACTGATCTAGGTCACTGGCTTTCCTTCATGTCACAGTTGTTCAGTTCAGTTCAGTAATCTGGAAAAATAACTGCTAATAATGAGGCAAACACAGAATTTAGAACATACTCTAGGAATAATTTTAAGAAACAATACGACAAAGCACCTTTCGCCCTATGTGTGCTGGGATAGGCTCCAGCAGACCCCCGTGACCCTAGGAGTCCTAGGAATAAGTGGGTATAGACAATGAATGAATGAATGAATGAATACAACAAAGCTTATAAAAAGTATTTACATGAAATTCATGTATTTTTTCACCCTTGCAAATATAGTCTTACAAATGAATGCGATCCAAGCACTGATTTTCAATTTTTAAAAAAATTGTAAATTATTATTATTATTGTTGTTGTTGTTGTTGTTGTTGTAATATATGTGTTAGGATTACAGTATAATACATTATTTACCAAGACATGCTCGTAACCTAGCACAATATAATGAAATATCTACTGACTGTAATACACTATAAGACAGAGGGCCTGTAAAATGCCATCGTTTTCTGAGATTCCAAACTGATCTGGAATATCTTTTAAATTGTGAATATCTCACTTGAATGCCTTTTAAATAATATTGTGATGGTGAAACCATGTTGGATATGAACTCTCTTGTGTTTTGCTCACAGCGAAACCTCCTCCTCCCCAGCAGCTGTTGCCTGGAGGCATCTCTAGTCTGCAAGGTTTTCAGATGCAGCATGTATGTTATTTTTTGCCCATGTACAAAGACTACCTGTCACCAGTAGTCATGCTTTGCACTATTCTGTCTATGCCAATTCAGTAATCTGCATCTGTTATCATAAAATCTCCCGCCTGCACCCGAAGGAACTCTGACTAATCCCACCCACTCCTACAGACTCTGTTGAAATGAAATGAAATATTTCCCAAAATGTAGACTATTTAATCATTTAAACAGCAACCCTGAAAAGGATAAAACATTTACTGAAAATAAATAAATGAGAATGGTAAACGCATATCACCGTCCAAGCTCTACACTGTATTCAACTCCTATGTTATTCAACCCTGTCTGCTCCCAGGACTTTTTTCTTCGGTCCCGTAGGTCTCCTAAGCTTCAACTTTTGTTCAGCCAGCCATGCTCTACCTATGTTACATAAACACAACCATTATAAGAGTTCACTCTACTTAAATCCCTACTCCGTCTCCCTACCAGCTGTTGCCTGGAGGCATGTCTTGTCTGCAAGGTTTTTTAAATGCTGCTCACTTGTTATTTTTCACCTATGTACAAACACTACCTGTCACCAGTAGTTATGTTCTGCACTAGTATCTCTGTACAAATTCAGTTATCATAAAATCTCCAACCAGGCTGCCACTGTAAGGCTGTTAACCCTCTCTGCTCCACAGGTACTGTATCCTGGCTGACCCTGCAGTCTGACCCCAAGCTGGGATATGTGAAGAAAATATTTTTTTTCAGTACTGTAATGTAAATGTGACAAAGTCTTCAAGTCCTTGATTAATGCACAAGCCTCACATCCCCAAATCCTAAACCCCCACCACCAACTATTATACCAGCTCCCCCTACACAAATCCTAATATGAATCACTGAAATTATCATATAAAAGCAGATAAAAATCAGCCTTTGCAGGGTCTTTTTTTTTTGGACACGTGGATACTTTTCTAAATACTGTATCCAGTTGCTAAGCAACTCGGATCTGGTAGCTACCGTATGGCCATCACTGCTGTGCTCTAGTAGTGGTTTATACTCTACATACTGTTGAGGTGCTCAATATAATAAATAAGTCCATGACTTAGAGGGATGCAGGTTTTAAGTTTACCCAGCTGAAACAAAAAGCATACTTTATTTGTTCAACAAGAATAAGAAAAAAAAAAAACTTAACATATGATCATAACTGCTATCATTGATCTAGGTAATTTAAAATGGCATGTTCATTAAAATGAACTGGGATGTTAATGATCATTGTCTTTGCAGTGCTTACTGCACACTAAATGGCTGAGGTAATATTCCACAGTAACATACTGTATCAGGTGGAGTTTTCAGCATGAAGCAGTAATGGGTAGCCTAAAGTAAAAATAAAATCATAATTCTATTTGGTCTGTTGCTAAGATGACTATTTTGAACCAGGTTGTCTCTGCTTGGTCAAAATGAGCAAAAACACTCTCCTGTGCACAGTGCACAGTGGTGAAGGAACATTAATAGTCTTTTACAAATCATTTTAATTATGGGATCAAATATGTAGAAAAGATGAAAAAACAACAGCTAAAACATGTCCACTTGAATTATAGGAATTTGGTATTATATAGATAGATTCTTTTATTTAAATCCTGATCAATATTGAAAGCTAGCGTCAAAACAGGTAGATACTGTAAATGCAGGACAGTTCTTTATTAATATACTGAAAATCCTTGGTCAGAATCAAAGAACACAAAACATGTCTCAGGACAGAATGATTTATCTTTATCTCTTTTTTTTTTCATTTATCAAACAATTTTATCAGAAGCATGTCACCTTCAAAGCTTCAAGATTACAATGCCCTATGAACTCGGAAACTATAAATAAAAAATAAGGAACTAGTAACCAGGGAAACTAGAGGTAGGCATTAAAGAAACAAGAACTCAAGGACACTAGAGAACTGAACATGTTGAAACATGGCTTCAAAATGCTGTTTGACGTGGACAAACCAACTGTATGCTCCACTCTGCTCTGGTATATAGGAAGTATACACTTTACAGCCACCTTATAGATACTGTACCTACACTCAATATATACTGGTCAATATATTATTAAATAATTGCTCACTGTAGCCCACTGTTTCACTCTACCTAGTCAATGAATAGAAAGGACAACCACTAAGCCATGGTGATTTATTTGATAATAAGAATGTATGGTTACAGATCATTGAAATCACTAAGGATAAATGCACAAAGCTTAAAATATTATTTTTATTGCTGTCCACACAAGGCAACAACCAATGATTTGTTTCCAAGGATTTGTTCTATGTATTTAAATTGTTTTTTAAGGGTGTCAATAATTTACTCCACATGTTTTCAATGATTGATCCAGAGCATGGATCACTGCCTGCTTGGAGTGTCTGTGCTCATCCCTGTGCTCGCATGGGTTTCCATCAAGTTCTCCCAGTGGATTAACTGCACAAAATTATCCATAGTCATTAAAGAGTGTGCGAGTATGTGAATGGTGTGCCATTCTAGGTGTAAACCTGCCTCATGCTCAAGAGTTCCTGAAAAATGAATGAATGAATGAATGAATGAATGCCATGACATCTCATCTCCACTCTCTCCACTCTGTCCTTCTCAAAGTCCAAGCTGCCCAGATCTCTAGTTCAGCTTTTTTTCTCCCCTTCTTACCAGTTTCCAAATGCTTCTCAAATACAATCATCAACTGAAGGTCTCTTCTGCTCTCTTAAACAATTTATTGCTGTATCTATCATTTCCAAGACAATTCCTCCTGGCAAGACAATCTGCTCTGGTAAAATTAAATAAAGGAGCTGTTGAGGCAGATAAATGAGTTCTACGGTGCAAATATTGGGTCAGAGTTCAAAATCATGTTCCTCTATCCCCTGGAACAAAAAACTTTATCAGGGCTTTGGGAGATTGTGGGTTCATGAACTGATGCATAAAAACCATTAAAAACAGCATTAATTGCTCCATCGGAATAATTTTTTTTAAATGTAACAAAAATCCAATCAAGCCTGTTTTGAGTACAATAAAAGACGGACTAAATTATTGATAACCTGTCATCATTCTTCAATGGAGACCTTTGGAGATAACAAGCCACCAAGCAACACAAGTAAAAAAAAAAAAAAAAGCCTTGTTTGATTTGGCACACTACCTGCAGGCAATATGGAGCTCAAAGGAGCTGAATAATAAATAATAAAGCATCATTAAACACACAGAAATCAATATACAGCCTGGGCAATAATTAGCACAGGAAGAGCAAAAGAGGTACGAGTGTATTAAAGAACTGTGAACCATTGTAAGCTATAGAAAAGAATTCAAAATGTTGCAGCATACTAAAGAGCTTACACTAAATGTAGTAACAGGGCGGACTGACCATTTAAAGAAGCTACATGACGGCTCTATACAGACATGCAAAAACTAACCAGTATTTGATCCATTTATAATTATTAACATGATTCACTTCATGAATTCACTCTCACATGCCAACTTTAGCTATTAACAACCACAAAATTAATAGCTTCCATTGCTAATCTGGCAACTGCACTTGCAATTTGTCCACTGCAAATTCGATATGGATCCAACTTCTAGGCTTTATGTCCATCCTACAGAATTGCTCAAGGATCAGTGAAGGACATCTGACAAAAGAAGCAGATGCTCAGGTATATAATGTTTTTACTTTACATAAAGTTTTACTTGCAAAGTGTTGTTTGTGCATAGTGTCCTTGTATTATAATATTCATTGTGATTATGGAAAAAAAATTTTTTATTTGCTTTGCACTAACCATGAACACACCTCAAAGCTGTGTTTGAAGTGCTTGGGAAGCTGTGATGTGTGTAAAGGAAAAGCTTGCTCAGGCATTCAGAATAAACCTACAGGCTCTGGGAGGTGTCAAACAAAAAGACAAAAGTGAAGTGGGGAACATAGCATAGCACTTTAAACAATGGACATTATCTTAAAGCAGCTTTACAGAACAAGAAATATAGTAAAAAAAGTTATACAAAATGTTCAAGATTAATATTAGACTTATATGTAAATTTATTAGTATTAATCCCTAATGAGCAAGCCTGAGGCAAGTGTGGCAAGGGAAAAGTCCCCTACATGGTAAGAGGAAGAAACCTTGAGAGGAACCAGACTCAAAAGGAACATTATCCTCATTTGGGTGATACTGGAAAGTGTGAATTATCATAAACACCAGAGAGTGTGATTATGAATAATGTCCTTTCTACAGTCATATACAGACAGTTTGAGTTGTGTAACCAAGAACTCTTGAGCAACTCATAAATTAGTTCAATATACATTCAACACCAACTCCTCTATGCTGAAGCCTTCAAATCAACAATGATGGAGATACAGTGTATGTAGAATGTTATTTTGTGTATTGATTAGAAGGTTGTTGTCCACATGGGGTTGGCAACTGTTCTTCAAATGTCCACAGAAGTGTGTTGTGTAGGGGTGTATCACAATCTTCAACCGTTTTTAAGCATTTATTTAGTGCTCCAATATATATGTATCTGTATTTCTCTCTGTTAAACTGGAAGTGGGCTTTTTGTCTAGACTAGAAGTATTTTTTTATGTGAAACCTACCACTACCTCCACAAGAAAGAGTGGCTGCTGGAAAAATAAGTCATTTTTCATTCACAAATTATAAAATAATCTGTAAAACATAAATTTAACATAAATATGAACAACTTCTGTCTTGTATTGTGTTCACAGAACAATCATGTCTTTGCCAAATCAAGTAATCTCTTAGCCTCCTAATAATATTTTGTTAGTTTATTACAATTTTAGATTAAATTTAAAAAATGTTCAAAATGATGACACCTGCATGATTTTCCATGAAGATTTAATAATGTTTAAGAATGATGAAAAACCCATGCTTAGACATGCTTTGGTAACACTTACAATGCAATAAAACACAATACAATACAATAAAATACTATACAATATAACACAATACTGTTCAGCAACTTGTGGGTAACTATGCAGAAACTAAGCAGGAAATAATTAGTACTTCATCATTAACAGTTATCATATAATGCTAAGAACTACTAGTTAATTAATCGCCATGTATGTTAGCAGGAGTCACTATAACCTCTGCAGTAATTAACTGGGTCTTCAGCAGTAATAATGACTAAAGTACTACTGTGTTGTTCTTCAGTAGTTAATGAAGATGTGGAACAGTAATGGAATCTCATTAGTACTGAAGTGTTCCTTTGTAGTTCTTTATTTTTTTCAGTTAACGATGCTGTGGAATAGCATTACAAATGGTCGATCAATGGCAATTTATATTATTTAAAATATTTTTTACAAACATAATTGAAAGTAAGTTAATGGAGAATGTGTTACTCATTGCTACATTACAGCCTACTACAGTTTTACAGGTTATTGTTGTCCATTTTCTTTTCTAAAACAACAATTCCACCCTGTGTTCCTGTGAAGTAACATATAATAACTCATAAATATTTGCATTTTAGATTGGTACAGGTTAATGTATATTACAGTAATATAATAGAGCTCCAGGAGGAAGGTAATGCTTGGCTACTGGGAATTGGAAATGTTGGTGCGATCAGAAATTAATCAGTAGTTATTATAAAGGAGCCATAGTGAGCTAGTAATTCTGCAGGAGAAATGTAAGACTGGCATATACTCACAAGACTAATTACTGCTTACATCTGTGCATTTTATAGGAAAATAATCATATCAGTGTTAGCGAAGACCTGCTAATTAATTCCTGCTTAGCTCCTGCATAGTCACCTATGAGTTGTTGAACATGTATTGTAAAGTCTTACTATAACTTTCACTTAAGTCTTCTGAACAAAACAAGACTTTTTTTCAAGTTTCAGGAAATTTCCTACTGCTAAATTATCCTTCATTATATTTCCTCAGTTTTTATGGCTTTACTCTACATACTCACTCCTGTAATTCTACGCTACATATTTAGTCCTGTCTCTGTACTCCACATATTCACTCCTGTCTTTGTGCTGTACATATTTGCTCTTGGATATGTACTCCACATATTCAGTCTGTACTTATACTCTACATATTGACTCCTGGATCAGTACTCTATATATTCACTCCTGTGCAAAGTAACATTGTCCTCTAATCCCTCTGCACTGTAGAAAATGACAAATGAGTAATTTAAGTGTGTCCTCATCTTATCACATCCTCAAATGCACTGAATGGAATCAAATTACCTAGACATACAGTTACAGTGAATGTCCTTAGTAAGCTAATCTAAAGGTGCTTAAAAAAGGATTTTATGAGTTATACCAAATTTTGTCAGTTTGAAAGACTACTAGATTACTTAACATCTAACACGTTAATCACTGTCTGCAACCATTACTTTTTACATTCAGCACCAATTCCAATGAATCATCATATGAATAGTAAGATTAAATAAAGGTTTAAAAAAATATATTTTTTAATTAAAATTCTAGGTTTTATAGAAATTAATGTACCTGGATTCTAGTTTTTTATGGGTTAGACTTCAATACTGGTGTTCCATTTAAAACATATCTATTTCATTTCTTTATGTAATTGTTCATAATTCTAAAAATATATTACCTAAAGCTAATAATGCATTAAACCATTTAAAAAATACCTCATTTTTACAAGCTTGTTTGCGTGTTTTTTTTTTTTGTTTGTTTGTTTGTTTTAGCTGACAGATTGTGCGCTTAAATGAGTATCTTGGTTTTTCTGGCAATAGGAATTTTCTTACACAGAAAAATGTATCCTTAAACCTTTATAAACTGAACTCAATTCATGCAACTTAGCTGTTGCGTCTGTATGTGTGTTTAGGCAACAGACACAAAGAGCAATGTAGTGTAATAAAATCATTAGAGATGATAACAATTTGATGGTTAAATATATCATGATTAAACATTTACAGTGAATAATGGATAACACAAGAAAATCCCATGAGTTTGATGTTAAATGATGTTTAGTGTCCATTGTTTCTCAATGCTTCTGATTTTGCCAGCATGCAGCTCCGAAGAGTCTGTTCTCCTTACAATGTTTCTGAAAAGGTTTATTTTTCTAAACAGAACTATGTTTTTAGAACTGTGAATATTCACATCTTTGTGTACAAAAGTAGCACTGTGAATCAATCAGTCTTAAAATAGATCCAATACCAAATGTGCTAAAATAGATCCAGTCTGCAAAATTATATGTTAAGCAGAGCATTCAGTGCCTACTGTCAGGTCAGTAAAAGCCAAGTATAATGCAGAAACCAGGCTTTTCATATGAAAGGTCAATCTATATGAAGTCAAACAGATTTTAAATTATAATCCTATTGTTTAATTGCCATTAATAAAGCAGAGCCTTCTGGTACATTTCATTACCTTATGAATGATGTGTTTTAACCCTAACCTTAACCACATGCAAGACAAATATCTAATCATTTTCATGAAGATACAGATTTGTGCAAGATCTTTCCTTATGTGTACAAATTGTATTAATTTATTTATAGAGACGTTTCTGTCCCATCACTACACTCAGATGAGCCCTCTGGGTCAAATTTGCTAGCTCCTGTCATTGACAGGCTACTATGAATTACACAAGCTGCTGACTGAATGTCGCACATATGACACTTCTAAACTATATTTACACAGATAGTCTATTTGTTCCAGGATGATAAAACAGCACTAAACCACATCAGGCTATTGGACTGTTATCTAATTAACTATGAGTGTGGATGTTGCACAGCTCTGGGGTAATTTCATCAGCCATGAAAGGTATTCCCTGCAGCTGTGAATGGTGAATGGAAAAAATAACACTGGTTTCTCTAATAAACGTTGGGAAATTGTATTTCTATTACAGAGACGATCATTTGCTCGTGAGAGTAATAAAGAATTGGGGAAAGCACAATATGATGTTAGTGAATGTCTCATTTACTCTATAACTTATTCACAAACATCTGTGTGACAAAACGTATACTGATTAGTCTCTACAGGAAAGAGATGGCAAATATTGAGGAGACCACAGGACAAGTAACCTCTGACAATAGTAGAATTAGTGACAATCTTTGACCAGATAGACAGCCATTCCTGAATTTTTTATGCCTAATATTTTTTCATTTCATTTACTCTGCATTAAGCATGTTGGAACAATTCTGTAAGTAAATAATGTAAATAATACTTTTTGAATTTTTTTCCTCTAAACAAGATGTTTTGCAATAAATCTCATAACTAATATGCATATAAATAAGGTTACTATAAAATCTAAATAAAATAGCTTGGATTAACAAGACAGTCTACAAAACAAGAATGTAAAAAAGTAAGATTTTTTCATTTTTAACCTGCAGAGCTACGCATACATGCAGAATTACAGAAGCTTATAGCAAGTGGTTCTGATCCATGTACATACATGATTTTGTAGCAATAGTAAAAACATAGCTTTGCAAGCAGATCACCTTATTCCAAGTAATTTGCCAACATTACACTTTTATTTCACAATAGCTGTCTGGGCTTTTTATCATGGTATATGATTATCACAATAGTGGTCAATCAATGGATAGAAAACCGTGTGCAATTAACATAATTATGGTTTAGCGTCTCTGACAGGAAAACACATAATTTTTGTACACTGTGTACACTGACTATCATAGCATATATATTTTATATTTCAAGAAATGTCATATCACAAGCCGGACTATTGAAAATGGTAATGCAGCTCTGATAGCAGAACTGATTTGACTCTTTAGTGAGCATTAGTAATAACAGCAGTTTTTTTGCTTCCCTACGGTGTTCAGTCATGTGTGAATGCACCATTCATCCCATTAATGCCAGTGGGCATCTTGGCACCACAGCAAAGGAGTTAACCAAAAATATATCAAAGCACTGCCTTGACAAGCAATAAAATATGTTTCTTACCACAAGATATAAGCCTTCTCAATTACACAGTAGTGTAAGTACCTTTACCACTAACATTATACTGTAACTACTGCAATACCAAACCACACACAAACTTCTATTAATATTTACAGTAGAGGTGTAGATTGGGACTCGGATCCTGGATGATAGAACAAAAATGTGATGAGAGTGGGACCTTTGAAGTCCTGTGATGAGAGATATGAAGCTTGAGTGACCAAAAGAGACAATATACACTCACTGTCCACTTTAATAGGAACACCTGTAGACACTCATGTATGCAGTTATCTAATGAGCCATCATTGTTTCAGCAGTGCAATGCATAGAATCGTGTATATACAGGTCAAGAGCTCATTCACATCAGACAAAAAGAGTGATCTCTGTAACTTTAATCATGGCATGGTTGTCGGTGCCAGATATGCCAGAGCTGGTTATGTATTTCAGAAACTGTTGATTTGTTAGGATTTTCACACACAACAGTCTCCAGGGTTTATAGAAAAGTAATTCTTTATACCACATATACCATATTGTGTTAGAGCTACTCCCAAGTTCTCCTGGTCTAGGGATGGGAATCTGTACTGTAGAAGCCATTTTTACAGTTTTGTTTTAGGGTACACACCCAACAATGGATTTTGTTAGGAGAAACTCACCAGAATCACAGATTTGGTTTCACATAGGTAAATTCCCTATGATCCATGAATCAATTGTGTAATTCAATACATCACTTTTGTGCACACAGGTTTCCAAAATAGCAGGTCTACTAGGACAATAGGTCTGTACTCTACTGATGGGGGAATGAGCGATTAAAAAGAAAACAAATTGATTTCATGCTTGATTAGAACCCGATTAAGGAAACACAAAAAGTCGATGCTGCTGTTTTCCTGTGAGCAAATGTGAATTTCAGCCATGAGCCATTAGAATCCAGATATGAGAACAGGAACCTTGTTGCCTGCTTTGTTTGTGGAATGGATGCATCCAATTTTATTGTGTTCTTCTAAATCCAATATATAGCCAATGTTAATAATAATAAAAGCCAAATAAGAACACAAGGTGACACAGTGGCGCAGCTGGAAGTGTTGCTTCCCTAAATAGATCTTCATTGAGGACCATCATTGCTGGGCTGAAATATACGCACTTGTGTTCATGTAATGTCTTATGGCAGGAGAGGCAAACTGACTGACCCACAAAGTTCCAGTCTGGTCTACACCAGAATTTCATAAGTCATAGTGATCATAGTGGCTCAAATAAGTGTAAACAAACCACAATGCAACTGCAAATAAAATACAAAAGAATAAAACAAAAACAAATTAGTAAATACATCAACATTAACACACTGATAAGTCTACACAGTAAACTTAGTAAGTATTATTCCTCGCAATAATAAGCAATGTCACATTAATCCAATTTCAGTAAGTGTACAAAATAACAGACTGAAAACAGTGCAATTCATTCTTGCACTGTGTCCAATCAGCAATATGCCTATAATGGTCCATAAGGATTACCCTTCCATTTTGAGTTCATGTTGATGATTCTGAAATTGCTGCTACTGCTGAGTATGTACTTACCAAGTATATTTTTGCCTCCAAAGCCAAATACAGATTTCAACATGGACAAGATGAGATCTGTGTGTTTTTGTTGCCTGCCTGGCCCAAACTGTTTCTATACTTCTGCTTGGAGCTTCCTTCCTTTCTTCCTATTTTACTTCCTCCTGATTGTCCCACACAGATCCCCTAAAGACTGCATTTGCCAAAAACTGTCTCACCCATTATTTAATGAAAACTTTACTTGGATATCTGAAGCTAAAAATTAATTTTGTAATAATAAAAGACCCTGGTACTCATACAGAAGAGCCATGTAACACACATGTATACTATGATGTGTGACATCATAGTATACATCCACGGAAGATTTTATAATCTGGTGTCACACAGAAAAGATTCCTTTTGAGTCTGGTTCATCAAAGTTCCTCCTCATGTTGTCTCAGGGGTTTTGCCACTTGCCAACCTCTGGCTTGCTCATTAGCATCTGGATTTCTGTATAGCTGCTTTATCCCAATGTTCATTTTTAAAAGCTATTTCAATAAAATTGAAATAGAATTGAATTTTGACCAGACAGACAGCCATTCCTGAATTTGAACATTCTACTATTACTGATTTTTTTTTTTATGCCTAATATTTTTACTTTGATTTCATTTCATTTCATTTACTCTGCTTTAAGCATGTTGGAATAATTCTGTAAGTAAATAATGCAAATAATACTTTATACAAATAATAATACTTTATGCAAAGTCTAATAGCTAATATAAATGTACATATCATTACTATTATCTAAATAAAATAGTTTGTATTATCAGGGCAGTGTACACAACAAGAATGTAATTTTTATTTTTATTTTATAATAAAATTATAATTCTGTGTGACACCAGATTTTATAATCTGGTGTCACACAGAAACAGATGGGTTTTCTTTTGAGTCTGATTCCTTAAACTTTCTCCTCATATTGTCTCAGGGGTTTTGCGACTTGCCAACCTCTGGCTTTTAAATAGAAATGGAATTGAATGGAATTGCTGTTAGCATTTTGTATACCGTTAATTGTTAGCATTAAAAGTGAAGCCTTATTCAGTTTGCTGAAACTACACAGTGATTTTAACTGTGATCGCAAGTTTCCTACATGCCAATGGTTCTCAGTTTTATACTAGGAGCATTCTAGAGCCTGAACTGATCTATATTACTGTCCAAAAGCAAGTTCTAACCATCTCTAGAACTAACACGAAAAGGTTTGGCACTGTAACCAGTATGCTCTGTGTGTCAAGTGTTTGTATAAGGTTTGGAATATCAGTAAGGTATTCTCAGTGCAATGCTTAAAATAAAACATGGTAACAAACTGACACATCTGCAGATTTGCTAGACAGATTAGACTAGCAAGGTTTGTGCGTATGTTGTGATTTAGTAGATGTGTGTCAGTGTGTAACACCTCCGAGCAGCTCAATGATCATTTAATTCAAGAAAATAAATGAGGTGACTGTCTTCACATGAGTGTGTCTACACATTTACAAATTTGTTGAGTTACTCTATGATATAGGAAAGACGTGTTATCTTGAAAATCAGTAGTGTTGAAGTGTTAGATAGATGCCATCTTTTGTCTGTTAGATTACATATATATCGATCAGAAATTGTCACAGAAGAACCACACACACACACACAAATAAAACATAGCTATAACATTAAAATCACTGACAGGTGAAGTGAATAACACTGATTATCTCATAACAGTGGCAACTGGCAAGGGGTGGGATATAGTGAACAGTCAGTTCTTGAAGTTGATGTGTTGAAAAAGGGAAAAATGAGCAAATGTAAGGATCTACATTGTGTTGGCTATATGAAAATGTCATATAGTCCCAGTGTGTAGTGGTTGTACCTATCAAACGTGGTCCAAGTAAGGACAATCGGTGAACTGGTGACAAGTGGGGTGTAAAGGCTAGCCTATCAGCTCCAACACTACAGAAGACCTAGCAAAATTGCTGAAAGAGTTAATGCTGGCTATGATGAAAATGTGTCAGAATACACAGTACATCGCAGCTTGCTGTGTAAGGGGCTGCATAGCGATCAGAGTGCCTGCCCATGCTGACCCCTCTACACCACATACAATGAGCATTTGAGCCTCAGAACTGGATCATGGAGCAATAAAAGAATGTGGCCTGGTCTGATAACTCCTGTTTTCTTTTACATCATGTGGATGGTCAGGCGCATTTGCATCGCTTACCTGCGGAAGAGATGGCACCAGGATGCACTATGGGAAGAAGGCAAGCTGATGAGGCATTGTGATGCTCTGGGCACCACCAACCTAAATATTGTTGCAAACCATGTACACCACCTCAAACCAGAGGTATGCCTCTTTTAACAGGATAATGTGTCTCACCACTTTGCAGAAATTATTTACGAATGATTTGAGGAACATGACAAGGAGCTGAAGGTGTTGACTTGGCTTCCAAATTCCCCAGATCTTAATCTAATCAAGTATCTGTGGGATATGCTGGACAAACAAATCCAGCCCATATATATTTTACAAATGTTGTAGAGACAAACAAAGAAATTCTGTTCTCTCTATGTGTCTATTCGAGAGTGTCATGTGCTGGCTTTGCACTCTTCCCAGCATTGATTCTTTAAGCTGAAGAGCTATTTGGTGAACTCTAACCTTAACACTGGCTTCCAACACTGGATCAACACACACTGACTGAGCTGATAAAGGCTGACCACTGCTATCAGTGTGAGACACACCATAAAAATTACAGGTAACATTCAGTGACAGACACTCTATGGTGTCCGACAGCTGACTTTTGTATTGATATGTCAGGGCACATACACTGAGAATGTGATTTTATCCTTCATATAAAATGTGATCATTTTCACAATGTACACCCGAACACAGCATGACATAAAGTTCATGTTCCACATAAATGCTCCCACCATCTCATTTATCAAACACACCCCATAGGGGGTCTAATGCAAGTTCTATAATTATGCAGTGATTCATCGAGGTTTTCATTGTCGAAAAAAAAAACATGTTACTGTAGATATAGTGGACATTTAATTCTAAGGACTGTGTGTGTGTGGGGGGGGGGTGTTAATTCTGTATGTTGTCTATTAGCACATCTGACAGTTTCTGCTATGGACATTCAGCGGGTCGTCACAAAGAAAACAGCCTTTTTAACAAAACTCTAGCTTTTATTTAAAAACGTATATTGTTACTGATGTTAAGGTTAGGGCTAGATTTAGTGTTTTGTTCAATTGCCAATATTTTAGGGTTTATGTCACTATTATATATGTAATGTAATTGCGCATATTGGGATTTACAGTGTGTGTGTGTGTGTGTGTGTTTGTGTTTGTATGTGAGTGAGTGCATCTCTATCCTGAATATAAATGCACTGTAGGTGATTCAGGAAAGCAATCATTATCTGACGCGAGATTCATGCCAATCGTCACCCACTACCGTGTCACAAACAGCAGAATGCACGCACACACACACACACACACACACACACACACACTGTAAACCTCAATATGGGCAAATATATTGGCAATTACACACAATCATATCAGAGCATAATGAAAAGGTGTCACAGAATCTATGATATATGTACAGAATTCCAAAGAGTCTGACAATTCAGAGGAATGCGCCAAGCAGGGAGGGATGGACACACACACATGCACACAGTGTGTGTGTGTGTGTGTGTTTATATTACTGACACACACTACAGTTCCTCAGCATCTCCATGGAAACAGGCTGGAGAACAGCTCATCCTGCCCTGCGCAGCATACTGTCAGAGAGAGAGAGAAAGCAAAAGAGAAAGAGAGGAGGGGGAGAATGGGTGAAAGAGAGAATTTGAGAGAGAAAGGGACGGAAAGAGAAAGGATGGTAAAGAGACAGGAAGAATGAGACAGGGAGCAAGATGGTAAATGAGATGAAGAGAAATAAGCAGATGAAATCCAACCCTGTGGAAATCCGGAAAAATCTATTATTCACAACTTCTCCCACTCCATCTCTTCCTGGCAGACACTCACACAAGTGCAGACCAAACTATTTCCAGCTTCACCATGGACAGGATTATTAATTGTCATTAACTGGGAATATAGAATTTCAATACATGTTAGAGCTAAGATATTACAATACACACCGGCATCCTAGAGCAAATTATACCAAATATATCATATACCAAACTCAATATATATATCAAATATATCACATACCAATCCCAGTGGTTAAGTTATTCAGCAACAAGTAGATGGTCCTGACTTCAAATCCCAGCACTGACTGAACAACACCTTTAAACATGATTTTGCTGGCAGAAATTAATTTTGGAAATGAATGGAGTTTGTTGCACAGTGTTAGTGTAGCTCCTTCACCTTCACTGCTACTTGCATGAAATCTTCCCAACCAATGGCACATGATTTACATGAATGAAATGATGTAAAAATATATGTAAGTCTCTAGTGGATATACAGTACAGTATGCACTGGAAGTATATATATATATTTTTTTTAAAGTGGCTGAATATTTATTTAAGTAATACACAGATATTTAAGTTTTCAAAGAAAAACTTTGCTCTAACATGAGGGAAGTTTAGTTTACCCTGATTGCATGTCCAGGGAACATTATCCCGAACTTAAGCCTGAATTACTTCAAATCCCAGCTTTACCTTTTAAAGCTATATACTTATATAAAATGGTTTCTAATTTTTCGAAAAAGTAAATGCTTTAGGACATAATAATGATATGTAAAATACAAACTATTGCTCTTTCCATCATACCCTCCACCTCCACCTCCACCCTCCACACACACATACAGATACCCAGAAATGAACTAAATAGCATGTAGGTATATTATAAAGATTAATAATTGTTGGGTAACCATGTTTTCTTAATTTTAAATGACAAATTTTTCATTTTAAGTACATTAGAAGGCTTTTTATGATGAGATTTTTGATGAGTCTTAGTAGTTCTTAGTATTGAATCACTCATATTGTCTCCCCCTACCACTTTTTACTGTGATTACTGAAAAATCAATAAATACTTTCAGACCAAGAAGGGGAAAAAATAACAATTCTAGCTTGAACAACAGAGGACTCTCTTTATGGCAGCCGGTCTAATAATCTCTTCAGTGTTTAACTATTTTGGACATTTTGTTTCTTTTGGGCTTGTTGCTCGCTCACGAAACAAAAAGCATTTTTATACCAACTGCCTTTACCTACACAGCATGCTGCCTACTGAAACGTTCATTTCTACCATGGGTACTAAGTTACACAGAGCTAAAATGAACAGAGTTACACCACCTTACTGGTGTATTTCTCTGCTCATAGATCTGTAAGTCCAAAAAAATCACTACAGCAAAAAAAAAACACATTTTGTCAAGCTAGATATTTTCCTTCATGTAAACAGACAAAAACTTTAAACAGGCCAGCAACAATTGCCTAATAGATTTCTTGTGTTCTTCGTGATGAAGCAGTTTTCCTGATTAACACTCATATCTGTATGCTGAGGCCTCGAAAGAATGTGGTTATTGTTAAAAATATTAGATTATACCTTTTTTGCTTTTTCATCATCCTTCATCGCAATTAAATGAGGACTTTACAGGAAAATTAAATGGGCACTATAAGTAATTTGTTGTTGGTATCATGGTTTAATCTTTTTCTAGGAGCCCTGTCTTATTCATGTTTTCCAGTAATATAAAAAAAAAAAAACACTTTCTGATACGGATACACTTGGTGACATTGCATTATATTGTCTGAGGCTTTCACAACTTCAATCCAGTGTCATGGAGCAGGGAAAATACAAACATCCCATACACTGGTGTAGGTTCACATTGACCTCAAGCGTACATCAGACTGAATTTCAGTGCTGGAAGCTCTCATCTTTGTAGTGCTTCCAGACAACACAGACTTTGGGTGTGACATGCTTGCAAACTGTAAAGATCCAAACAGACTTCCAACACCCTCGGAGCTCTGGAAAAGCACTTCAGATGGGACGGTGCGTGGCAGTTTCTAAAATAGTTTTATGAAACCTAAGCATCTGAACTGCCCGCCCACCACTGTGATAGCCAGTAAAGATGTGTGAATGAATGAATAAGGAACGGCTAGTCAGCATGTCTCATATTCTTCTCATGAAATGCACTTATCGTGGCACAGCGTTAAGTCATAGGCAATCTATCAGTTAAATTACATTTATTACATGTTTGTGAACGGATAGATGAACATAGAAACCGAAATGATGTAGTGTTTACCTCCCTACTCAGTCATTAAAATAATTTAACAGTGCAGTGAGATGGAGCAGCTTTTCTCTTTCAAGTCAGTGCAGTAGAGCTCTTTACAAGGAATTAATTAGTAACCTAATAGCTAACCACATTTTTAAATTAAGTTGCTCATTCAAGTTTAAATCATAACACAGGACAAGCTGGAGACATAGGACAAGCGTTCCACTTAGTTCCATGCAGAGAAAAGTTCAAAAGCCTCTAATCATGCTTTCCATAAATGTTTTCAATTTGATGATGAGATTCTGTATAATCTTCCTAAAATAAGGTCAAAATGGAATCCTCATTTCAGTCGAACTGCTGCCAATTTATTTGATCACACAACAATAAAATGTGTCCTTTCATATATCACACATTGCTTGTGTTATATCAGCCCCCTTAACTGTAGAATGGCCATGAACCTCCCACTGTTCTGAAATACTATGAAAGATCTGGGCTTCATTTCAAATGGCTCTCAGACGCAGAGAACAACAAGGCTGGTTTACACTCGACGCATGAAGCAGCAGCGACATGAGCAGCACATTCACCTGCATACTTTATGTAGCCTTCATTCGGATGAATAAAAGAGACATCCACTAGATGGCACATCAAAGGCAAAACATCTCTTTCCTTCTGGTTTACAAGATGATGATGGCAATATGAGAATTAAATAAAATATCGATTTAAATAAATAAATATATAGCTATTATGTACCATTCGCAAAAATACATAGGACATACATCTGTGTGTATACTTAGAATTATTTTTTATGCCCTGTTAACAGACCAAATACCAAATACACTTCCAGATAACTTACAGTATAACATAATTGCTTAACTAGTCCATTCAAATCAATCTATCAGCTGTCCTTAAACTGTCCTGCAAGCATTGTGCAGTACAAGCTTGTCATAGTAGATGCAGTTCCCATTTTGACCACAAGGTGTAATAATAACTCTTACAGAAACTAAGCATAAGGCAGTGTACACTTGGGCTCGACAATTGTGCAACACCTAGAAATTTATGGTCACTTATTTAGAAATTGCTGTTCATTCAAAAGAGGTATTTTATTAGTAGTATTTTAACAGAGGTTAAAAAGCATGGAGCCATTAATAAGGAATTTACTAAGATTAATATTTCATGAATAAACAGTGATGCACCTGCCCCTATGGAAGTCCTGCCATTAATCTGAAGGATTAAAAGAAACATTCATTAGCTGAGTCATGAGCCAAAGAATTTCTGCTCATCATGTTTCCAAGATGAACTATAAAATGTTTAGTGATTTCATGCATAGTGATGTTATCCAGACTGATAAGCTCTGTTTCCCCTTAAAACGTTCCACCATCATTATGAATGTTCTCATAAGCTGTGTCTCAAATCAAAACTCTCACCTTACATTCAAAAGTATTTACTAATCTAGAAACTCCAGAAGACTAGGATGCAAAACATTTGTTAGGCTGAAGGCTAAAAAAGTATGCAATAAGAGATACAATACTGCTTTGTTTCGGTGTGGTAGATGTCATTATTTACTGTTGAATTTTTAGCTGTTCTTTAAACTGCCTTAGACAAACATGCAGTGAGGAATCCAGAAGAGTCACAGTGACACAATCTATGAGCTCTATATCAACTCACTGATTTCATGGGTCATAAAATATCAAACCAGACCTCTGCAGAGACGAGCTAAGAGCTGGATCATAACATAATGTAACTGGAATTTTAAGGTTCTGCAATTTACGACTGTGTAACTTTATCAAGGATTGTTTTATGTGTATTCAAGTGTGTGTTACATTATTAACATTGTGTCACACAGAATCTCTGTGTTCAACGCAATCCATTGTGGTAAATTATTATAACTGAATTCAAATGCTTGTAGCTTTGGACCCATACAGATATACACTGTGTGCACAATTGTTAGGCAAATGAGTATTTTGACTAAATCATCATTTTTATGCATATTTTCCAAGTCCAAGCTGTATAAACATGAATGCTTACTGCATTTAAGCATATCAGGTGACGCGTATTTGTGTAATAAGGGAGGGTGTGGCCTAAGGAGATCAACACCCTATATCAAGGTGTGCATAATTATTAGGCAGCTTTTTTCCTCAGGCAAAATGGGCCAAAAAAGAGATTAACTGACCATGAAAAGTCAAAAATTCTTTCAGAGGGATGCAGCTCTCTTGAAAGTGATTGATATTGGGGCGTGATCACAGAACCATCAAACATTTTGTTGCAAATAGTCAACAGGGTCACAAGAAATGTGCTGAGAAAAAAAGACGCAAATTAACTACAAAAGATTTGAGAAGAAAAAAATGTAATGCAGTCAGAAATTCATTATCCTCCAGTGCTGTCATATTCCTGAACTGCAACCTACCTGGAGTCCCCACAAGTACACAGTGTTCTGTGCTCAGAGACAGGGTCAAGGTAAGGAAGGCTGAAACCTGACCACCACAGAGCACAACACATAAGCTGAAACGTCAAGTAATATCTAAAGACAGATTTTACAAAGGTTCATCGGACTTATAGGATTTGACAGACCAGATTGATGGGCACGTAGCTGGATCAGTAATGAGCACAGAGCTCCACTTCAACGCAAGGAGCAAGGTGGAGAGGTATGGGCTGGTATTATTGAAGATGAGCTAGTTGGACCATTTCTGGTTGAAGATGGACTCAAAATCATCTCCCAAACCTACCTTATCTTTAGGGCCATGATATTTATGTAGGACAATGCTCCATTGCATGCATCGAAGTACTTCACTGCATGGCTAGCCAGTAAAGGCCTTAAAGATAAAAGAATAATGACATGGCCCCTTCCTCACCTGACCTAAACCATATTGAGAACTTGTGGGCTCTTCTTAAACAGGAGATTTACAGTGAATGAAAACAGTACACCTCTCTGAACAGTGTCTGGGAAGCTGTGGTTACTGCTGCACAAAACGTTCATCCACAACAGATCAAGAAACTGACAGACTCCATGAACGGAAGGCTTATGAGTGTCACTGAAAAGAAGGGTGGCTATATTGGTCACCGATTCTTTTCTTTTTTTTTAAATGTCAGAAATGTTTATTTGTAAATTTTGAGCTGTTTGTTTATTATTCTCACTTCAACCAATGAAAATAAACAAGGGAGATGATGTTTGTTGTTTTTCATTTAGTTACATAATAATTCTGCACACTACTAGTTGCCTAATAATTGGGCACATAAATATTCTCCTAAGACAACCAAAACCTCACTTTTACTTCCTTAAATATTGAGGTTTGAGGTATTTTGGATTAACCGAGACCACTGTAGTTGTTCAATAATGAAATTAATTCTCAAAAATACAACTAATAATTGTGCACACAGTGTAAGTACAGACATACTGCAAGTTTGTACAACAGTCTGATCATAAAAGGAACAAAAATTCAGTTTCCTTATGCATCAATTTTATCTGTGGCAAATTTGTTTATTAACAAGCCCACAAACTGCACGGTCAAATAGTTAAAACAACCTGAGAATTCTTTATTAATTAAATAATATTAATAAATTACACAAATCAGTGTTACTAATAGGAGCATAGTAATGGAGCAGCAGTTCCCAAGTTTGATCCTGAGCTCAGGATGGTTACTGCTTTCATGTTCTTTCTGTTTCTGAGTAGGTTGCCTTTGGGTTTTCTGGTTGTTTTCTGTCTCCTAAAAAGTGCTGGTAGATGAATTTGCTACGCTAATGCTCCATCCGCATATATATTGATATTATTAAAAGTATAATTTTTGAGTCCACTGGAAATTAAGGCTTACGATTTGTCCTCCCATGGGGAGAAATCTTTGTAGAGATTTTTGGATAAGTCTCAAGTATAACCTTTAACAGTACTTCCAACGTCATAATCAGTCCATACAAATTCTTGTTTTTGACGTTGTAGAACTTTTTGAAAAATGCCAGTTTCACCAGTATATTAAAAAAAAAGAATTTTTGAAGAACTTTTGGCTATGTTCTTTAATTCCCCTTCTCACCCACACAGTATGCAGTTCAGTTCTCAATATGTTTTGCATAGCAGTACATAACACACTATCACCACCTAATTGGTTGGCTTGCCAATGTGAGTATTTTCAAAAACGTTTTTGCATTTTCACTCGGGTGGATATTTTTAAAAATGCTGTTCGTGTGGACAGGGATTTTTTTAACCAGAGGAATAACAAAATTGCTTACAAAATTCTCTGTAGACATGTGGATGGCACCTAATTTGCCCCTGGGTGTCAATGTGTGTGATAATGTGTGTGTGCATGGTGCTCTATAATATAGTGGTGTCCCATCCAGGACCTTGCATGTAGTATTCCTTCAATATCCTCTGGATCCTCTGCAGCCCTGACCAGAATAAAGTAGTTACTGAAGATAAATGCATGAAATTAATGTCCATATCATCTATAATTATAACGTTATAATGTAAAGTAGCATAAACACTAACAATAAAAACCAAAAGGTTAATAATCATGATTGCTCATGAAGGCACCTCACACTAAAATACAGGTAATGTGGTTTAGAGTCAACAGGTAAATGTGACCGAATAAGCAGCCATGGCTCTGTAACTGTCCTTAATTTGAGCTGACTATTTATATAAATAATAAGAATAATAAATGTATTTATAAATAATAAATATATTAATAGCTTTAATTAAATATGACTACAGCTAAATTTCATCTGTTTTATTAAAATGAACAAAACTTAGTAGAGTCTATATCACTTCCTGAAGTTTATGTAAAAAAAAAAAAAAACGCACACTTACACAGCAAACCTTGCCTTTAGAATACCATTAAATGTATTCCGAATGAAAAACTGACCATCCTTTTCTCCTATGCTTTTAGATTATTTCAAGGTTTGTGAGGTTTCCAGAAAGGACCATTTATTTTCACCAAACCTGTATTTAGGGAACTCTAATTCAGCTTTACTGAAATTCTGAAATCTTTAGGTCATTTAAAGTAAATTCATTCTGTATTTAATTCCTTCTTTTACTGTCTCACTGTCACAAAATCATCTGCATAAATTAGGGTGCATTTCATGTAAAATGGGGTAAGCCATGAGGTTGTGCACATGCTACAAAATAATGCATCACTTTTTTTTTTTTGTTTTATGACTTGAATTATGTCATATGTCATATTTCATTTCTCTTGAGTAAAACCGACTAGATGTCTTGTGTGCTTACTGAGCCTATGTTAATCTTTTCTCACTGGACAAAATGTTTTAAATAGGCATAGCGCAGCCAACTAAATGAACTGATGCTCAATCACAAGCTACATGCTATGGGCTGTGCTCGTTTAGCTGAGTGAAACATGTGTAATTAAAAATGTTGATGCATGTCAGTATTCAGAGTTAATTAACAACAGAAACAACTGCTTGGAAGGTTAGGCACTGTTTGTGCAAACCATTTTGTTACTAATAGATCTAAACTGTATTTTTTATTATCTCTTGGTTTTATGCTATATGATTAATGCAAATGAAAAGCTTAATCAGGCTTTTTTTCTTGTAGAAGATTGGTGCATGATTTAATAGAAGCCTTTGTCACATATACATTACAGCACAGTGAAATTCTTTCTTCACATATCCCAACTTTGGAAGTTGGGGTTAGAGCACAGGGTCAGCCCTGATGCAGCACCCTGGACCAGTGAGGGTTAAGGGCCTTGCTTATGGGCCCACCGATGGTAGCTTGGCAGTGCTGGGGCTTGAACCCCAATCTACAGTCAACAACCCAGAGCCGTAACTACTTCAGCCACCACTACCCTGATAAATACATCTATTTTAAGAATCTCTGCTAGGAATATGCTACATTATATGCCAAGAAACTGGCAACCATGAAAGCATCAACTTTGTGCAGGTCATTCTTATTTCTGTACTCTAAACAAGCCACTCGGAATTCAAATCTCTCTGGATATGGAGATTATCCTTGTATTATACTGATGTGATTTGAATTTGCATGTCAGTCTCCAACTCTGAATATGACCCCATGTACCTTGCATTAGGTGAGCTGGATAAATTGACCCATGGCAACATCTGCTGGTTTTTTGAAAAACACAAATATACTGTACCTCTTAATAAAAACAGTAAATGTTAACTATAATGTTGAAACTATTTTTTAGTTTACCCAGGCTATGTTCTTAAAACTTTTATGGAACTCTTGCCTACTTAAGAGCTTCATATATCTTACCCCAAGAGGGCATGTGCAATATGCAAATAGAAAAACAACCTTAAAGGGACAACCTTAAAGGGAATGGGGCAGATTTTATCTCTGGTGAATAAACACGCTGCTACTTACCTACGCAACCTTCACTTAAGTGAATCACAGTATATCATGTAACTGCTTATCTGCAAGTCTCTCTCTCTCTCTCTCACACACACACACACACACACACACACACTGCAGTGAGTTTAATATGTAACATCATTTGGGATCAATAAAGGTTCCATGAAGCTTCAGCAGAAAACAACCTGGTGTGTGTAACCAGGATGAATGAAAGACAGAATCACAGTACATGCAAGATAAAATGACAGTAAACAGAAGACCCCATCTGTCACACAACACACATACAGACATACACATATACATACATACACACATATGGACAGTGACGGACGCTTCACTGCCGAGCACTGAAGCAGAAAATTTCATCTCTGCACTTCAAGATCTGAGCTTATTGCTAGGCAACCTTTCCTCCTTCATTACTCTCTCTCCATTCATACCAGTCAAGAGAGCTTCAGTCCCGTATGGATGCGCAACAAGATCACACACTCCGGCCAAGCACGCACGCACACACACACACACACTCGCGCACACACACACACACACAAACACGACGCTTTTCGCACACCCACTAAGTGAGAGATACCTGTAAGTACGTCTCTCTCTCTCTCTCTCTCTCCCGTTCTCTCTCTCACGCACACACACACACACACACGCCAACGGAAGCTGTAATCACATTGAGTACATATTGTTCTCTACATCTTCATCCTGTCATTCACCATTCCCTAACGGATACCTGTAACTGCTATCTCGCAAACACACAGAGAGAGAGAGAGAGAGAGAGAGAGAGAGAGAGAGAGAGACTGAATCATGCCCTCATGTTCATTACATGTTCTTCACATACATCAATTCTCCATTTTCTACAGGTCTCCTAACACCACGTTTGATATTCTATGCCATCCCTTAAGGTCAAAAACCATTTGTCTGTTATTATTACCTTATTTTCTTCGTATTGTTATTCAGTGATAAGGTGTAATGAGAGGTTTTCTACGACTTAAAGGCAAACGACATGATTTGTGAAAATGAGGGAAGACGTGCCGGCTCATTAGTAACAAACACTGATGCCCGTGTTCTTACCTGAGAATCCGTGCGTGTGTCGGAGTCATTGGTACACACACATGCTTCTTCTCATCATGACAGCGAAACACAGGAGGAGGACACACAGATGTAGAAATGAGCCAAATCCAGTCCCATGTGGGGAACAAATCTTCCCTGCTCCTCTACCGGTTGGGTTTCCTTTTTTTTGCGTATTCCCCCTTTTTTCACTCCCTCTGGTATGTGTGTGAAGCGGAGGACTGGATAGGAGAGGGGACTGGTGTATGGTGTGTATGAGTGTGTGCGTGTGTTTAGTCCTCCACTGCAGCAGAAAGGACTGAGACGCTTTCTGCATGTTCCGCAAAACACGGAGACGGACCCGGATTCAGGATTCTGCAGCTTCCCTGTTTTCTCTTTGTAACTCTATCTTTATCTTTCTTCTTCTTCTTCTTCTTCTTCTTCTTTTTGCATGAACTGCATCAGTTTGATTTTGTCCTTGGCTCAGTTGTCAGCTTCATGGCAAGGCCAACCCGACGTCCAACAGGAGGCAACATAGACAGAATCAGTCAGACTGAAACTGGATTTCTTCCCTTGACATGAACTCACATTTTAATCATAACTTAATGTGTTTAGAAAGGCTAAAGGCTATGGGACTTAGGTCAGATTTGATTCCAAATAAGGGTCTAAATCTGCCAGGTGATTGTGCTGTGTCAGCACAGAGATTGTCCAAGTTCGACCCTGCATCCTTAAGATTGTCAATGCAGCAGCAATGAGCACATTGGCTGTTGCCCATCAGTATCTTAGATGGATTTTAGACATCAGTGACACAAGCGAAGGTCTTGCAGCATATCTCCTTGGACTAACCATTCTGTATTGTGAAATCCAACCTAAGTGAAAATAACAAGGGGCAAGGGGTCTCAACAAGTTAACTCATCAGTCAGCTAGACAGCAGGTGGTATGAAATTCAAGACAATCTGACCTGGTGGGCAGAAGTGAGAAGGGTCATGGAGATAGCATGTTATGCTCATTGCAATGCTAATGAGGGGAACACCATCTCTAATACCTGCCACCAAACACTATATTCAATAAAAAGGCACTAATAAGAGGCACTAGTATGACACAGGACTGGCTTTATTCTGTATGTTGCCTGATGTGTACAAGGTGGGAAGAAAGAAGGATAAAGAAGGATAGCTGTTACTGTATGAGAGCAGTAACCTTAATCATATCCATAACATCATTAACCCTAAGCTTAACCTTCATAAACATAAACCTAAAGATAGTGAACTCGTCTTTTTCTACAGCCCACTTAACTGAGAGAGTGCTTAGGGTGTTTTAATGTAACATTTATTTTCATTTTAAAATCAAAACAACTAGTAAAAGAGGAATCCAAGATGAGATATAAAAAAAAAATTCAAGCAGCACACATGTATTTTGTGTTACTAGAAATATTTTCTCTCCCTGTCTTTGAGTGTTTGGCCATGATCTGAACAAAGTTAAGCTGACGAGGATAATCTGCAAACAAGCTCAAAAATTCAGTTTGTATATTTTTGTTTAAGGTCACATGCATGTTTACCTCATTTACCTTAGTTGTGTGCTCATTAGTTGCAAGGATAAAAGGCAAACCTCACTAAGTATGTTTAAAGTATGTTCCTAATGAGAATATTGTGGTAAGAGAATTCAGTATTCAGGTAATATTATCCCTTGATGCAAAAAAAGTGGTAGGCATAAACTGGGACAAAAACTGTTCCACTGTTACATAACTGGGAAGCTTAGTAGGAAAAGACCCTTGCTCTAATTTATGATTTACTATAGTAATTGCAGTTAAGAGTCCAGGGAAGACCTTCAGCTGCTTCCCACAGGGCACTGGATATCCTTCCAGCTGGAAACTGGAGTCCTGGTTGGTGACAGTGGAAAAATCATGTTGAAAGACTAAATTTACCAATATGGTATTCTTTTACATATCCTTGTGCATCCACTGGTGCACAAGGTCACATTCTCTACTTGAGCAGCATTACTGCGTAGGTACACACACATGCCTCTTTGCATAACTACAAGCTGAAGCTCTCATTCAGCAGCCCAAACTAAGAGTTTGTATGTGTGTGGGTGGTTGGGGGGGTTAAACACCTCGCTAAGATAAGGAGGTGCAAGAAAGGATGTGGGAGGTCCATGCCAGCAGGATGACGGGGATGCAGAGGTAGGATGCTCAAAGGAAATGGGAGCATGCAATGGACAAGAAGATTACATGGTCTGAGCCTGTGCCATTATACAGTGCATTCATTTCTTAATCAAGTTGATATACACTATATTGCCAAAAGTATTCGCTCACCCATCCAAATAATCAGAATCAGGTGTTCCAGTCACTTCCATGGCCACAGGTGTATAAAATCAAGCACCTAGGCATGCAGACTGTTTTTACAAACATTTGTGAAAGAATGGGTCGCTCTCAGGAGCTCAGTGAATTCCAGCGTGGAACTGTGATAGGATGCCACCTGTGCAACAAATCCAGTCGTGAAATTTCCTCGCTCCTAAATATTCCACAGTCAACTGTCAGCTGTATTATAAGAACGTGGAAGTGTTTGGGAACGACAGCAACTCAGCCACGAAGTGGTAGGCCACGTAAACTGACGGAGCGGGGTCAGCGGATGCTGAGGCGCATAGTGCGAAGAGGTCGCCAACTTTCTGCAGAGTCAATCGCTACAGACCTCCAAACTTCATGTGGCCTTCAGATTAGCTCAAGAACAGTGCGCAGAGAGCTTCATGGAATGGGTTTCCATGGCCGAGCAGCTGCATCCAAGCCATACATCACCAAGTGCAATGCAAAGCGTCGGATGCAGTGGTGTAAAGCACGCCGCCACTGGACTCTAGAGCAGTGGAGACGCGTTCTCTGGAGTGACGAATCGCGCTTCTCCATCTGACAATCTGATGGACGAGTCTGGGTTTGGCGGTTGCCAGGAGAACGGTACTTGTCTGACTGCATTGTGCCAAGTGTAAAGTTTGGTGGAGGGGGGATTATGGTGTGGGGTTGTTTTTCAGGAGCTGGGCTTGGCCCCTTAGTTCCAGTGAAAGGAACTCTGAATGCTTCAGCATACCAAGACATTTTGGACAATTCCATGCTCCCAACTTTGTGGGAACAGTTTGGAGCTGGCCCCTTCCTCTTCCAACATGACTGTGCACCAGTGCACAAAGCAAGGTCCATAAAGACATGGATGACAGAGTCTGGTGTGGATGAACTTGACTGGCCTGCACAGAGTCCTGACCTCAACCCGATAGAACACCTTTGGGATGAATTAGAGCGGAGACTGAGAGCCAGGCCTTCTCGTCCAACATCAGTGTGTGACCTCACAAATGCGCTTCTGGAACAATGGTCAAAAATTCCCATAAACACACTCCTAAACCTTGTGGACAGCCTTCCCAGGAGAGTTGAAGCTGTTATAGCTGCAAAGGGTGGACCGACGTCATATTGAACCCTATGGATTAGGAATGGGATGTCACTTAAGTTCATATGCAAGTCAAGGCAGGTGAGCGAATACTTTTGGCAATATAGTGTATGATGTCTCTATTTACTGACACTGATTTTTGCCATTACAAGGTTTCCTAAGGCTCTCCCAATTCACAATTTAAAGTCTTACGTTAAGTCTTAGATTAACATCTGTACTACCTTTGGGGTATCTGAGGTCAGTCACTGTATCTTTATATTATGTAGCATTCAAATTTTCAAATCACTAGAACGAAACAAAACCTAGCCTAAACCTGTTCTAGCATGACAGGGCCCCTGTGCACAAAGTTCCATGAATACAAGGTTGGTGTGGAGGAACTCCAATGGTTTGCACAAAGCCTTGACCTCAACTCTGCTGAACACCCTTGGGAGGTTTCCCATGCCTCCTCACATGATAGTACTGCCTGACCTCACTAATGTTATTGTGGCTGAATAAGCAAATCCCCACAGTTACACTACAAAATATAGTGTAAAGCCGTCACAGTAGTGTCAAAGTTTTGGCCATTAGTGTAGGATCATTAGTAGTATTTTAATTGATTTAAGTTTTATTGGTAGTTTGCATAAGATAGGGGTGATGTGATCAAATTTTCTGGTTCTAGTATGGACTTTGGCTGCTGCATTCTGGAGTTTGTACACAAACCTAGTGGACCATTCAGAACTGTTGGCTGTTTGGGACTTGACTATGACATTGGTCTTTAGTTTCTCTATTAAGGAGGACATTAACTAGTGCTGGTTCCTGGCTATAGTCACACATGAAGTTGTACATGGTTATAACCTATATAACCGTATTTCAGGTGTTTTTTGTTTATAGCCTTTGGCTGACACTCTTATCCTGAGCAACTTAGATTTTATCTCCTTTTGTTTCTACAATGGGACAGTTAAGGGCTGAGCCATGGCACCTTGGAGGTCCCGGGATTTTAACTCACAATCTTACAATCAGTAGCCCAACATCTTAATCACTGAGCTACCACTTCTCAGGGGTAACAGGTACCACCAGTAAAAATAAATCTTGCTTGTCCAATACACTTAATTTTGCTTTTGGATTGCGCTGTGTGATGCTTCCTCTTCACACATTCATCTTATATCTCCTCCTGTTGTGACTCAACTCTAAGCCTAGGTCATAACATGTTGGAGCTGACTATCCCATAGGAACAATGAATGCAAGATGCCAAGAAGCAGAACAGGGCTAAATATATATACTTGGTTCTCAAGCATTGCAGACAGGGTACTGTGTGGAGTACTGTGTGCATGCCAATTGAAGTAGGCTGTAGAAAGTTTGTGGCACACTCCCTCTGTAGAGGATGACATGCTGGACATTAGAGGAGACACATGAAGAAGGACATGACAAAGGCAGGTCAAAAAGATCAAACTGTGGTCTGCAAGTAGTACTTGCATACACAAGTCTGACCATAAAGCTTCACTGAAGGTGTCATATATTTGAAACACCAGAAACACCACAGGTTGACAAGTTATGTGATGATCTGCCCAAGTAAATCAGATAAAGTATCAGCTGATTGATCATTATTTTATGTGCTAAAAAAGAACTTGTGCAACCTTTTCATCAAAGCTGATATGGCAGATCATTATAGACCAAAGCTTTGCTCTGATACTGTAGGCAGAGATTAGTTTTCTTTCAAGTGGGAAAACATTTATATAATGTGGAATAAAACCCTGACTCAAAGCAATAAGTCTCCTCAAATTACATGCTCACTGATATTTTCACCATTTGAAAACTCTCGAATAATCGACCATGATGATTTATGGTATGCATATTGCACATCACATTGCAGCACTGTGTCATTTTCAGTCTGTCAAAACCAGAAGCTTCATACATATTCAACAAGAAGTTCATCATTCAGTCACTGTTAAGGCCTGTTAGCGTACTAATTGTTTGGATTCTGTGGGGTGAATGTACTATGTAAATCTGAGCTGTAGATAATGAAGCTGTGTTATTAAACTTCAGCTTTTTCTCCACTTTTAACTGTTAACTTTACTGTTAATGCTCCATGAATGCTGAAACTGATACCCGATTTTTGGTGCACCAACCATCTTATCAAAAAAATAAATAAAAAGGAGGAATGTCACTTGAGCTTGGCATTCAAACACAGAGAGCTTATTTGCACATGAACATATCCTCTAATAGTACTGGAATAGCAAGGCCAATTGTTTTGGTTTTTTGTATACACTGAAGAACAAATCATTCTGCTGCTACCATCAATATTTACCTCATTTAAAATCAGCCATGCAACCTCAAGCCATTTTATTAACTCCGCCATACTTGACTGATGAGCTTGTATGTTCTGGCTCATGAGCAGATCTTTTCTTTCATCACATTTTGCCTTTGGCATCACTAAGCTAGATGTTAATCTAGGTATCATCAGTGCATAGACCTTTGGCCTTCCAATTCTTACTGCTGATAGGTTGCTTGCATCTTGCTGTATGACTTCTAGATACACTATATTGCCAAAAGTTTTGGGACACCCCTCCAAATCATTGATTTCAGGTGTTCCAGTCACTTCCATGGCCACAGGTGTATAAAACCAAGCACCTAGGCATGCAGATTGCTTCTACAAACACTTGTGAAAGAATGGGTCACTCTTAGGAGCTCAGTGAATTCAAGCGTGGTATGTTGCATAAGTCCATTCATGAAATTTCCTCACTACTAAATCAACTGTTAGTGGTATTATAACAAAGTGGAAGCAATTGGGAACAACAGCAACTCAGCCACGAAGTGGTAATCCACATAAAATCATAGAGCAGGGTCAGCGCATGCTGAGGCGCACAGTGCACAGAAGTTGCCAACTTTCTGCAGAGTCAATTGCTACAGACCTCCAAACTTTGTGTGGCCTTCAGATTAGCTCACGAACAGAGCATAGAGAGCTTCATGGAGTGGGTTTTCATGGCCGAGCAGCTGCATCCAAGCCTCACCTCATCAAATGCAATGCAAAGCATCATATGCAGTGGTGTGAGCACACTTCCACTGGACTCTAGAGCAGTGGAGACGTGTTCTCTGGTGTGACGAATCACACTTCTCTGTCTCACTGTGTCAAATGTAAAGTTTGGTGGAGAGGGGATTGTGGTGTGGGGTTGTTTTTCAGGGGCTGGGCTTGGCCCCTTAGTTCCAGTGAAAGGAACTTTCACTGTTCCCAAACAATTTCATGTTCCCAAATTTGTGGGAAGTTTGGGGATGGCCCCTTCCTGTTCCAACATGACTGCACACCAGTGAACAAAGAAAGGTCCATAAAGACATGGATGAGCGAGTTTGGTGTGGAGGAACTTGACTGGCCTGGATAGAGTTCTGACTTCAACCCGATAGAATACCTTTGGGATGAATTAGTGTGGAGACTGTGAGCCAAGCCTTCTTGTCCAATATCAATGCCTGATCTCACAAATGCACATCTAGAGCAATGGTCAAAAAGCCTTCCCAGAAGAGTTGAAGCTGTTATAGCTGCAAAGGGGAGGCCAACTCCATATTACACCCTACAAATTAAGAATGACATGTCATTAAATTTCATGTGCATGTAAAGGCAGATGACCCAAAAACTTTGGCAATATAGTGTGTGTTGGGTTTCTCTTCACAGCTCTCACAGGGTTTGTCATCAACTGCTGTTGTTTTCCTTTGCCTAACCTGTTCAATGTATGGTTGTTAGGTCATCAGATCATTGCAGATTGGTGTACTGGCTATTGCTGGTGCTTGTGCAATGGTTCGGATTGCTTTTTCCTCTTTTTTCAGCTTCAAAATTATTTGCTTTTCTCCCATAGAAAGCTCTCCGGTCTTCATATTGGTTCGTCGTTTTTACAACAAATGCAGTCTTGACAGGTGAAACCCAAGGCTCAAACCAACAAAGTAGACATTCAGAGTTATAAATTTAATGTTATAAGTTTAAATAATCACTCTATCAAGGCACACCTGGGCATGAAGAAACACCTGTAATTCACATGTTCCAGTATTTTGTTCTCTTGAAAATTAAGTGAGTTCAAACAAAGGTGTCATGTTCTTACTTGTTTAACACATCTATATGTAAATATATGGAAAATAAAGCTAAATGTATTCATCTATCATCTCTTATATTAATCTTCTGAGCATAAAAACCCTAAATTGGCTATTTCATTCTAGCCAACTAGAGAAGCATTTGCTTGCTAAAATGCATGTTGCTAATTTCACCTCACCTGCCTGAATGAAAGATTCTCTACCATCCCTAAATAACACACATAATCATAAGTCTGTTTTGTTAAGAGATTAAAGTAAGCCAATTAACCACAGAATGCAGTTGTCTAATTTAACTTTTGTTCAAACATTTACAACCTCTTGCTTTCACTACCGCAGCACTCATTTTTCTTTGGCTTACCATCCAAAACTCCTATCAGACTACAATATATTCTTATACACTTTGTTCATGTCAAGTACAGCAGCAGAATTTAAATATACACTAAACATGATAACACATCTCCCATTTATAACCTGCATTCAGTTCTAAATTCTTATAACATTTAACCCTCATTCATCACTTTATTCCCTAAAGATCTGACTGATCTACATAGTTCCTACAAACATTCTAGTACTGCCAGATTACATGAAATCTCCAATTCAGGACTGCATACTGTGCCACAAATGAGTGTTCCATTCTGTCAGATATCCACAGGACCCATTCAAGCTCCATTGCAGCAGGAAACACAGACCAGACACTAGACAATAAAATCATCTTGTTTTGAACAGGACCCCATCTAGTGGTCGATCACATGCATTGCCCTGTAAATGAAAGGAAATGTAAATTAAAGGAACTTCTCTTTCTCACATTCTTTGTGTTTTCTGAGCCTGTGATGTCAGCGATTTCAGAATTAAAACCAGTACATATCAGCTCCAAACTGCAAATGAACTGCTTTGTCAGTAAAAATGGCAGCCCAAAATCAGATTAACTAATGCAAGAACAAACAGAACTGCACTAGAGCAAAATTGTGGACTGTACAGCGACAATGAACTTTCCACCAAAATGCCTGTTCATCAGTCTCATGTGAAAAATAACACTTGTCCAGAACCAATTCAAAATTGTAATATTATCTATTATATAATCATATTTAGTATACATTAATAATTCACTTGTTCATTGCCACTGGACAACATGAGAAAACACACAGTGCTGCTCATGACTTTGTGTAGTTCCGTAACATAAAGATTGAAACCTTCATTAATGACAACTATACGCATACACACACATTATTTTACATGTAGATGGGACAAAATTGCCACAGGGGTAGACAAATTATATGTTCGGTAAATGTGAATTAGCAAGTAAAATTTTAGTGTGTGGCATGGAGGCATAGTGTTAATGCCTCACAGGTCCAGTGTCCTGGTTTCGATCTTGAATCTGTATCGAGTTCCTGCTCATGTTCTCTGTGTCCACACCGGATTCCTGCTGCCTGTGCGGTTTACCCCCACTTCCCAAAGACATGCCGGTAGATGAACTGGCTAAGATAAATTGACCCTAGCAGCTTGTAGTATAGCTCATTATTTTAAGTTTACTATACACCAAATATGATTATTTTGTTAATATGGAGCACTTTTTTCTCTGGTTGTCAGATAATAAGAGTGGAAAAACACAGCAGCCTACTGAACTTATCTGTTAGGTGACTACTGATTTGAAACTTGTTCCTCTACTCTACTTGTTCCTGACATCCAGGCTAGTGATGTCAACTGTGTAGTGAACTCACAGCAAGCAAGGCTAAGTGCAGTTATGAAATTGTTTGTTTTTGATGACAGAAGAACAGTGTTTAGGAAAAAAGACAGATTGATTCCTGAAGAGTTTTGAATGATTTATCTGGTATCTTGGCACAGGTTAGACTCACTGTTTAAAAGAAGAAGGCCTTATAACCTCTTAGTCAGTTGGGTATTTTCTGCATGCTTCATATTCACTTACACTTGTATGATCTGTGCCAAAATTTCAGCAGGTTGGAAGTGTTCTTGCTGTGTTTCCCATTCCTCTCTGTTCCTGATTCAAGCTTTCCATCACTGAAAAGGCAGCAGTGTGTGCACATGTTCCGTGGGGAAAACTGTCGGAAAATAATGTACATTTTAAAAAGGATTAAATTCATAACCAAGGTAAGATACTCTTGCTGCAAATATTCTGTGGGTCTGTAAAGACACTGGCTGCTTTGAAACAACATCTAAAACACACCTGGTATAAAACTACCATAAACATGCAATTTTATTCCAATATTTTATCAATAAGATAATAATCAAGTGATGATGAAGATGCCACAAAGACAAAGATTTTTACAAAGATTTTACAATTTTTACAATTTAACAAGCTAGGTCTATGTATTCTACACAATAGTAGACAAGACTCACTCTAGAAAATATTACAATTGGACAGATCATAATTTCACTGTCTTTGTCCTCATGAAACGTCTTCAATCATTTCAAACACACAGGAACACACTCTTGGGGCCTACCTGAAATAAGACATGTTATCCTACTGTCTAATGCTTCCAGAACAATATTTTTTTCTTTAAAATGCTCTCTTTTGTGTTTATTATGTTCTGCAGCAATTATTTTACTACAAATGTGCAGTTGTCTCTTTTTTTTTATTTTTTTCCTACACTGTTATCATATTTGCATTGTGTAGAATAGTGTATTGTGTGGTTATGTATTGTCTTGTGACCTGAAGATACAATATTTCATCACTCCTGATACATGTAGATACATTCAGTTATGCTTAAAAATGTGGCTTGTTGAATATTTCAATAATATTACATGTAACAGAAAATGAATCCTCATTGAATCTGGTAGAAATTTTTATAAACAGAAATCCCCCAGCTTACCTTCTTTGCTGTAGTCATTCTGAATGTCTCTCCTTAAGTCCATCATGAAATACAGCAAGGAGAATGGTAAAGTAGCTCAGGGGAAAATATTTACATGTTGGTAATTCCTGTCCCATAGCTTATTTCGAGAAAGTGTACTCACTGCTCTGCGCTGGAATTATCTCAGCTGTACTGTATGTTTCTGCTTAAAAAGGATATTAAGGCATATTACAGATGCCTATAATAGGTCTAATTTATGCTCATGCTTCACTCATCCTTGTCATATCTGGATTATCTACAATGGGAAATTGAACTGTATGCTTATCCAGTGGAAATCTGCATTGTAGGCTGCTTAAAGCAGAATGCTGCTGTGCTCATCTTCCCACACATCTATCTCTCAAGAGCAATTTCTCCCACAATGCCACTTTTATCCAAGCAGCCCATCTCTACATGAATATAGAAATGTTGCAACTGTTTTTTGGTTTAATTCATTTTAATTCAATTCATTTTAATATATATATTTATATATATATTTTTGAAATGTTTAACTTTGAAATGTTTTTCACTTGATTCTCTGGTTCCTTCAGTCTTATCAAAAAAGTGCCAGTAGATGGACTGGTGTTCCATCCAAGGTATAGTCCCATCTCACTCCCAGTGTTCCCAGGATAGGCTCTGGATCCACTGTAGCCCTGATCAGGATTAGGATCCAACTTGAAAAACTTCTTTATACAAGTCAGGTTGATGAATCCAAAGTGTATTCCAAGAACAGTGGACATGAGGTGGGAATATGTGAGGCACCATGCACACACATTCATTCACACCAAAGGGAAATTACTGTTGCTAATTCACCCATTGCAATGTTTTTGGGAGGTGAAAGAAAACCAGTGAACACAGTGAAAATTCGAAGTAGACATTAAATCAAACGTTCTTTGTTGAATTGGGGACCCAAGAACTGTGAAGCAGCAACTTTGCCCATATGTAAATTGATAACAGCAAGACTTGGGTTTGATTTGGTTGAGAAAAATTAACCCTTGCATACTGTTCGAATAATTTGACCCATATTGACATTTGACAGCAATAGAAATACCCTAAATGTCATTCTTTTAGACTGAAATGTGAAGACTTCTCTTAAAGTGTCCTAAAATACACAAAAATGAAAATATTTTAAAATATTAAAATTTACTTTTGTACAGGTGCTACAATTTTTTGTACATTGAGGCTGTTCCGGGTCAGATTTTACTCATATCTATTAAAATGGATTTTTGGATTCACCAGTGTTTGTTAAATCAAGGAAAATGGTGGGAATCCTGAAACTGTGAAACTGTACGTCATGTATTTTTATGGGATAGTAGTAAGGAGGAGCTTGAAAATGTCCCAAGAACTGTCTGTGTTCCCACCACATTTGCCCAGGTTCCCACAGAAACATGCACCTGTTGGTCTTTGAAGGGTCATGAGGGAATCTCGAAACCGTGAAAGAGTAAAACAGCATAAGAGCATACATAATAAAGAATAAATAATAATAAACAATGTTTTATATTTGTGTTCTAAGTGTTAATATTGAATTAATATTGATAATTATAATGGTAGTTTTATAGGATTTTCTATGTTATGGCAATATTTCATGTTGTAATGACTGTATATGGTTATATAATAAATCACAACAGTTCTAGAATATTTTTGTCTATTTTACTTTCAATAAAACATATTTAATTTTTTATGGCGTTTTTTTTTCTTAGGTAAAACAGGACATCACATTCTGTGATAGTAAATGTCCATCCATCCATTGTCTATACCCGCTTTATTCCTAATTAGGGTCACAGGGATCTGCTGGAGCCTATCCCAGCACACATTGGGCGAAAGGAAGGGGTACACCCTGGACAGGTCACCAGTCTATCACAGGGCCACATATAGACAGACAACCACTCACACTCACTCCTATGGGCAATTTAGAATTACCAATCATGTTTTTGGACTGTGGGAGGAAACCGGAGTAAACCCACGCAAGCATGAGGAGAATATGCAAACTCCACACAGAAAGGCCCCTACCTGTTCAAACCTGGACCTTCTTGCTGTGAGGCAACAGTGCTAAAGTCTAAGCCACCGTGCTGCCCTGATAGCCCTGAAACATTGATTAAGGATTATTCATCCATTTATTAATGTCAGATAGATCTGTAGTTCATAATTTGGTATAGACACTTTTTATGAGGGTATTTATATGTGCATTCTTAATACTGTGAATGCATGGAATATAAACAGTATGTAAGGGTTAAATATATAGTTTTTAAGTAGTATGTTTATAGTTCAACCACATTATAGTTTGCTCTTGCATGACAAGGTGTTGGTACAGCTCTCTGGAAGATTCAGACCAAATAGATGTGACAGTTATTTTTGGGCTATTTCCTTCTTTCAATTCTATTTTACAACAGCATGCTGACCACAGAATATTCTGAGCAGCAGTAGTTTATTTGCTGGTAAATAGGGCCCAGCATTACCGACTTCAAAGAAACATCTTAGCAATGTATCAGAAACATATTGTTATGTCTTGGAATGTTCACAAATGTAAGTAAAAGAAAATTGTCCCTTATTTTGTCCCTTGAATCTACTGTTTGTCATGCAGCACAATGGTGATTTGGCTGTTTGCAAAAGTCTGTCATGTGTTGAGTTTTACACTCACAAAAGAGGCCAAGACACCTATTTATTTACACCTTTGCTGCAAAACCACAAACGCATTAAACCGTTTTTTTTTTCCGAAAGTAAAGATATACTGTAGGCTGTTACTCAGTTAATACTTAAGTCTACATATGAAGATTTTCATTTGTCAAAGAAAAGTATGTGTCTAAATGAAGGATTGCAAGTTTAAATCCCAACAATGCCACGGACAGGAGGCCAATACAGCAAAATTAGACTTGCTCTCTGACTGAAAAGACATACTCTCTCTCCCCTGTCAGTCATAAGTGTCTGTGTTTGCTAATGCATGTGAATGACCTTGATCCTGAGAAGCTACAACATGTCTAGCTTCTTTTTGGAATGACCCTGTGCCACAAGACCACCAAGACTGACTAAAACATTTAGAGATGGTGGTCTAAGTTAAGACCATTATTGCTAATTCTTACCACTAACATAAACATTAGGGGAAGTTGATACTGTGGTTGAGAGTGTTCTCCACGAGCAAATACGAAACAGATCAGATACAATTACAGATCCACATAGCTGATGCGACTGACATCATCTGTGGCTCCCAATGCTACAGCTCTCTGAACCTGGGAAATGGCTTCATTCACTCTTGAGGTCAAAGAGAAGACATTAGTTACTGTCGGTCATGGGTTGTGGCAGTTTAGTGTAATGCAATTTAGGCTAGGTGAAGCCCCTGTTCCTTTTGAGTAGCTGATGGAGAAAGTGTTCCTGGTTTGACTGCAGACTTGACACTACTTTGTGGTCGAATTTCTATTCCAAAAACATCATAATATGCATTGCATAACACACCTGGCTTACTGGGCTTATAATGGAAGGAATTTTTTTTGCAACACAGAAGGGAGGGATTTCTCAGATTTCATTAATTATTTTGGTTATCAGTGTTGTGACATAAGTGCATATTAATTAATGAGTATTTGTTTTAATTAATAAGAGACACTTACTTTTTGCACATTCACTGTACAGTATCTGCCCTGACCTGTATGGTTCTTGTCTTGTTTTGTTTTTGTGTGTGTGCTTTAGACTCCTGAGAGGTATGAAACAGAAAAGCAAATGAATTGCAGTTCGTCTCCTACATTTTGCATCTTCATACACCACCCCAGTTTCCAGAGTTGTCACAATAATGCTTTTACTACACTTCCTCCATGTTGAACTAGTAAAATAACTTTTTCCAGTCAATATGAATGAATATGAGTGCCATAATTTGTTTTCCATGTTTGTTTAAGAAACTAGTGTAACATAGATTAACAATTATAGAAGCAAAAACTGAAAAATCTATTTTAAAATATTGGACCAATCAAAGCAATTGACAGGTTTAAAATGTCCAATCACATATAAGAGTGGGCATGATTTTCAACTGAACACAAGTTCATTAGACTTCACCATCTCTTTTTCTCTTTAGCAGGAACAATGTTCACACTCCTTGTCCTTTTTGGTCTCTTCATAACTGGTGAGTGACATTATGAATGTTTTCATTCAAAACAACAATAACTGCATATTAATTATTTTTTTACTATCATTTGACTTTTTTCACTTTTTTTCATTTTCAGTTAAAACATCTAATATCGCTGAGATTCAAGTGCAGACAGTAAGGCGTGGGGATAATGTAACAATAAAATGTGGTGAAGATCTCACAATAGGCAACAAAGGTAATTTAATTTGGTACAAGCAGAGTTTTGGAAAGGTGTCTCAGTATGTAGCAAGAACAGTGAAAAACGACTATAGATTGAACCCCGCATTTAAAGATCACATCAACGTTACTCGAGATCAAAAAAGGTTTGATCTCAACATTGCTGGAACTAAGGAAGATGATACAGCAACATATTTCTGTGCAAAAATGGCTGACAACTTAATAAATTTTGGATCTGGAACACTTTTGGTTTTTCAGGGTATGTAGATGTTTTCTGCCAACTTGCCTCTTTACTGAAACTGTATTTGTAATTAGATGTTTCACACTGATCAATTTTATTTCTCTGTATTTGATGTCTACAACATTAATTATGAAGCTGAGAAGACCAGCCTCCATGTTCCCACTCTAAAAGTTATCAGGAGTGGAGAGTCTGATACACTTCAGTGTTCAGTACAGGAGATGGCTTCAAGCTGTGCAGAAGAACGTGTGTACTGGCTCAAACATGGTTTAGGAGAATCTCATAAAGGAATTATTTACACTCATGAAGACAGCAGTGATCAGTGTAAAAGAAGCTCTGAGGCTGGTTTTCCCACACAGAGCTGCAGCTACTCTTTTCCTAAGAGCCAACTGGGACCTGATGATGCTGGAATTTACCACTGTGCTGTGGCTGCATGTGGAAAGATTCTCTTTGGGAATGGGACAAAAGTCGATGTAAAAGGTAAGACATTTGATAAAATATTACTTCCAGAAAAGAATTTAAGTTTAGGGCAATTATTGTATATCTCACTATATGATGCTACAGTCATTAATGGCCCAAAAACAAGTATAGTATTAAAAATGTATATAATTAAATTTAAATTTAAAAAAGAAATATGCATGCATCTAAAGAATGTGACAAAATCATTATCATTATTATTAGAGAACATTTGTACTATATTCTAAATAGTAATTGCGAATAGGTATATATTTAATAAAGAAACCTAACATAAAATGTTTTGGCATGAAATATAAATTTTGTTTCCATTTTTTTCAGAAAGTAACCACTGGAAGGTCATTGTCTTGATAACGTCCAATGTAATATCCAGTATTATAATCATTGTTCTGGTTGGAGTTATACTTAAAAATAGGAAAGGTAGGTTTATTTTATTATTTGTAATGGTTATCTTTTATTATTTTTTAGTTACTGTACATCACTCTAACCAAATTGTGAACATGTTAATTATTGTTCTGTTGTTCTATAAAGGTGCCACCAATAGCCATCCAAGTCACACAAATCAGGTAAACTTATCATCTATAAGTAGTTTTATAAAAGTTTTATATATAATTTTTATATAAATAAACAAAAATATATTTGTCCTAAAATCACAGTGCATTTAAAACTGATAATAGATGAAAATGTATACAAATTTCTAAACAGTAACTTCATTTTGTAAATTCAGTGACATTTTGAGACAAGTGTTTTTTTGAACACTGGTCAAACACAAAAAGAACTGTTATACCGTAGGCTTAATTATTGTTTGGTTTTCTCTGACTATCTGTACTAACTATATAACTCTTAATCTCATCAAATAACTAATAACTTGTATAGCACGGTGGAGAAAAACATGCTTAGCCTATTATTAAGACTACATAACAATCATGAATAATTTCCAAGAAACTTGATTTTATTTTTACTTTAAAGAAAGCTGTACTTTATGTATCATGTATTCTCTAAGATTTAAATACACTTTTATTTATTAATTATGATGAATAATAATAATTATAATTATGTACAGCATATACACTATATTGCCAAAAGTATTCGCTCACCCATCCAAATAATCAGAATCAGGTGTTCCAATCACTTCCATGGCCACAGGTGTATAAAATCAAGCACCTAGGCATGCAGACTGTTTTTACAAACATTTGTGAAAGAATGGGTCGCTCTCAGGAGCTCAGTGAATTCCAGCGTGGAACTGTGATAGGATGCCACCTGTGCAACAAATCCAGTCGTGAAATTTCCTCGCTCCTAAATATTCCACAGTCAACTGTCAGCTGTATTATAAGAACGTGGAAGTGTTTGGGAACGACAGCAACTCAGCCACGAAGTGGTAGGCCACGTAAACTGACGGAGCGGGGTCAGCGGATGCTGAGGCGCATAGTGCGAAGAGGTCGCCAACTTTCTGCAGAGTCAATCGCTACAGACCTCCAAACTTCATGTGGCCTTCAGATTAGCTCAAGAACAGTGCGCAGAGAGCTTCATGGAATGGGTTTCCATTGCCGAGCAGCCGCATCCAAGCCATACATCACCAAGTGCAATGCAAAGCGTCGGATGCAGTGGTGTAAAGCACGCCGCCACTGGACTCTAGAGCAGTGGAGACGCGTTCTCTGGAGGGACGAATCGCGCTTCTCCATCTGGCAATCTGATGGACGAGTCTGGGTTTGGCGGTTGCCGGGAGAACGGTACTTGTCTGACTGCATTGTGCCAAGTGTAAAGTTTGGTGGAGGGGGGATTATGGTGTGGGGTTGTTTTTCAGGAGCTGGGCTTGGCCCCTTAGTTCCAGTGAAAGGAACTCTGAATGCTTCAGCATACCAAGACATTTTGGACAATTCCATGCTCCCAACTTTGTGGGAACAGTTTGGAGCTGGCCCCTTCCTCTTCCAACATGACTGTGCACCAGTGCACAAAGCAAGGTCCATAAAGACATGGATGACAGAGTCTGGTGTGGATGAACTTGACTGGCCTGCACAGAGTCCTGACCTCAACCCAATAGAACACCTTTGGGATGAATTAGAGTGGAGACTGAGAGCCAGGCCTTCTCGTCCAACATCAGTGTGTGACCTCACAAATGTGCTTCTGGAAGAATGGTCAAAAATTCCCATAAACACACTCCTAAACCTTGTGGACAGCCTTCCCAGAAGAGTTGAAGCTGTTATAGCTGCAAAGGGTGGACCGACGTCATATTGAACCCTATGGATTAGGAATGGGATGTCACTTAAGTTCATATGCGAGTCAAGGCAGGTGAGCGAATACTTTTGGCAATATAGTGTATATTTTGGGAAACTTCAGTTTATTAAGCAAATTGCATGCAGTTTGGGAAAGTCACTGATTGTTAATACTCTTGTTACTGGATGTTTTCTGTAATATGAGCGTAGAGAGTATATAAAAAAACATTTACAGCTTAAAATGACTATCCGTTTGTTCACTATACTGAGGCTTCAAGTCTGTTATTTTCTGCTGGAGTAAACTGAAGTTGGATAATAATAATAATAACAACAACAACAACAACAATAATAATAATAAGTATTATTATTATTATTATTATTATTATTATTATTATTATTATTATTATTATTATTATTATTGAATAATAGCATTATTATTGTGACTAATTTAATTTATAGAGCACATTTCAAGATACTCAAAGGTTATTTACAAAAGTAAATAGTGATAGGATAACACAATAAAGGCATACAGCATTAATCACCTAAATCAGGCAATAAAAACACATTCACAATAAAAGTAATCAGTAGCAAATAGCGATATCGATTGGTTAAGGCCACCTATGTTGCTATGTTCATTATCATATGTGATATATATATATGGAATCTTATAAAAGCAAGCTTATTTTTTAAAGATCATTATTTTTATTTTTTGTTTTTGTTTACAGAATTTGTTTCTCTGTTAATCTGTTTTCTGTGTCTTTTGTCTGATTTCTTTCATCAGGCTAAAGCTGAAAATGTCTTGACTTATGCAACTGTAACCCTTGCTAAGAATCCTTCTTCCTCCAGAGCAAAACACTCGAGAGTCAGGACTGACCAGGACATTTATGCACAGGTCAAAATAAATTAGCTAAAAAAAAATATGTGTGAATATTATTATTATTTTAATTAATTTCTTGTCTTGGATACATTTTATTCATGTTCAAAACATGACGCGAAAAGATGGTAGACAGTCAGTACTGCTGATTCTACTGAAACAGTTCTTTAACAAATAAATTGTAATAATGCATCTTTACCTTGACACATGACCACGGTTACTTCTTCTGTCTATACATGTATACTATTTTGTATTAGTATATGATTATGTATGGTGATTGTTGTATGAATTAAGAAAGCAAACAAAAAATAGAAAATGAAGTAAATATTGATGAATGTTTAATTAATTACATATGATGAAATATGTTTCATTTATTCATTATTATTTTGCTTAAACGTCCTTATAATAAAGTTTATAAAGGCCATAATGCAGTGGAGTCCATTGTCATTTTATACATAGGTTTAAAAAAATTAATTTATTGTATATTTACTACTGGCTTCTCTGGAATAGAAATCCTGAGCAATTTATTTATTTACTGTAAAACATTTTTAGTTTTCAAAAAGAAAGCAGTACTAAAGATAAACTAGAGTTGATCAGAATTACACAATCATTGTAAAACACCAGTATTTATTGTGTAAACATGATGATATGTACAACTTCTGGATCTTTAGTTTTATGAACCTGTTAATTAATTAATTATAAGAAAAATGTGTCTCTGAGGTCTAACCTTTGTAACACTGATCACAAAGTATTACACCTAAACACACTTCACCCTAATGTTTATACTTCTTGCCATATAAAGCTCTATTGTAACTTGTGACCCTGAACATTTACATGCTTTAAATAGTCATCAAGTTTCCGTTAACATTGAGATGCATTGCCTGGTGTGAAATAAATGGTGCTTGTGGTTATAACCACAAAGATTTTCCTACACAACAGCATTAGAAAAGTTTTTACTTAGACTTCTACCAGTTTATCTTGTCTAGCAAAATGAGTAGATTGGTTATTTAATTTTTTTTTGTTATTGAATGATCATATAAATATTTGTCTTTGCCAATACTATTGCATTAAAAAAACTATCATGAATTAAACAAATTTATTTATGCATCTCTGTATAAACTGTTAAGATTTCTTTAAGATCAGGTTTTGATTTCATTTGATTTTTGAGATCAACTTCCTATTTTGAATTCACCAAGAAGAGACTGATTATGGCCCATAAATAATAGTAGCATTAATGATCTAATTTACAATATTATATGTTATGCATAATGTTCAGTTTCATATGAATTTCTAATGTCTACTACATGCCATAAACTTACTTTTAACATACAGTACAAAAACATAGCCATATACTCCATGGCCAAATGTTTGTTGACTAACCTTCACACCAATATGTGCTTCTTGAATGTGCTTCCCATTCTACATTTATTCCCCTTTGCTGATATAATAACCTCCACTCTGGGGAATATTTTCCAATAGATTTTGGAGCATGGCTGTGGGGATTTGTGTTCATTCAGCCACAAGAGTATTAGTGAGGTTTTGTTGGAAAGGAGGCCTTGGGTGCAGTTATTGCTGTATACCCAAGCTGCTGTTCATGTCAGGGTGGGCAGGTGAGGACCCAAATGCAGAACACAGTCAAAGTTCAAGTTTAGAGTGTTGAATGGGAAAACCATGGTTAGGCTGAGTAGCTCAAAATATCAGCAGAGCCCAAACCTGGAGGGGAGAGGGCCTGCTCACCATCTTGAGGGCTATTTGTTTGGCAAGTCCTTTGGCAAGTCACACTCGTCCCCATAGTCCACAAATGTGGACAGGTTGTGGCCCTGCTGGTTGACAGAATTAAGGATCTTGAGAAGTTGTTTGGAAGTGACTGTGGATCATAGACTCGCAGCTGGCCCTTCCTTCTGCAATGATCCTGGCCTTTTGCTGGGCAAGATGCAGCAGAGTGACCAGCCTCTCCACAATACAGGCATAGTCCAGAAGCCTGGCGCCTCTCCTTTTCAGTGGGCGATAAGTGACGACGGCTGATCTCCATGGCTTGGGCAAGATGAGAGCTCCTGGTTGCGGAGACAGGAGGGGTTGGAGAAGACGGGAAGTGAGAGGTGGAGGGTGGGGAGCTGGGATTGCCCTGGGCAGATCAGAGCATCCCCAAAACTGCAGCTCTTGTGTGGTGTTCCCGGTCTTAAGTGGTCAGTGTTCAACAGTGGTCCTAGGAAGGAACAGTGGTGAACTGGCGACAAGGTCTTGGACTGCCAAGGCTCAATGATGCATGTGGGTAGTGAAGGCCAGCCCGTTTGGTCCAATCCAACAGACTACAGCTACTGTTGCTCAAATTGCTAAAAAAAAAGTTAATGCTGGTTCGGATAGAAAGGTGCCAGAAAACTCAGTGCATCGCATTTTGTTGTGTTTAGGTTAGTTAGGGTGCCCATGCTGACCCCTGTGCACCGCAGAAAATGGCAACAATGGGCACATGAGCATTAGAACTGGACCACTGAACAATGAAAGAAGGTGGCCTGGTTAATGTTTTCTTTTACACCAGGATGCACTATGGGAAGAAGGCAAGCCGGCTGAGGCAGTGTTATGCTTTGGGCAATCTTCTGCTGGGAAACCTTGGGTCCTGTCATCCATGTGGATGTTACTTTGACACATACCACCTACCTTAGCATTGTTGCAGACCATGTACACCCTTTCATGAAAACGGTATTCCCTGATGTCTGTGGCCTCTTTCAGCAGGATAATGCACTGTGCCACAAATCAAAAATGGTTCTGGAATGGTTTGATGAGCATAACAACAAATTCCCCAGATCTCAATCCAATCGGGCATCTGTGGGACGTGCTGGACAAACAAGTCAGATTCATGGAGGCCGCACCTCACAACTTACAGGACTTAAAGGATCTGCTGCGAACAACATGGTGCCAGATACCACATCACACCTTCTAGTGGAGTCCATGCCACTATGGGTCAGGGCTGTTTTGGCAGCAAAAAGGGGACCAACACAATATTAGGCAGGTGTTCATAAGGTTATGGCTGATCGGTATATATACACCAATCAGGCGTAACAGTATGACCACCTGCCTAATATCTTCTTCAACTGAACAATCACCTTTTTATACAATGGGGCAGTTAAGAGCTGATCCATGGCACTTTGGAGGTCCTGGGATTCTTAGAATCTTAGATCGTAGAATCAGTAGACCAACATCTTAATCACTGAGCCACCACTTCCCAGAGGGAACAGGTAGGATTAGTAAAAATAAATTTTGTTTGTCCAATACACTTAAATTTGCTTTTGGATTGCACTGTCTTGGTCATAAAATGTTGGAGCTGACTATCCCATAGGAATAACGAATGCAAGAGGCCAAGGAGCAGAAGAGGGCTAAATATATATACTTGGTTGTCAGGCATTGCAGGCAGAGTTGAAGTCATTTGTGCACGCCAACTGAAGTAGGCTGTAGAAAGTTTGTTGCACACTCCCTCTGCAAAAGACTACATGCTGGACACATTAAGAAGGACATGACAAAGGAAGGTAAAAAAATCAAACTGTGGCCTGCAAGTAGTACTTGCATACACAAGTCTGACTGTAAAGCTTCGCTGAGCATGTCAAATATTTGAAATACCAGAAACACCACAGGTTAACAAGAAGTTATGTGATGATGTGCCTAAGTGAATCAGATAATGAATCAGCTGATTGATCATTATTTTATTTTATTATTTTATAAATTCATTATTTTATTTTTGCTGAAAAAGAACTTGTGCAACCTTTTCATCAAAGCTGATATGGCAGATCATTATAGACCAAAGCTTTGCTCTGATACTGTAGGCAGAGATTAGATTTATTTTAAGGTGGAAAACATTTATATAATGTGGAATAAAAGCCTGACTCAAAGCAATAAGTCTCCTCAAACTACATGCTCACTCATATTTTCGCTCTTTGAAAACTCTCAAATAATCGACCATGATGATTTATGGTATGCACATTGCACATCACAGTATTGAAATAGCAAGGCCAATTCTTTTGTATTTGGTATACACTGAAGTCATTTGTGTTTGATATTAAAAGATAAAATATAAGTTTATAGATAAGTGCTTTTATTTCCTGACATACATATAAATGTGTTTAGAACATGGTAGCTTTGGTGGAAGACAAAACCCACATCTCAACCAACCCCTTCACCCCCACCCTTTATTTTTATTTTTATTATTGAGAAAAAGTAAAGGAATTCAGGACTTCATATTGTGCCACAAATGAGTGTTCCATAATGTCAGATATCCACAGGACCCACTCAAGTTCCATTGCAGCAGGAAACACAGACCAGACACTTGACAATGAATTCATCTTGTTTTGAACAGGACCCCATCTAGTGATCAATCACATGCATTGCCCTGTAAATGAAAGGAAATGTAAATTAAAGGAACTTCTTTTTCTTTTTCTGAGCCTGTGATGTCAGCGATTTCAGAATTAATACCAGTACATATCAGCTCCAAACTGCAAATATATTATGAAATAACATACTGTACACAAATGATTCTATTATTGATTCTTTTCTATTGCCATGTGCTCACATATCTTTCATCTCTGACAAAAAGGTCAACTTCTTACAATTAAAAAGCTGATTGTTAAGAGGTAGCACTTTTTTCTCTGGTTGTCGGATTAGAGCAGTTACCACTATATCTGCCTCCTACTGAAATTGTCTGCTAGGTCACTACAGATTTAAAACTTATATCCCAGACGCATAATCTACTTGTTCCTTACATACAGAAGAACAGTGTTTAGGAAAAAAAGACAGGCAGCTTCCTGAAGAGTTTTGAATGATTTATCTGGTATCTTGGCACAGGTTAGACTCGCTGTTTAAAAGAAGAAGGCCTTATAACCTCTCAGTCAGTTGGGTATTTTTTGCATGCTTCATATTCAATTACACTTGTATGATCTGTGCCAAAATTTCAGCAGGTTGGAAGTGTTCTTGCTGTGTTTCTGATTCAAGGTTTCCATCACTGAAAAGGCAGCAGTGTGTGCACATGTTCCATGGGGAAAACTGTCGGAAAATCTTAAAAAGGATTAAATTCATAACCAAAGTACAGATACTCTTGCTGTAAATCTTCTGTGGGTCTGTAAAGACATTAGCTACTTTGAAACAACATCTAAAACACACCTGGTATAAAACTACCATAAAAATATAATTCTTGTTCAATATTATATCAATAAGATAATAATCAAGTGATGATGACGATGCCACAAAAACATAAAGATTTTTAAAACAAGCTATGCCTATGCATTCTGCACAGACAAGACTCACTCTACAAAGTATTACAAGTGGACATATCAAATTTCACTGCTTTTGTCTTCATAATAATTTCAAACACACAGGAACACACACTTGGGGCCTACCTGAAATAAAACATGTTCTCCTACTGTCTAATGCTTCCAGGAATGTACCATTCTTATTGGCCAAAACAATATTTATTTTGTTCTTTAAAATGCTCTCTTTTGTGTTTATTATGTTCTGCAGCAATTATTTTACTAAAAATGTGCAGTTATCTCGTTTGTTTTTTTTCCTACACTGTTATCATATTTGCATTGTGTAGAATAGTGTATTTTGTGGTTATGGATTGTCTTGTGACCTGAAGATACAATATTTCTTCACTCCTGATACATGTAGATACATTCAATTCATTCAATGCTAAAAAAAAATGTGCAGTGTTGAATATTTCAATAATATTACATGAAGCAGAAGATGAATCCTCATTGAATCCGGTACAAATTTTTATAAACAGAAATCCCCCAGCTTACCCTCTTTGCTGTTGTCATTCTGAATGTCTCTCCTTAAGTCCATCCTTAATTACAACAAGGAGAATGTAAATGTAGCTCAGGGGAAAATATTTACGTTTGTAATTCCTGTCCCATAGCCTTGTGTTTACATCGAGAAAGCTTACTCACTGGCATTATCTCAGCTGTACTGTATGTTTCTGCTTAAAAAGGATATTAAGGCATTTTAAAGATGCCTATAATAGGTCTAATTTATGCTCATGCTTCACTCATCCTTGTCATATCTGGATTATCTACAATGGGAAATTGAACTGTATGCTCATCCAGTGGAAATCTGCATTGTAGGCTGCTTAAAGCAGAATGCTGCTGTGCTCATCTTCCCACACATCTATCTCTCAAGAGCAATTTCTCCCACAATGCCACTTTTATCCAAGCAGCCCAACTCTACATGAATATAGAAATGTTGCAACTGTTTTTTGGTTTAATTCATTTTAATTCAATTCATTTTAATATATATATATATATATATTGAAATGTTTAACTTCTGCCTTATCAAAAATGCTAGTAGATGGACTGGTGTTCCATCCATGGTATAATCCTATCCAGATCTGGATCCACTGTGGCCCTGATCAGGATCAGGATCAAAAACCTCTTTAGAGAAGACAGTGGCATTGCTTCTCCTCTCCTTCTCTCCTCCTTTCAAGCACCAGGTCAAGGCTTGGCTACATTTCTCAACTGCACAAGGGTTGGTAGTTTTTGCCAGTCATCAGATTGGCATACCCCTTCCTGTGTTTCACCAATTTAAGCCCATGACACCTCAGGAGGGCTTGACAGCAGATCCAGTGTTCTGGATCTACCCCTGCTGCCCACCACTCATCTCTATGTCACAGTTCGTCCTTCTACAGGTTGGCTCTGCCACCACACCTCCCGCTGCATCCAGATCCAATGAGATGCTTTCTACAATGAGATGCTTGTCTACCAGCTGTTTCCTGGCTATCCCTTTAATCCCCAGAAGCCCAAGGGTTCTCCAGAGTAACTACCCAGCAAAACCTCTGCAGCCGACCCCTACTGGTAAATTCCAAGCCTTCCATCCATTTTGCTGGCTCTCAAGGATAAGGCCTTGGTATTTCATGAGTTTGTGCTTATGAACCTACTCCATCCTTTCTTCCCAGGGTACTGTTAACTCTATGAGCACCACCTGCTTTGTGCCTTATAGACCAGAGGACAATATTCAGGCTGAGGCTAGTGTGTGCTATCTCCACCAGGAATTTGAGCCGTTTCTTCAGGTCTGTCTGCATCTACCAGTCATTTACTGAGGCCAGAACCCCTCCACTCCTCTGTCCTGCTGCAGTGCTGTCCCCTGACCTGATACTGTAAACTGAATAAAGTGGTGTCTATCTGAAAGTCGTTTAACCTTCTTCCTTGCCTTTTCCACACCACCCACCAACTGAGACAGGATCTTATCATGATGCTCCCGCAATTTCCCATCTGCCAAACTTGGCTGGCATGCTGAGAGGACATGTTCAAAGTTGGCTTGCTTTCCACATAGTGAGCAGCTGGGGCTCTCCGCCATCCCCCAAATATTGAGTTTGATGGAGTAGGCAGAACATTGTAGACAGAATACATCAAGAACTTTATCCGGCATCCTTCCATGGTCCAAATGTCCTGCCACATCAGGACCCTTACTTGTATGCCCTCCCACTTTGTCCATCTTCCCTGTTTTTTCATAGCAACCGCCTTGGTATGCCAGGTTTCCTCCGCCTTGTGGACCTCTCTCTGTACCATTCTGTGGTGTTTCTTTGGGTCAGCTTTGTTCCAGCTCATTCTGTTGAAGCAACCCAGTCCAAGCCTACCTTGATATACTGTGCCAATGATGTCACCATAATGCAGTTGATCCTCAGCCTCCATTAGCGCTCTGCTGACTGACCATTTATGGCCTGTCCTAACCACAATGCCTGCCTGGCATACTCTTTCATCCTTGCTGTCTCACAGCATCATGGTCTGGAATGCTTTATACTCCTCAAGCACTGGCAGATGCAACTTGCTGCCTGTGCTGTACAGGCCAATGGAGCAGAAGCTTCTTGGGACACACAGCCACCTACTTAAATAGGTGTTAATCTTCCTCTCCAATCCCTCGATGGTAGGGACAGGTACCTCATAACCAAGCAGAGGCCAGAGCAGTCTAGGAAGTACCCCATGTTGCTAACTCCGTATATATAACGGCCTTGTAGTTGCCGGGTAGGCTGCTCTTCTCTAAATATGTCATCCTGGTGTCTACTTGGATAATCATCTCCCCCCCACTTTTCCTTGAGGTCTGCCCTATACCTCTTTCCCAAGCTCTTCACTGGTCTCTCTTGGACCATTGGGATGATGGTATCTTTGATCCTGAAGCAGAACTGGTCCTGAATTCCCCGGTTTACTCAATACTCTAATTCAAATTTTATTTGTCACATATGAAATCATACACAGTACGACATGTAGTGAAATGCTTTTTACGACTGTCCTACATTTGAAGAAAGAATTTAAAATGTGTGGACAAGAAAAGTATAGGGATATAGGTAATAAAAAATATATATATAGAAAAATAGGAAAAATAATAGTAGAAATTAAAGACATGATGAATTATGAAAAACACCAATAGCTATGTAAAGCCAATATGTGTATCGGATATACATATACAAATATATGTGTATATAAAAATATATAAAAATATATATATAAAATGAATAAAAATAAAAGTGAAAGTATGTATATATTATATATAATATAATAATATAGTTATATATATAATATATATATTATATATAATATAATAATATAGTTATATATATAATATAATAGTATGATAATGTAATATTGTCACCAGCACACACACCTCAGCCGCACCCCCCCGCGCTCCCAATCACCGGACTTTTAATCGCGCCACCTGCACCCAATCACACAGCGCCTACTTAAAGCCCTCACCTGCAGAGCACAGCGGCTAGTATTGAGACTGTTAAAGTGAGAGTTCCGAGTTACTGCTCTAGTATTTTGTGTTGGATATTTCAGTCCGTCATATTGCCTTTCCCCGTGTTGTGTCTGGTGCTGAGTGAGAGCTTCATGCAGCTCACATAAAGCAGTGTCCGTGTCCACCTGAGGCAGAATATAAACGGCGCTGACTATGACCGATGTAAACTCCCGAGGAAGGTAAAAAGGACGACATTTGATGGTCAATAGTTCCAGGTTGGGTGTGCAGGAGCATGTGAGAGGAACAATGCTCGCGCTGTTGCACCAGCTACTGTTCTCCATTAAACACACGCCACCTCCCCTTGACTTCCCCGATTCCAGTGTTCTGTCCATGCGGTGAACCGAGAAGAACTCAGCCAGCTGGATGGCGTGGTGCAGCACTGCTGGGTTCAGCCATATCTCGGTGAAGCAGAGGAGATTGCAGTCCCGAATGACCCTCTGGAACTTTACCCTGGCCCTGAGGTCACTGAGCTTGTTTTCCAGCGATTGGACGTTGGCGAGCAGGATGCTAGGCAGAGGTGTGCGGTGTGCACGGGCTCTCAGCCTGTTCCTGATGCAGGCTCGTTTCCCCCTGGACTGCCACTTTGGGTCGTGTCCTTTGTTCTCCCTCAGGATCTCACTCGGCCAGCTTGGATCCAAGGTCAAAAACGTCGAATTGTGAGCACATTGAATGCCAATAGAAATAAGAGTATCTCTATTGTACCTAATGCACTCCATTGTGATGAACTTGCCTGGTTCACTGTATTGTAAGTTAAGTTAAAAAACAAAAACAAAGAAAAAGTGGTAGGAGCAGTTGTGATGGCAGCCGACCTCACCGGTGCCATCTTGGTCAAATGCCATACCAGGCTTCTGAACTTTTCAGGTTTAAACTGAAACCTTGCCCAATTGGTGAGCTTAACCAGATCCTCCAAGATTCATCTCCCTTCAGGTACTGATTTTGCCATGATGGTGAGGTCATTCATAAATGCTCTTATAGGTACCTGTTGGATGCCACTGGCTAACACTTCACCCCACCACAATTTCTCTGCTGACTTAACGACAAGGTTCATTGTTGCCAAAAACTGAAAAAAACTGAACAAAAGATCACTGAAATTGTGCAGCCAGTAACAATGCCCACCTCTAGCCTCTGCCATTCTGTGGTAAAGTCTCCACAGGTAAAGCGTATGTTGAAGTTGTCATAGTAGCATTGCAAGAGCTTCTGGAAACGCTCTGGGACACGGTGGGTCTTCAAAGTCAAATCCACCAACTTATGGGGTATCGTCCCATATGCATTTGTTAAATCCAGCCACAGGACTGTCAGGTCACCACAGTTCTTCTTTGCATCTTTGTTGATTTTAGGGATTATGCTGGTGTGCTCAAGACAGCTCGCTACCCCTGGAACTTCCCCCTTTTGGACGGACATGTCCATGCACCTGTTGTCCATCATAAAGGAGGTAAGCCTTTTCACCAGAATCCCAAGAAAAATCTTGCCTTTGACATTGAGGAGTGAGATGGCATGGAATTGCTTGATCCTTGTAGAATTTTCTTCCTCAGGGATGAAACATCCCTCAGAAACCAGCCACCTATCAGCAAGGAAGTCCTTCCATGCCACTCTCAGTAGCTTCGAAAGTCATCTGCTGAGCTTTTCGAATATTTATACACATTGTACGGAATGTCATTCAGTCCTGGGTTTTGATTTTGATCTGGCATTCCTGAGAAAAGTGTTCATATCCTCCCAGCTCGGGTCCTCAGCTCTGAAGCTGGTTCTGTTGGTTTTATAAGTTTCTTCATCTCCTCCAGACTGTCCTCCCTTCTAGGGTCACTATGGACCTGACAAAGGTGCTTCTCTTATTTTGCTGCTTCCAGCTGCCCTAATCTTACATCACCCAGAAGTTTTGACAGATATTTAAAAGGATTCTTGGTGAAATCTGTGTACCCTCCACCTCTATCTGGTGCTTTGTGTCCTTTGACACATTGATGATGCTGTTCCTGCTCCCATCTTCATCATATGCCTGTAGATTCTGGGGGCTGTGGTTTGCGTCCTGCCCTGGCCTCTCCTCCATCTCACCAGGTTTCCCTGTGCATTGTACATTATGTTCAGGTTTCAAGCACTTCATCTTTGACCGATGTACCTTCAGACCCACTGATTTAAGCCCATCTCACCTTGACACTCGACAGAAGATCCAGCGTCCTGGATTTTCCCCTGCTGCCCACCACCCAACTCTATGTTGTAGTTCGTTCTTCAACAGGTTGGCTCTGCCACCACACCTCCCAGGCCTTTCATCCATTTTGCTGGCTCTCGAGGATAAGGCCTTGATATTTCTTGAGCTTGTGCTCAGGAGCATCCTCCATCCTTTCTTCCCAGGGTACTGTTAACTCTATGAGAACCGCCTGCTAGACCAGAGGACAATATCCAGCCTGAGACTAGTGTGTGTTATCTCCTATGGGAATTTGAGCCACTTCTTTAGGTCTGCCCACATCTCCAGGTCATTTACTGAAGCCAGAACCCCTCCATTCCTCCATCCTGCTGCAGTGCTCTCTCCTGTCCTGATGAACTGGATAAAGTGGTGCTTGTCATAAAGTTGTTTAACCTTCTTCCTTGCTTGTTCCACACCATCCGCTAACTGAGACAGGATCTTATCATAACACCACTGGAATCTGTTATATAAAAATCTGTTATATAATAAATCCCAACAGTTCTAGAATGTTTTTGCCCATTTTATTTTCAACAAAATATATTAAAATCATTATGGCTGTTATGTGTTCATGTCTTAGGTAAAACAGGAAATCACATTAATATCTGTAGTTCATAATTTGGTATAGACACTTTTTATGAGGGTATTCTTGGTATACTGTGAAGGCATGGATTATGAACATTATGTAAGGGTTAAACATATACAGTTCAACCACATTACAGTCTGCTCTTATAATAATAATAAATAATATAATTAACACTGATCTTTGGGTTCAAACAGAAATTTGTGGTGACACTGAACATCAAATGTGATTGAAACTAGTTTAACTTAGACAAAAAGTAAAACAGTTCAGCTTGAAGCAAACATGTACCACAGGTTGTTGTATTTTTGCTGCAGTCTGTGAATATTAATACTTAAGTCTGCATTTGAAGATTTTCATTTGTCACACCTGTATGGCACAAAAGAAAAGCATGTGGCCTATAATTGAAGGATTGCAAGTTTAAATCCCAACAATGCCACGGACAGGAGGCCAACAGAGCAAAATTAGACTTGCTCTCTGACTGAAAAGACATACTCTCTCTCCCCTTTCAGTTATGAGTATCTGTGTGTTTGCTGATACATGTGAATGACCTTGATCAAGAGAAGCTACAACATGTTTAGCTTCTTTCTGGAATGACCCTGTGCCACAAGACCACCAAGACTGACTAAAACATTCAGAGATGGTGGTCTAAGTTATTAACATTATTGCTAATTCTTACCACTAACATAAACATTAGGGGCAGTTGATATTGTGGTTGAGAGTGTTCTCCACGAGCAAATACGAAACAGATCAGATACAATTACAGATCCACATAGCTGATGTGATTGACATCATCTGAGGCTCCCAATGCTACAGCTCTCTGAATCTGGGAAATGGCCTCATTCACTCTTGAGATCAAAAAGAAGACATTAGTTTCCGTGGGTCATGGGTTGTGGTAGAGGTATAAAACAGACAAGTGCCCATTAATGAAATAACTTGCATTCCATCTCCTGCATTCTACATCCTCATACACCACAGCCATCTTCCAGAGTTATCACAATAATGGTTTTACTGCATGGCACTACACTTCCTCCATGTTTTGCCATTAAAATAACTTTTTCCAGTGAGTATTAATGAATTAGCATATAGCATAGCACCATAATTTGTTTTTTTTTTATGTTTGTTAAAGAAACTAGTGTAACACTGAGGAACAAATATTGCAGTAAAAAACAAAAAATCAAATTTAAACTATTGGACCAATCAAAGCAATTGACAGGTTTAAAATGTCCAATCACATGTAACAGTGGGCCTGGTTTTCTACTGAACACAAGTTCATTAGACTTCACCATCTCTTTATCTCTTTAGCAGGAACAATGTTCACACTCCTTGTCATTTTTGGCCTTTTCATAACTGGTGAGTGACATTATGAATGTTTTCATTCAAAACAAAAATACTGTATATTAAATATTGTTTTATTGGTCATGTCACATTTTATTTTGCAGTTAAAACATCTAATATCGCTGAGATTCAAGTGCAGACAGTAAGGCGTGGGGATAATGTAACAATAAAATGTGGTGAAGATCTCACAAGAGATAACAAAGGTAGTTTAATTTGGTACAAGCAGAGTTTTGGAAAGGTGCTTCAGTATGTAGCAAGAAAAACAGAAAACAACTACAGATTGAACCCTGCATTTAATGACGGCCACATCGACTTTACTCGAGATCAAAAGAGATTTGATCTCAACATTGCTGGAACTAAGGATGATACAGCAACATGGCTGACAAAAATGGCTGACAACTTAATAAATTTTGGATCTGGAACACTTTTGGTTTTTCAGGGTATGTAGATGTTTTCTGCCAACTTGCCTCTTTACTGAAACTGTATTTGTAATTAGATGTTTCACACTGATCAATTTTATTTCTCTGTATTTGATGTCTACAACATTAATTATGAAGCTGAGAAGACCAGCCTCCATGTTCCCACTCTAAAAGTTATCAGGAGTGGAGAGTCTGATACACTTCAGTGTTCAGTACAGGAGATGGCTTCAAGCTGTGCAGAAGAACGTGTGTACTGGCTCAAACATGGTTTAGGAGAATCTCATAAAGGAATTATTTACACTCATGAAGACAGCAGTGATCAGTGTAAAAGAAGCTCTGAGGCTGGTTTTCCCACACAGAGCTGCAGCTACTCTTTTCCTAAGAGCCAACTGGGACCTGATGATGCTGGAATTTACCACTGTGCTGTGGCTGCATGTGGAAAGATTCTCTTTGGGAATGGGACAAAAGTCGATGTAAAAGGTAAGACATTTGATAAAATATAGCAGAATTTGAGTTTAGGACAATTATTGTATATCTCAGTATATGATGTATGATGCTGCAGTCATACACACACACACACATTATATATATACATATATAGGGTTAACCCTAACCCAAACTGTTTTATATATATATAAATATATATACATACATACATACATATATATATATATATATATATATATATATATATATATATATATATATATATATATATAGTATTGAATTAAATTATTAGAATTCAATAGAATTGAATATAATTATTATTTTAATTCATTAGTAAATTTAAAAAAGAAATATGCGTGCATCCTAAACATTAACTTTGAGTCCTCTTTTAATTTTGAGTTTAAAAAAATGTGACAAAATCATAATTATTATTATTGGGGAACATTTGTACTATATTCTAAATAGTAATTGCGAACCTTTCAACAGATAAAATTTATTTGTCATTTTTTTTATCAATCTCTTACCATGCACTAAATATATTTTATTCTGTTATTGTCAAAATAAAATATATATAAATTTTCTTTCTGAATTTTTTCAGAAAGTAACCACTGGAATGTCATTGTCTTGACAACGACCAATATAATACTGAGGCTTCAAGTCTGTTATTTTCTGCTGGAGTAAACTGAAGTCGGATAATAATGATAATAATAATAATAATAGTAATAATAATAATAATAATAATAATAATAATAATAATAATAATAATAATAATAATAATAATTGTTATTATTATTATTATTATTATTATTATTATTATTATTATTATACAATTTAATTTATAGAGCACATTTTAAGATGCTTAACAAAATTACAGGTGCTTTACAAAAGTAAATAGTCATATGACAACACAATAAATACATACAACATTAATCATCTAAATCAGGCAATAAAAAAAACATTCACAATAAAAGTAATCAGTAGCAAATAGCGATATCGATTGGTTAAGGCCACCTATGTTGCTATGTTCATTATCATATGTGATATATATATATGGAATCTTATAAAAGCAAGCTTATTTTTTAAAGATCATTATTTTTATTTTTTGTTTTTGTTTACAGAATTTGTTTCTCTGTTAATCTGTTTTCTGTGTCTTTTGTCTGATTTCTTTCATCAGGCTAAAGCTGAAAATGTCTTGACTTATGCAACTGTAACCCTTGCTAAGAATCCTTCTTCCTCCAGAGCAAAACACTCGAGAGTCAGGACTGACCAGGACATTTATGCACAGGTCAAAGTAAATTAGCTAAAAAAAATATATGTGAAAATTATTATTATTTTAATTAATTTCTTGTCTTGGATACAATTTATTTATGTTCAAAACATGACGCGAAAAGATGGTAGACAGTCAGTACTGCTGATTCTACTGAAACAGTTCTTTAACAAATAAATTGTAATAATGCATCTTTACCTTGACACATGACCACGGTTACTTCTTCCGTCTATACATGTATACTATTTTGTATTAGTATATGATTATGTATGTTGATTGTTGCATGAATTAAGAAAGCAAACAAAAAATAGAAAATGAAGTAAATATTGATGAATATTTAATTAATTACATATGATGAAATATGTTTCATTTATTCATTATTATTTTGCATAAACTTCTTTTGTCCTCCTTATAAAGTTTATAAAAGCCATACTGTATTGTCATTTATACATTGGTTATAAAAAAAAATTCAATAATTATAAATTTACTACTGGCTTTCCTGTAAATGGAAATCTTGAGAAATTCATTTAAGAAGCGTGATTCGTCCCTCCAGAGAACGCGTCTCCACTGCTCTAGAGTCCAGTGGCGGCGTGCTTTACACCACTGCATCCGACGCTTTGCATTGCACTTGGTGATGTATGGCTTGGATGCAGCTGCTCAGCCATGGAAACCCATTCCATGAAGCTCTCCGCGCACTGTTCTTGAGCTAATCTGAAGGCCACATGAAGTTTGGAGGTCTGTAGCAATTGACTCTGCAGAAAGTTGGCAACCTCTTCGCACTATGCGCCTCAGCATCCGCTGACCCCGCTCCGTCAGTTTACATGGCCTACCACTTCGTGGCTGAGTATATATATACATATATATACATTTGGCAATATATATACACTATATTGCCAAATGTATTCGCTCACCCATCCAAATAATCAGAATCAGGTGTTCCAGTCACTTCCATGGCCACAGGTGTATAAAATCAAGCACCTAGGCATGCAGACTGTTTTTACAAACATTTGTGAAAGAATGGGTCGCTCTCAGGAGCTCAGTGAATTCCAGCGTGGAACTGTGATAGGATGCCACCTGTGCAACAAATCCAGTCGTGAAATTTCCTCGCTCCTAAATATTCCACAGTCAACTGTCAGCTGTATTATAAGAACGTGGAAGTGTTTGGGAACGACAGCAACTCAGCCACGAAGTGGTAGGCCACGTAAACTGACGGAGCGGGGTCAGCGGATGCTGAGGCGCATAGTGCGAAGAGGTCGCCAACTTTCTGCAGAGTCAGTCGCTACAGACCTCCAAACTTCATGTGGCCTTCAGATTAGCTCAAGAACAGTGCGCAGAGAGCTTCATGGAATGGGTTTCCATGGCCGAGCAGCTGCATCCAAGCCATACATCACCAAGTGCAATGCAAAGCGTCGGATGCAGTGGTGTAAAGCACGCCGCCACTGGACTCTAGAGCAGTGGAGACGCGTTCTCTGGAGTGACGAATCGCGCTTCTCCATCTGGCAATCTGATGGACGAGTCTGGGTTTGGCGGTTGCCAGGAGAACGGTACTTGTCTGACCGCATTGTGCCAAGTGTAAAGTTTGGTGGAGGGGGGATTATGGTGTGGGGTTGTTTTTCAGGAGCTGGGCTTGGCCCCTTAGTTCCAGTGAAAGGAACTCTGAATGCTTCAGCATACCAAGACATTCTGGACAATTCCATGCTCCTAACTTTGTGGGAACAGTTTGGAGCTGGCCCCTTCCTCTTCCAACATGACTGTGCACCAGGGCACAAAGCAAGGTCCATAAAGACATGGATGACAGAGTCTGGTGTGGATGAACTTGACTGGCCTGCACAGAGTCCTGACCTCAACCCGATAGAACATCTTTGGGATGAATTAGAGCGGAGACTGAGAGCCAGGCCTTCTCGTCCAACATCAGTGTGTGACCTCACAAATGCGCTTCTGGAAGAATGGTCAAAAATTCCCATAAACACACTCCTAAACCTTGTGGACAGCCTTCCCAGAAGAGTTGAAGCTGTTATAGCTGCAAAGGGTGGACCGAAGTCATATTGACCCCTATGGATTAGGAATGGGATGTCACTTAAGTTCATATGCGAGTCAAGGCAGGTGAGCGAATACTTTTGGCAATATAGTATATATATATATATATTCTGTGGTTAAAACCAATTAGCTAAGGTTCATAGTAAACAAGTCCCTAGTCACATTCAAAGTAGTAGCCACAGTTGCTAATGAGCTAGCCAACAGTAAACTAACATTAGTCCATTAACTGCTACACTGTCTTATTAAAGACATTATTTGTGTCCTCCATCATGTTTGCCATCACCTCATTAGCCAAATTCTTACTGCATTTTATAATACATATTTTTGTAAGGCCTTGCTGTTTTTAGCTAGAGAATAATAGAAAAATATGCATAACTGATGACTGATTAAATAAAAGATAAGGTGAATTTAAATTGCAGCTGCTCTCATCTGATCTTCTACACATTTTCATGGTGTTGTTCTGCTCTTTCGTCTGTCTTTGAAGTTTTTTCTGCATGCAACTGAGGGTCACAGATCTGAGACCAATTATATCTAAAACCACGAACCTTTGTATGAACAATATGAGCACACACATATATAATGTTACTATGTGAGTTGAAGCTTACTAAAAAAGGTAGAGTGACCTGTTATTTCCTGTTGAGTATTTAGTATAATTTCCTGTTGGGACTGGAAGAAGCAGTTTGGTGCATAACAACACCACTGAGGTGATCAGAGGACCAGACTACACATGTAGAAGTAATTTATGGTACACAAATTACAGTATTATTAAGCGAATTGTTTAATTTGTTATGCACAATATTCAAATGTGCTTCTATCATTAAGCAAGTTTAATCATAATCATAATTAAAAAAAACTTTGCATAAAATCAGGTGGTGGAGGCCATGCGTGTGTGTGTGGGTGGGTGGAGGTGGGGGGGACATACATAAGTGCCATATGATCTTTTTTTCTGTCCCTTTTGCAGCAACAAACCCACAACAAATCAGTTGGCAAAATCTCCACATGAATACATCGTCCGATTTGATGTTTATCTCCAGACTGAAACTGGCCATATTACTGTTTAAGGATGAAACTTCCAGAATAGCAAAACTAATCAGGGCAAAATACAGTATTTAATAAGAAACTGGCAAACACCAGTTTGGCACCACCAGTGTGGAAATATTTTCAGAATTTGCATCAAGCTGTGTGTCTCACTTACAATATACTCATATTTACTGTAAAAGCTGAAGAGGAAGGATATGCTGCATTTACAGTACAAACAATGTGATGTACAATCCAGTAGAACTTGTATGTTTATGAGTAAATATATATTGTGCTGCTGATATTTTAAGACAATTTCCTTTTGTTTTTCTATGTCTACAAAATACACATTGTAATACTGTTTATTATATTTAATTAAGATTATGTTCTTAATTTTTCTTACCCCTGGGATTACATAATAAGCCTCTATTATTATATAGATCGCTGTGCATCTTACACTTTGTTAATATTATGCCCCATATGTCCACTAGAGGGCAAACCTGGACTAAAACATTATAAAACATTACCTCTATTTCACAACCCCAGTGTTTACATCTATTCAACACTTATGACTTTACCCTCATGTAGGGAATATTTTGCTTGTTTTGTTTGTTTATTTCAAGTTTATATCTATGCCTTTTAATATTATGAACACTGTGGAAGGCTGTGCATGTTTAGTAATAAAATTGAAATATTATCAGAATCTGTTATTAATTTTCACAAAACAGCTACAACATTGTTATTCTGCTAAAAACATCAAATTGTAGATGTGGTCCAGGATAAGTTAAACATGAAAATTAGCAATTAAAGTTGCATTATTACTATTATTATTATTATTAGTAGTAGTAGTAGTAGTAGTAGTAGTAATAGTAGTAGTAGTATTAATATCATCATTATTATTATTATTATTATTATTATTATTATTATTATTATTATTATTATTATTTACTAGATATTGTTTTTTCTGTTATTTATTAATGAGTATAACAAATAATACTAATTAATAGTTAATACTTGTTAAAGTATTAACAAATAAGAAATATAGTTTAGTTTCATTCCACTTGTCTCCAACTCTCATTAATTCAGATTGCACCTTAAATTGTTACTGTGCATTAATTTTATTAACACATGAATCTTGTCTTTATCATAGCAGCTGCAGAGCACTTCTGTAACTCACTCTGGATAAAAGAGTCTGTCACATGCTGTAGTTTTTGGGCCTGATACAATTAGGAATCGTACATGTTTCACTTGGCTCTGGCTTGTTTTGTGGCCTTGTCCTACATTGTATTTTTTTGGCACTTTTAGACTGAAAAACATGGAGATTAACCAAAATTGTGAATCCTTCAGAGCATGTTAGTTGTCCTGCAAAGTAGAAAACAGTCACAAAGTGTCAGACTCAAGCCCTTTTTTCACAGACAGATAAGAGCGAGATGAGCTCTTCCTGCCTGCAAGACATGTTTGATACAGATGGCATGAAGTTCTGTGCCATGTCTGATAAAAGTGTCACTCTTTCTTTCACTGTATGCTGAGCTTATCGTTGTCAGCAACACACACATACTGTACAGTTGGTCCAAAACGGTCACATGACTGTCCTTTTTTGTTTGTTTGTTTTTGCTAAGCATATAAAAGTCTCCAATGTATAAAAATGTATTTATGAAGAACACATCCAATATACTAAAAACTGCAGATCACAACTACATTATAAAGCAACATGAGAATATCTCAGCATTGACAGGAAGGAGATGAATTGCATCACCCTCTTACCAGAATCAAGGCAATGACTTCAATACAATAATCAGAGTTTTATTTAAACATAATAATTCCATTCTTGTGGATTTGCGATTTCTCCTGGCTTTCTTAGCATTTTTTTGCATGCCAACTAAAAAAATTCCTAAAAATAATATATATATATATATATATATATATATATATATATATATATATATATATATATATATATATATATATATATATTATAATTTTATCACAACAAAAACTGATAGAGTTCACTCACTCCCCAAATTCCTTCATGTTCTCCACCAGAAATTCCCTTTTATCTGACCAGTAATTAAACTTGCATATAACCCAGTAAATAAATTTTAATGGCTAATAGTGAGCCAAGATATGAACCTCTCCCTTACCTTATAACTTAGCAGTAGACATTATTCCAGATGAGATGTATTAAAGAAAAATAAAAAAAATAATTCAGCACATTGCTGGAGTGCCTAAGTTTCTAGTCAAAGGCTTAACCCCTTACATTCCCAGGACTATCAGTGGGTTCAGAGTACGTTCCTCACTTCTTTAACTCCATATCATTCCTATTAGTCTGACTGCAGTCTCATAGTACTGTCAGAGTTCTTGCTACATAGCACATAGTACATCAATATTGATAGTTGAGTTATAAGATCTCCTATCGTTATAGTTATAAGATAACCTCTGGGGGTTAAAGTGAATATATGACTTTAAGTGCACAAATTGTTTCTATTCATTCCTAAATATGCATTTGATCTAAGTCAGGAGAGGTCAATCTTATCCAAAAACGGCTGGTGTGGCCTCAGATTTTTGTTCCAGCCAGTCCATAGATGCACCTGATTGCAATCAGCTATCATGTGTGGCTCTTTTGGTGTGCATTTTCAGCTCATTACAGATGGATTGCTTTTTCTCTTTTTTTTTTCATTAAAATAATCAGATTTCAAACCATGGTGCCATTTATCACTCTGTCTATCAGTTACTCAGTTCTGATTGGAGCGCTGAACACACTCCTCCACTGGGCTTTGTGATGTTTAGACATCAAGGACATTGAGGCAACAATACTTCCTGCTGGGTGAAAAATAGAAAGCAGAAGATAAACAGTAGGTGTAGCTTATGATCTGTGAGTGCATCACTGTGTAGACTTCTTTTCCTTAAATTCTATTAGCACTTGACGTCATATGTCATACATATTGCAAACTTTTAGAGGTCTGAGGGGTTGCTTGATTTCACAGTCATACAGTGCTGATAAATAAGCATCCTCTTGGGTCTCTGAATCTGAAAATTGCTGGAATGTGATGCAGACATTCTCCAGGCTGCAGGTCAGTAACAGGCTATGCGAATTCCTTCCCATCAGCCCTGTGCCTTTAAATCTGTTCACCATTATGGCGTGTCAAAAGGGCTTGTCCATTATCTTCACTCCAAAATGCCATGTGTGGGTCCTATACACATATAATCTGATGTGTTTCTGTCTAACCCTTTAATGCTGGAAATTCAGAGCTTCTATGTTTGAAACATGTGTTCTGTAATCTGAGACACTCTGATGGACAATGGGCCATGAAATAATCATGATAGTTTAAAGATTTTGTTGAAACACATGGGTTTAATTAAGCCAACAAATTCACACAACATCAGCTTTCACCTTCCCACATTTTCCTCTCTATGTAGCTATGAAGTATGAATATCATTTATATACACTCACATATCCACATGCGTTCACTTTGCGTGAGAAGCCATGTCTTGCATTCCTCCTCTCAGTTATAAAACTGACATGCCGCTCACTAATCTTTGTCTTCCTGTACACAGAAACCCACTCCCCATTTTCATCCTGCCAGGATGTTTTTTTTCCCATTTCTTTCTAGTCGTAATCATTTCAGTTTCTACACAGATCCACTGATAAGGAGGTTGTAGCCAGAGTTTCGCTGCTAAAGGAAGGGTGGACCGTGGGACGTTAAAGGCAAGATGACGATATTTATATACTGTTAAAGGGTTATCAGAAAGGACGACAAGTTCCTTCATCGTATGGAGACTATATTGAGAACCGTATGTTGAAGGATGAAAACAAAAAAAGGTTTTTATAAAAATAAATGCAGCTGAAAGCATCATCCTTAACAACATATTTTTTCAGTTGTTCCATTTAGTTAATTGTTTATATCTTATCTTAAAACTCCAGTATGTTTTTGGATTGTCTGATTTTATTCAGTCATTTCACATATCAAATGCAGTATATGCAACACAGATTACATGGCTTCAGTTCAGTAACAAACTTCCTATGATTTTTTTTTTTAAATAAATATTTTACAATAAATATTATTTAATATAAGGCTTGTTTGCCTGAGGTGAGTGAGAGAGCTGGAATGATGAAAGGGCTGTTGAAGAGAAATGAAGCAAGGGCTAATTCCCACGGGCACCACAATCAGTGAGTACTTTGTGGCATTATGGGTAATGTAGGAAAAAGTCGACCAAAGTTAAAATAAAAAAAGCATGTTGATGACAAAAAGTTTCAACCAAAAAGTCAACCGAAGAATGGCATCATAAACACAAATCACCCTTTTCCAATGGATATCGTGGAATACCACAGATTAATTAAATATTAATTAAATAAATATTAAATAAGATTGAATTAAATATTAATTAAAATTTTACATTTGTTGAAGTTAATTCAATTGTATTGATTTGTATAGCACTTTTAACAATGGACATTGTTTCAAAGCAGCTTTACAGAAATATAGAAACATAGAATCAAAATGATGAATTTTAAAAATAAGTTACTATCTCTAACATTTACGCCTTAAGAGCTAGCCTGAGGCAATGGTGGCGAGGAAAAACTCCCAGAGATGTTAAGAGGAAGCAAATTTGAGAGGAAGCAGGCTTAAAAGGTAACCTCATCCTCATTTGGGTGATACTGGACAGTAAATAATGTAAATGTAAATGTCCTGTCCACAACAGTTTATATTCACGTGGAATTGTGCAACCAAGAGCTCCTGAGGAACTATTAGGTCAGCGTAATTTCTGAGTTACTTATAGACTTAACATTAATTCCTTCCTGCTGACATCTTTATATGTTCACTGATTAAGACCCGAGCACAAAGCTGACCGGCCCAAGGTTTTTTTATTTTATTTCCTAGCCGCTTTGAATGGCTGCTCATCCACTAACAGAAGCTATTTTTAAGAGTATTTGCTGCTTTTAGTGGATCTTCTTTAAAATTTCTTTTTGTGGCTTGATCATTCCCCTAAATGAAGGGTTAAGGGCATTGCTCAAGGGACTAATGGGATTTTTTGGCATTTCCACCAATCACTAGTTCAGAACCCACCAATGATCTGTCACTGTTTTGAATCAGTGTGTAAAAGCTGCCACTGTATTTGTTTAATGCTTTGTTGTTATCATATCAATCAGAGACTAAATTCAATATTCTCATTAATTAATCTATTAATAAAACCATTTCACAGTTCTATGGGAAATAGTGAATGGCAAAAAATACAGTATTAAAAGCAAAAGATGTCAAAAGAGTGCAAGTAGTGGTTGGAAACTGTATAGATGTATGGATGAACTGCTCAGTGCTGAACTAATTGTCACTAATTGGGGTTTTTTTACTCATAATAAAATAATGCTGTAATACTTTTATATACACAAGCACCTCTGATTGACTGTAATGCAGGGGGAGGGATCTGCTTTAACCATCTTATGAAAATGAAGGAAGCCACACAGATAAACAGGAAATGAGGCTCCATAGTTAGCAAATTACTTTTTCCTTCTTGTTGTAGCATGTCTAGCTTGAGATTTTTTTGTTTTTTTTGTTTGTTTTATTTGTTTCTTTTTTGCCCAAGCAACTGATAGACAGACCGATACAGTAAATGGAACCATGGTTTGAAATCTGATCTGATATGTCTGATACATAGTTTTGGTGTATTTGTGGGTGTTAGATCAATTTCCTCTTTGGCATTGTCAGTAATAGGTAATGTGATGTGTAGAGCCTTTAAGAGTTATTGAATGATGTGGTCTCTTGATGTTTGGAGCTGTTACCACTCTATAACAGTCCCTTTGAGAATGGGTTTGAGGTTCACACTAATGCCTCTGAAGTCAGCTTGTCTTGCTGAAATTGAGGTAAAGGCTGCTTTCAGTACACCAGACTGCCTTCCACCTTTTCACATGCAGGCACTTTCACACAGTACATGTTCGACAGAAATTGTTGAGTAACCATTTTAAAGTATCTCACTGTTATACACAGTAAAAGAGGGAGAATATATCTATCAAAATGGATGACTTTTCTGTTTCTTTGCAGCTGAACCGGGATCATAAGTCTCAGCATGTTCCTCACATCTAATTGAAATCTAATTGAAGTAGTGTAATATTTCATGGACACACACTCAATGAAACTGAAACTGAAACAGCATTTTGCCATAATCATATACTGCTGGTAAATTCTGTTGACTGTGTATGTCTGTATTTCTTCTCTGTCTTTCTCTATCATTCTTTACTTTTCAGATTACACACTGCTATCCTTAAAAGGGAGGTCAGGAGGAAACAAAGCCCCCGAAAGACTTTCCTCCATGATTTGCGAATTGTTCTGTTTTAAAGGTGACCCACCCTTACTCTTACATACCATTCCATCCTCAAGCATGGTCTGGATTATGTCTCACACAAACACAGATAGCTGTACTTCTGGGGATCAAATGTTATCCTACGCACAGTAAGCTGACAAAGTGATTAATGCGGTCCATGTGTTGGTCCAGAAGAAAAAAGAATATCTAGTGCTTCTGGCTTCTCATTGCTTAGGTGTCCCCAAGAAAAGACGACTGAACCGTGTCAGTTTAAGTACACCATCTGGTCAAACGTTGCAGTGAAAAATGCCAGTGCACAGGTTTTGTTGAATTTGGTTGGTAGCAATGTTGACATATAGCTATTGTCCCTAGCTTGTTCATTTCTCAAATTAGTTAGCCTGATGTCAATAAAAAAGATTGAGAGACATGATTGTCAGTTCTCTTCTTTGGTTTCAAGACACAGGATTTGGGGCTGAGGGTAAAGGTCATGTAGTTTGTCAGCCTCATAATTTTGCAGTAGCAAATGGTGGGAGGAATACAGAGAACTGCCACATGTACACAAACACAAACCTCCACACAGACCATAACCCAAGCTTAGTTTCAAACCAGGGACCCTGACATCACCCCATTAAGAAATCTCTTTAGGTAAATGTTGTAGTAGGTCAAACACAATTCAGGCCTGTGTTTAGGTCTGTGTTTGAATTGACTTGACACCAGGAACTAAACAGAGATCTGTTGTTGCAAGTTTGTGAATGTAGATATAGTATTGTGTGTATTGAGACACAATCCAGAGCATTTTTGAGGTAGGGGGAGGTTATATGGGTCAACCCTGCCACAGAACAAGTCCTTCAAATCCTTGAAGACTGTCTTTTTTCCCTATCATCCCTTTCAGTGGAACTGAATTCTATATAATTGTGCAATCAGATGTATGAGAAATCAGCATACAATTTCGTCAAGAGTGCCATAAAGTGGGAAGAAATCCAATCCAAGCACAGAAAGTTTTAAAGATCATTGGTAATACAAGTGTTTCAAAGCTAAATATCCACACAATGGCCAGAAACAAGTAAGAGGTAAGTACAAGTAACAAGTAAGAAAACCAGGTACACACAAGACAATAACTGGATTAAGTTCTAATACACATCAGTGTGTTTTCATGATACCTAACAATACACATAATCATTATATTAATGTTCACTACTAACTGCAGTGCTGGCAGTAACATAGTAAGAAACTAAGACAGCCTTTACCCCTTGAGTATCTCCACCCCTGCAGAAGAAAAGGAAAAGGCCTACAAACTGATTTATTTTGCTAATGAACTCTAACAAATAAACCTACCTCTCTTTATTTGCACTGCTCCAAGTATCAAAATCCACAGCATATTCATAATGACTTCAGAATATTAAATGTATCAATTTTAGAATAATTTCATTTTATAATTCTTCAAATTTAGAATGTTTGGATTTTTGTGCGTTTATAATTTAGAATGGACCTGTCCAGGGTGTTTACCCCTGCCTTTCGCCCAATGTGTGATGGGATAGGCTCCAGCCTCCAGCAGATCCCCATGACCCTGATTAGGAATAGAAAATAGATGGATGGATATTATATATATATATAATATATATATATATATATATATATATATATATATATATATATATATATATATATATATACAGCACAGGCTCCCCGTGACCCGAGGATAGATCGGATAAGTGGTACAGACAATGAAATGAAATGAAATGAAATATATATATATATATATATATATATATATATACACACTCACACACACCCACATATTGTGTATTGTGATGTAAGTTGCTGCTAGCATGATCAGGGTTATGGTCAGCTTGAGGTCAGGGCAGGAATGAGTGAAGTAAGGAAGAAAACAGGAGGCCCCTATGGCCTGAGGCATCACACATGTACAGGACACAGGAAACAGGCACCCCTCAATTTCAAAACAAAGTAATTCTATGCCCCACATTGTTTATTTAATAAAGTGTGCTAATCAGAATTAGTTCTCATTTCTACATATGTACACAAAGTTTCTCAGTTCTTGAATGTCAGTTTACATTCAAGATTCAAGAGTTTTACTGTCATATGTACTAGCACAATGAAATTCTAACTTTGCTTACTCCTCTCGAGAATGAGTTCAAGAAGCTTTTTATTGTCATTTCAACCACATACAGCTGGCGCAGTACATAGTGAAATGAAACAACGTTTCTCCAGGACCTGGTGCTACATAAACATACAACAACAAGTTCAATACAAAACAACAAACAACACCACAGAGCTAGGACAGAAGTTTGTCTTAGCCACGTAAAGTGCACAGTGTGCAGCTAGGTGCAAACAGAGCATAGACAAGACAGTGCAAAAAAGACAATAAATACAATAAAGACAACACAAAAGAACACAGGACACTTAGTGCCGAAAAGAAATAAAAGAACGTGTACTGGAATGTAAGTGAAATAAAATAGATAAAGTGAAATGATGTAAAAAAAAGTATTGTGCAAAAATATTGTGCAAAAATACACAGCAGCGGTTGAGGTAGTGCAAATAGAATAAACATAAATATAACTATAGCAGCGGATGACAGGTAGAGGTAGTGCAGTAAGTAATGACAGGGTAGAAGCGGGGAACAAGCATAATTTACAAGGACAATATAAAATATGTTAAAAAATATAGCATATACAGTAAAGTGTAATAAGAATATAAGTAATAGTAGCTTACAACTGACAATAAAGTAATTCTTCACAGTATAAATGTGCAGAGCAAGTAGCAATAAAGTGACAATATAATAAAGTGTCAGTGTAAAGTCCAGAGTTCCCTGATTATCCGTTATGAATGCATGATGTTTCAGCAGTAAAAGTGCAGAGTGGCATTGAACAGACGGAATTTACCCTGATGATACAGGTGGAAATCCTGCATACATGTGGAAACTTAAGAAACAATGTTGATACTCAACTTTCCCTCTTGCTACTTACTGGCTACCAGAATGGTGGTAGACATTGGTACAGACCAGAAGAGTTCTGTATACCAACCCAGCTCTTCAACCTCACAGAGCTTAGCATGTCCTCCTCTGAGATCTAAACATGATCATTGCACAAGATTTCACTTCTTGCTAAGCAAGATCTCACTACATCTCACTACCAAAGATCTCGCTGCCTCTTACTGCTCAATATTGTGCTGCCTCCTACTGCACAAGATCTCACTGCCTCTCACAGCAGATGCTCATTTTGCTGCTCACGGTGCTAGATCATGCTACTTTGTCTCTTTGAATGAGCTACCCACTCTGAACAAACCTCTATCTCTGTTCCTTATGCAAAGATCAAAAATCATAATCTTCTGCGTTAATCAGTATCTTGGACAGTACTCTTATTTGTGAAATTGCCCATATGTTACTGATTGTCTTTTGTACTATATATATATATATATATATATATATATATATATATATATATATATATATATATATATATATTTATATACAGTCTTTGCTAATGCACTAGGGGCATGGTATCATTCTGTTTGCACTCCATCTGCATGTCTCAAGAATGCAATAAACATTTTATTTTATTTTAGCCACAGACAGGATTTAACTTACCTCTAGCTATAAGGCTATACTTAGTTTGTCTGTACATTATGGGTAAATATAATAATAATAATAATAATAATAATAATAATAATAATAATAATAATAATTTAAAAAACACCAAAAGAGATGAAGCTGGCTATCTAGATTTTTTTAGCACTTCAGTACTATATCGTAATTACAACTACGATAATGTGACATAGCAATTGGATGTGACCATCCAATAACAAAGTCAGCATTAGTATTATTAACATTACATATGAAGACACACAGTGGTTCTATCATTTTTTGGTTAACACACACCCTTCTGCTGCAAATCACACACTCCACCTTTCCTGTGGTGAAAAATTTGTGGATGCTGATAAGAAGGCAGAGAGGAAAGCCCAAAACAAACTTTCAGTCAGCATGCTAGATGTTAGTAATCAAGAACAATCGCGTTATTTTTCTGTTTATTTTTACCCATGGTCCCCATACGTTTGATGCACAATGCAACCCGACATCTTGAGTGAGCCTAAAGTGCAGATAACATGTTAGTACCATTATATGTGGCAGGCAGGCATTCATGGCATTCTTTCCATGTTCCCACTGAACATGTTCATGTGTTCTTTACATCAAATGTTATAATGTCCATACTTTTCTAATGAATTTTATTTATAAGTGACTCTAAAAGTTAATCAAATAAAATGAGCGAATGAATGACAAGATTTTAAAATGTTTAAATCCAAAATTGATTTCATTTCATTAACCTCTGCACAGATAAACATCACTCTAAATTACTGAATTAATGAAAATCAATAAACAATCAAAAATAAATGCTAACACTAAAAAAGAATCATTTTAGGAAGTTTTTAAGTTATTAAGGCCCATGTCACCTTACCTAGATAAGCTGTAATAATAATTTATAACTTAATGTAATATAAACAATTGTTTTTAAACAATCCCAAAATACATTATTTTTAATGAAGAAATCAATTCAATGATACAAAATAATCTGGGTGAAAAATATTATTAGTGACTCTTCATATTAGTGCTACAGTATTTTAATTTGCAGCTTTTTTACCAATAGTAGTACATGCTCAGGAGGTCAATATACAGCCCTGTTTTTTGGTGTCTGGTTTGTGTTCTTTAGATCTGTAGGCATTTTTATAGTATGTGTTACTGCATTTTTCCACATTTACACTTGATAACTAGACATGCAAAATTGCAAATGCTATTTCAGCATGGCTGATTGCTGCCATCTGAAAAGATATTGAGACAAATAATCATCAATTTGATTTTTTATAGTTGCTTTTCAAAAATCAAGGATGTTTCAAACAATACTGCAGTAATACAATACAACAATGTACTACAGGGCATGGACACACACCCGTGCATTGTTATAAGTGAGGACTTTTCCACTACATTGTTATGGTTGTGCTCTGAGATATTTTCCACAAACACTCTCATATTTTTCACCTCAGAGTTCATCTGTAATTACTGTAGACCAGGAGTTTAAATGGTCAGAGTAGGTGCAGGATTTCATTCCAGCCAAGCAGAAGCCACACCTGATCAGCAAAGTCACGATCAACAGATTAAACAAGTGGAATCAGGCATCAACAACAGTGTGCATGCTGAATATCACATGATATTTAAATACTGGTACATAACTGGACATTAAAATCCATTTAAGGTTGGCTATGAGGTGCTGATGAGACCTCTTACAAATGTGCTTTAGACTGTGTGGTTTATCTTTCAACTTTTATAAAAAAAATAATTACTGTATTCTGTTAAACTTGGTGGCATCACAAATGTGTTCAATATCACTTGCCATCAACTGGGAAACAGTTCATATTTCTGGTTATTAAAAAACATTCCACTGGTGACGATACTACCCTTCTAAAATTCATACACTAGGCGATAAAATGCATAATGCATAGTGTAAGTGCATAGTGTATAGTACATCATTTGGGACACAACTTAGGTCCACAACAGGGCTGTCCAGATTCGACTGTCCTTATCCGGAAAGGGCTGATGTAGGTGCAGGTTTTCATTCAAACCACACTTGATAGTCTTTTGAAAGATGATCAGCTGGTTAAACAGGTGGATTCAGGTTTCATTTCATTTTCATTGTCTGTACTGCTTATCCCATCTATACTCAGGTCACGGGGAGCCTGTGCCTATCTCAGGCATCATCGGGCATCAAGGCAGGATACACCCTGAGCGGAGTGCCAACCCTGGATTCAAGGTTTTGACTGTGAAATATCAAGATACAGAATCATGGCTCCTTCATAACAGCCGTTGGAGGAGGGAGGATTGTGTAACATTTTAATAGCTTCATAAAAAGTGATATATGTATATACAACATGTAGCCACCCAGTAACAGTACAAATCCATTAATAAAGCAGCTGTCACAGCATTTAGTGATCCCAAAAGAGGAAAACAAAAACACAGTTTTCTTGAAATAAAGTAGGAACAAAGCAAAGAAAATGATTAGTGTCATCTGTGTCATGATGTGCTGTATATCTGATCTACACACACCCTGTGTTCCTTTTCTTAAGACAACCGTGTGTTATACAAATACATGGAGGATGTCAGTTGCTTGGCCTGGAACAGCTCCAAAATTTCTCCAAAAGTGTCTTTTTTTTAAGTACAGCATCTGAACCAGTATTCAGCATTAAACCTAGAATGTGTATAACATCGTCTACCAACTACTACTACTGGACTACTGATCAGAAGGTGATGAGTTCGAATCCCTGGTCCACTAAGCTACCCCTGAACAACGCCCTTAATCCTCAATTGCTCAGTTTTATAAAAATAGATAAAATGTAAATCGCTCTGGATAAGGTTGTCTGCTAAATGCCAGAAATTTAAATGAAAGCCATTTTTAAATGATCAATCATTCATTAATGGCAACATACAGCAAACTTAATATTGTTTTTTGTGGATTTATTTAGTCCATTGCAGCAATTGTGTCCTATTTACTCCTGATATACCTTTCAGCTAATAGACACTACTTTCATAACAATAAGTTATTTGTAATACACTTTTAAGACTACCTTACATGAAACTGACTTGTAATTCCTGTGCAAATTTACTAATGCAAATTCATACACCAAACATGTCTAATAAGTAGAAGATATGATAAAAAATAATAATAATAATAATTTTGTTTTTTTGGCTTTACTTTACCAGTATTTTATTTCAACTGTAAAAACCATTGTAAAGTCACAAATGGTGTTTTTGCTTCAGTATGTCCCACTGCTGGATTTGGAGTGGATTCTGTGTGTCAAAAATAATATCAGTGAAAAAAGTTAAATGTTATACAGTGTATTTTTTTATGAATGTAGTTCTCCATATTTTTACACGTACACACACACACCCACACACAGTATCACTGTTTGTTTCTTTGTTGGAGCCACCAAGATTTATTCCACACGAGGTTGTTATCCTCTGTTCCACCAGCCCTACAGTGAATAATAGATGAAGTTGTTCAGTTTCCATATACTATTTGGGCAGCTGCATGTCGTACTTCCTATTGGCTATTATTCATCACACTACAATAATAGTGGCACAAATAGCACTATTCAATTGTTTAAACAATCAAATTGACTTCACATACAAACATTCAGTTAAGAGTCTTGTTGCCAAGATTTGCAAAGTGTGTTAACAAAATATTTCCTGGGATAACTGGCCATAATCCATTGATCATTAATTTATCTAAACTTTAGTGCAGCACTTGCGAAGGGATTTCCGTTTGTATACACTTCTAAAACACTTGATGGATTACATTTTAATGTGCTATTCTATTTTTATTATTTTGAAATGAATGTTAAAGTATAATTCTCACAGATGTTGAATTAATTTGTGTGTAAACTACGGTCATATGCAACCAGTATCATTGTATACAAAGCAACATTAAAGATGATGGACAGTAAAGAGAGATGGAAATGTTAATACTAATATAAACTGTAGTTTTATTAAATCCAGGTGATTATAAACCAGTTTGATTTAGTATGTAAATAATGTTTTCTTTTTTAATAATTATTTTTAATTGTTTATTTTTATCATTTATTCTTCTGCACAGGTCCACCATTGTGCCCTATTTGATAAAATGTTAGTAGTCTAGGGCACTTGAACACCCTGCATAGCAGTAGGCTTTTGAGATAATTTGCTTTAAGCCATGTTGTCTCCCGGTAAATTGTTTATGTTATTTCAGTCTTGATCCATATCTTCATGCAATCAAAATTTCCTTTCTTTTAATCTCTTCTCCTTCTAGTAAGCAAAGTAACTGAACCAATAGGGTTAAACTTCCTCCCAGGAAACTCTACTGGCTTGCATTATCATAGCCTCATACCATGACTTAAATAAATTCACAAGTCAGTGGAATTATAAAGGTCTGTTATCATTTCCAAATAAACCATAAAATGATTAAATTTGTAACTGATACCAAGACATTCAAAGAAATGCTCTTTCTACTGAGAGATTTGGCTAAAACCTTTCTATATATATATTCCTATATTGGGTAGAAAACAAAAAAGAGCTCACCCCAACACAAATAAAGAAACCTGACCAGTCTATACAAGATCATACTCTAAATAACTCTAAATGGCTAAAATACAAGAGAATTTTCCCCACACCACAAGCTCCTTGCTATAATACTTTAATTAATAAATGCACATTTATTTAAATATTGTCTGCATTATCTTATAACTGATCCATCAGAGCAACTAAAGGTCATTTTCGCAACAAAAAAATCTTTCATTTTCACTGCAAATCTTTCTCTTTTTTTTAACTTCTATTTTCTTAAAAACTCTTTTTAGGAGTTTTCATTCTCATACCAGGGAAAATGAGAGGCCTCTACAATTACATGAAAAACTTTTCTACGATTACTCTTCAGTCACTCTAAAAGCTGTTTGTGAAAACATGAACACACATGGCAGCAATCTGCTAAAGCTAATGACACTGTTGCATTACTTACTTGATTGTACTACATAGTGGAAACTTGCCATAATACTTTAGCAGTTTTAACCCTGTGAACCTAACAGGATTTCTGCATGAATGGATCCTAATCTGTCTTATTTAACCTACATTAACATACACCATTTTACAGTGGCAATGTCTTCATTTGTGTCAATTATCAGGGTCATTAATAATAATAAAAAAAACACATGAAACCATATATTTTTTCCAACCGAACTTTTCTTGTGCCTGCCTTTCTTGTACCATTCGTGAGTAGAATTTCAGAAGGGATGTAAACAGCAATGAGCCTTCAAGTCACATCACTGCACTGGTGTTCCTGAAAGCTTTAGATTTAGATTAAGTTGAGGTTAAACGTAGGAAAGGAGGATCAGTGACTACTCAATTAAGTTAAAAGTATAATGAGTCTTGCTCTGACAGCCATCTTCAGATGCTGATGCAGATTTTTGTTTACATGCTAAATTAAATATGGCATCTGCACTTTAACAAATGGGGGCCAGAGACAACTGAAAGTACATGCTGGGCTTGTGTATTCAAGTGTTTCCATTTAACATGCTCAGAAGGTGTTGAAAACACAAGTTATACAACTAGGAGCTAAGAGATATATAAATGAGAAACTGAAAAGCTGTATATAAGGTTATTTGGGTGGTGGATCATCCTAAGCACAGCAGTAGCACTGATAAGATAGCTCGTGTTATGAGTGTAAAAAAAGGAGTAAGGTGTAAGAAGGATGATGTGTTTAATAAAGCGAGGTCTGCTTATACCACAATATACATTACCATGTTAGTGTCAGTTTTTTTCTCCTGAGATGCCTGTTTTCTTCTCTATGTGCAGCAAGTGACTCATTTTTAAACCAGAGATGACTGTCTGATGACTATATTTATATTTTGCTAATTATTTTAAGTATGTAATCTTCTATGTTCTTTTTGTTTTATCATTAATTTGAAAATTACTTTGGGGTGATGTTTCAGTGCTGTGCTGTGCTGCAGAGGACACTCCCTCTTTTGTTTTGTTTTTTTAAGCAGACTTCAGTAGGAGGTGTGACCACCTTCTTCTTTCCAGCGTCTGTCATTGGTCGTCCTCAAACCTGCAGCCAATTTAAACTCAGACATCACTCTGAGACCCCTCTCACAACACATGCACTACTGCAGATAGTGAGGAAGTGTGAAGCAGGAGAGATAGGGCTGAACCATGCCGGCGTATTCAACCAACATGAAGCTGAAATTTCCAATTTTGGCCTTGTCGCTGGAGATCATCACCATCATCCTGTACGGCGTGTTTGTGGTGTATGATGACGTAAACGGCCATTCTACAGGTCATAACACTAAAAATCAAACTCATGAGGAAAACCCAGTCTCTCTCTACCCTAGTAAGTACCCATGCATATTGTACTGCATACTGTATCTGAAAGATCAATACAGTTAACTATAGATAGATAAATGTACATATTATCACATAACTAAATATAGAATATAATAGATTCAAATCTACTTATGTTATTGACTTTCTGTAACATTCCTGAAAACAGTAATGTAAGTAATGTAACAGGTGCTAAATAAGGCAATAGTCAACAGACAGATGATGTGTTGTAGTATGAATATACATTGTATTGCCTCTATAGTTTATATCATTGCATGTAAACTGAAATCAGGATAATGTCAAGTTCATTAAAACTCCAACAGCAAGTTAACAGACTGTAAAAAAGATTATAATGTTATATGTTATTGGATGAGAAATGGAAAGAATACTTTATTTTGGAGAATAAAACAGAGATTAGTTGAGTGGATTCATAACAACCAACACTAACAGTTAAATTGACTTTATTACACAAAAATGCATTTTAATAACCTCCTCTATATTGTTTGTGTGTGTGTGTGAGTGTGTGTGTGTGTGTGTGTGTGTGTGTGAGACAGAGACAAAAAGTGGAGTGAAATACAGAGTGCGTTATTCATAAAAATCATAAAACATCCATATTTGTTCATAGGTCTATGTAAAGTGGTCTAAAAGTGAGAAAGTCTATGTAAAGTGGTAAAAGTATCTTTAAAAGATAACTTTATTGACACACAAATAATAAAAGTATATTAATAATTAAAGTATATTAAACCTGATTTGAGAGCTTTGCATTAAGACTTTGTGCTGTTTTAAAACCACATGAAAACTTCCAGATGATTGTTATGTATTTATTTTACCAGTGAATTCTGTCTGTGGGATTCAGCAAGCCAGCTGAAATTGGTGTGCATCAGTAATGCAATATTCAAACTGTAAAAGCGTGCAGTCATTGATGGTCGAGTGCAGGTCAGCGGTTGAGAGCAGATGGAGAGATGATGAGGATTTAATGGAGATGTTCAGCACGCAAACTTAACTCACGCACGCAAGAAATAGGAGAAGCTGCATTCCCAACCTGTCAGGGGGGGATTAAGAGGGAGATAGAAAAGAGAGAGAGAGAGAGAGATCCCTTGACCAATCTGGCTTGATTTATTGGCCCATAAAAACACAATAATTCATGTATGTTTGGTGTGTGTCCCTGATTTAGCAACCATAATATACATCTTTTGAGGGAAAATATACATATACAATATCATATAAAAAAAATATAAAATACACATCTTTTAAATGGGAAAAAAAGAAAAATACAAAGAGACAAACATAGAACCAGAATAAGAGACATAGAAATATAACAAATAGGAAAATGGGGGAAAAAGAAAGAAAGAAAAATACACTAAGGTGGATCACTTCAAGATGTTATGTTCTATAGAGCTTTACATTTATTTTCACTTAAGCTGTGAGCTCCATGGTTGAAGAATGAGCTAAATCTACCTGAGCATCTACATCTACATCATGCACATGCATCATGTTTTCGTATTTGGCTGTATAACTGATACCAGCTCCTTTTTTTTTTCTTATAGTTACATTTCAGTAGTTCCAAATCTCTCATTTGCTAACCATCAAAGGTGATGTTTGATCTTTGGGTCAACTGCAAGAATAAACAAAAAATGAGCCTGAATTTTGAGTGCAGAATTTATTCAGTGTGCTGGGATTTATGTTAGGTTAGGTTTTTCATGGACACTACAAAACAAGTCACACTAGACAAGAGCATTTGGCAAATGCTGCAAATGTAAATGTGAGCATGCACATTTACCAGTGCTTTACATGACCCCACACATACAATTCACAGAGGTAGGAAGAAGCCGGAGAATCCAGAGGAAATCTAAATGAAGAGAACACAAACAATACTGCACACATTAACACATTAACTTGAGCTCAGGATTGAAATGGAGACCATGAAGCATGATGGAAAAGAGAAAAAGACAGAGAAATATAAGAAAGAAAGAAAGAAAGAAAGAAAGAAAGAAAGAAAGAAAGAAAGAAAGAAAGAAAGAAAGAAAGAAAGAAAGATAAGAGAGGGAAGGGAGGGAAAGGACGGAAAGGAGGAGAGGTTAGAAAAGGCGAAAAATTAAAATGGGGGAGCAGAAAGAAAAGAATTATAGAGACATTTAGAACATATAAAGCAGTGTTTATCAGTTGTTGTTTGTCATGATTCTTTTCAAAGTATATGTAGTAAATGTGTAGCAAATTGCTGTGCTTTCTGACCAGCTATAAATTGCGTCATTTTGGGTTGTTTTTTTATCTTTACTATACAGTTACAGCTCTAAGGGCGGGAAGGGTGTGAGTGAGCGAGATTATCTTGCACGTCACATCTGAGCTCTGAAACTTTCCATTTCTGTAGTGAAGTCATCATTATACAGTCTCACATTAGCTTACAGATTCACTGAGAATTTCAGAACCCTTAGAATAGTGCATTACTATAATGATGTCCAATATAAAATCAGAACATGTCTATGGTAATACTGTTCGTGTAGATTATAGCACACTAACTCATGAAGAACTTTCTCATCAGTCATTAACATCGTGTGAAACCAGAAAATTTGCTTGTTTCCTTCATTTTGAAAAGAATGATATGAAGAAAAGTGAAGAATCCAAGTGTTGGGGGAGTTGAGGAGCCAGATGTTTTAGCAGTCTGGGAAAATCTTACAAATCAATCTCTTTGGACTGAGGTCAAATGTAGCATGATTACAGTTTCAAAGAAATAAAAACAAACCGAGGAATGCGGCTTTCGAAAAGCACACACCCATACAAGGATAAGTGTTGTCATCAAGCAGCAAATTAGTGCTGATAGAAGGTAATTGAGCTGCTCTACAGATTCAGCGGCATTAAAAAGAACCCTTCTTCCTATTTGCCAACAAGCCTTTGAGATTTTTGTCAGGAGTTATTTTATGGACAGCAAATGAAAGATTTGCAAAGTTTGAATTATACTGAAACTCTTACTTATCTTACTGATTCCCATGCTAGGCCTTAATTGCCGATTTTGTCCACATTCAGTGAACCTAATGTAATCCATGTTGGAGCATCTACATGATTATCTGGTACTGGATGGATAAAACTTCTCACGCCTTTATACATCCATTTAAAAGCATAATGCATGACCTAATCTAGGCTTATGTTAAATTACAGTTTGAGATTTAATTGTCTTCACTTATTAAAATACACTAAGGTGGATCACTTCAAGATGTTATGTTCTATGGAGCTTTACATTTATTTTCACTTCACTTCACTTTTCACAAGCTGTGAGCTCCATGGTTGAAGAATGAGCTAAATCTACCTGAGCATCTACATCTACATCATGCACATGCATCATGTTTTCGTATTTGGCTGTATAACTGATACCAGCTCCTTTTTTTTTCTTATAGTTACATTTCAGTAGTTCCAAATCTCTCATTTGCTAACCATCAAAGGTGATGTTTGATCTTTGGGTCAACTGCAAGAATAAACAAAAAATGAGCCTGAATTTTGAGTGCAGAATTTATTCAGTGTGCTGGGATTTATGTTAGGTTAGGTTTTTCATGGACACTACAAAACAAGTCACACTAGACAAGAGCATTTGGCAAATGCTGCAAATGTAAATGTGAGCATGCACATTTACCAGTGCTTTACATGACCCCACACATACAATTCACAGAGGTAGGAAGAAGCCGGAGAATCCAGAGGAAATCTAAATGAAGAGAACACAAACAATACTGCACACATTAACACATTAACTTGAGCTCAGGATTGAAATGGAGACCATGAAGCATGATGGAAAAGAGAAAAAGACAGAGAAATATAAGAAAGAAAGAAAGAAAGAAAGAAAGAAAGAAAGAAAGAAAGAAAGAAAGAAAGAAAGAAAGAAAGAAAGAAAGAAAGAAAGAAAGAAAGACCTGCTGTGCCATGGCAACTGGAATTATATTTAGAATTATTATTAGTAGTAGTAGTAGTGTTAATAGTTAAAATAGCAATAGCAACTCAGATGCCCCTCTGAAATACAGAAACTTTCAACAATTGCCTAATGGAACCAGGTCCAATAAGTCATTGAACTTGGTTCAGTACTAATATTAGTTACTGTGCATTAGACTGACCAGTTAATAAACTCTGGACAGTTCTTCAGTGTGGCACCAACCTAAAGATATCTCTTGGATTTATGATAAGAATTCTGGCATTTGTGAAGCCGTCTTTTTTCCTGTTTAGTCTGTGCTTCTATCTTAGCGTAAACATCCCTGAGCTGTTTTTGTGAAAATGCCATAGATCCACAAGGGGCAGTCAAAGACTTCCACAGTACTACATGTTCACATTATCTTCCATTCATTCATCTTCAATAACCATTTTGTCCTGGTTAGCCGTGCAGTGAATCCAGAGCCTATCCTGTTAACACTGGGAAAACACCTGGAATGAGATTCCAGTCCACCACACACACACACACACATACACACACACATATTAAATATATTATGTTCCAAGGTAAGCAAACTATTTAGTATGTGGACATTGTAGGCAGTTTGTCTTATGCTAAACAGTCTAAACTAAACCAGAAGCAACATCAAGCACCAAACATATCTAAACATAGCTAAGTGACTACATTTGAGGTAAATGGATAATACCATTATACCATTATATACCATTATATATTAATACCATTAATAGCATTTTTGGTCAATCTATGTCATTTACAGAAATGCCTTGTCCAAAATTGCTTCAGACACCGCCAGTGTTCATTACCATAGGCTACATTCTGTAAATAAATAGTAAAAAAAAAAAACTGCATGAGGACAACATACAACACCCAAGCTTAGACATAGTACATAGTCACCCACAGGAATATGAGCAGAACAAACAAACAGACAGCCAGTAGTCAACAAAGAAATGTGTGCAGGTTGTTTCCACTCAGCATTCTGACTGTTGACCTTAAAATGTGAGGAGAAAGCTCTGAGCACTTTGATCCTGGATAGATTTTCCAGATGTGCTACCTACAGTAAAGCACAGACTCTGATTACGTGCAGAGTTTAATGGCTTCCTCCAGCAGAATTCAAGTGGAAGGGTTGGAAGGTTTTTTAGAGGAAGTGTGGCGTCTGTGTACAACAGATATTAAATGTCAACACACTCCTGTTAAAATAGCAGGTTTATGTAATGGAAAAATATTATACCAAAAACTGAAGAGCAATCAGAAAAACTTAAAAGAAAACACACACACACACACACACAAACAATCAGGGTGAAAAAGTTGTACACCCCTAAACTAATACTTTAGGTTGAATAACCTTTTGATTTTATTACCATCAGCAGATTATTATTTAATAAATAAGCCAAGGCTAGACTGAGCACTATGGCAGCTCTTTAATCTGCTTTCTGTTTTCTACGTTTAAGTGTTTCAGGATGTGCATGTGATGATCTTCATCGGTTTCGGCTTCCTCATGACCTTCCTCAAGCGGTACAGCTTCAGCAGCGTGGGCATCAACCTGTTGCTCGCTGCCTTTGGCCTTCAGTGGGGTTTACTGCTGCAAAATATCTGGCACTTGGAAGATGGAAAAATTAGGGTTTCAATCTATAGGTAAATTCATCTCTATTTATCTATAGCAAGGGTGTCAAACTCAACAGAAGTGTTGTCTAAATGTAACATGAAACAATTTCTGCAGTAAATTGCACTCGAAGAGCTGTTTGCTTTTTTTTTTTTTACTTTTCTTTAACCGAACCTTTTCATATTGATATGATCTGTATGAAGTTTACTTTTTAGCATAATGTTCCAAGAAAGCATGAGTGAATGTTTGTAGGATTAGTTTAGAATTATCTTGTCTTCAGCAGATGAACAGAATTGGAATTGATCCAAGCAAGGTTAAGGTTCTTCATCAGCTTCCTTCCTGTTTGAAGGATATTTGAAGGGTAGTTCAAGCATGTAAATACTGTAGGTAACTAGTTGATGCAGTTGGCATCACATACTACTTGTTTTAAATAAAAATACTTGTCAACTTATGACACCCTATGATAGCATTTAAGGATATGGTTTAAACCAAAGATATTAAATCAAAGACATAAAAAAGAGAAGTCTATATACACAAAGCAGCATTGTTTAGTGTTGTTATACAATCTTTAGTATTGGTTATACAGATTAAAGAAAAACATTTATTGAGGCAATAGCAGCAGAAGAATCCAGGAAGTAACTCTATTCGTCAACTAGATATAAAATTCAAGAAGTGTTCTTCACTGTTGAAGGTTGTAGTGAAATCAGTGGATATGGTTTAGGTATGGATGGATAGATGGATGGATGAATAAATGTTGCATAAGTAACTGATCTATATTAAATTGAATTAAATGTTCATTTTGACTTTCCTATCTTCTGCTTTTCCTCTAGAATGATTAATGCAGATTTCAGCACAGCGACAGTGCTCATCTCATTCGGTGCAGTTTTGGGAAAGACAAGCCCAGTGCAGCTGCTCGTCATGACCCTGCTGGAAATCACCATGTTCTGCATTAATGAACACATTGTTAATGAATTCCTGAATGTATGTATTAATAATTTTTTTATCCCTTCATTAAGTCAAGTTGTATTATCGTCCTAATCATTTACTTTCATGTGACATATGATGGCGTCTCCAGGATCACTACACAATACATGAGACTGTAAATGCCTACAAGCAGAAAGGCAGGGGTACGAGGAAGTTGTGTTAAAGCAGGAGTTATCCCAAATAAAATGCATGACTTTTCCATAGAGGGCTAGGAATTATTATCCTAATTATACTTCAAGCCTTTATTTTTACAAAACAGCAATAATTATATCAATCTAATATTTTATTTTGAACTTGAAATATGGATTTCAAGTGGTCTCATTAAGAGACCAAGTTCGCATTCACCAAACCTGAACTGACTAGAACTTTTAATGCAACAGTTGATTTAATGTGCAGTCGTACTTACTTAAGCTTAATGAAAAAAAGCTTAATGAAACTTTAATTTTAATACTTTTTAGGTTGAACGAAAGAGAAAGACATTATATACATTGCTGCAGAGGTACAAAAGCTTAGAGTCATGTAGATATGTTTCTTTGTGTCCAGGCATCTGATATTGGTGCTTCTATGACCATCCATGCGTTTGGAGCTTACTTTGGTCTTGCTGTTGCTCGTATGCTTTATCGCCCAGGACTTCGCAATGGCCATGACAACGAGGGATCTGTTTATCACTCTGATATGTTCGCCATGATTGGTACATCTACATTACAGCATCTGTTTTATGTCATCCTACAAAACAAAACAGACAAAGCAGCTTCACTGCACCATTGCATTCATTTTCTATTAATTTACGAAAAGATATTCCCTCGGTTGGCATTTTGATGATGGTAGCGGGGAGCATTTTATAACCTGTCACTCCCTTAGATGTTCAGGTGGGTTGAGATATGGTGACTGTGAAGGTCACAGCACATGATTTACTTTATTTTCATCCTCATCAAACACAGGAAGTCATAGTGCCCTGCAGATATGGGTGGGGTCAGCCTGGAAAAGACCAATCCTGTCAGAAATGTTTCATTAAATATTCATCATTCATATGCATACTGTACATAGCTGTATACTCATTTTAATCATTATAGATAGTTAGAGAGAGAGAGAGAGGAGAGAGAGAGAGAGAAAGAGAGAGAGAGATCGTATATTCATCATCTGGATGTAATGTAAAAGCAAGATCCTGTGTATTGATCCCCAACATTTATGCTTCTAATCAAGGTAAAAGATTAGGCAGAATATGTGTATACGCATAATTTTGGGCTTCATGGTGTTTTCATCTTCATGGCTAAATCTGATTTTTGTGATCTTTGCATACTGTTATACAATAATTCATTTATTCTTTAAGTCATCAATCAACAAAAAAATTCTATTGGAATAAATAGTGTCAATGTGTTGTATTTGTCTCTAGGTACTGTCTATCTGTGGATGTTCTGGCCAAGTTTTAACTCTGCTATTGCTGAACCTGGAGCTCCACAGCTCACTGCCATCATTAATACTTATTTCTCTCTGGCTGCCTGTGCGCTTGCTGCCTATGCTACCTCCAGCCTAGTAGAGAAGAAAGGCAAACTGGACATGGTGAGACAAAGTAGAAATCTCGTCATTTTGGTGATTCATTTTAGTAAATGAATTGATCTACCTTGTCAATTTGACAGTTAGATGCTTAGCTTAGAGAATGTTTAGAAGGAGGCAGGTTTGGGATTAGACTTCTGTAGTCTCTAAGCAGCTCAGCAACTATAAAAGCATGACAGGAAAAATTAATACATTCATATTTTTGAGTTAAGAGTTTCGATCCACTTACAAAACTTCAAAAAAGTTCTCCTAGAGAACATGTAAGCATAATAATTTCAGAGAAGAAAATGGTAGCATCATGAAACATCTGAAAAAAGTATTTTTTGCAAAGCTATAATTACCATCACAGTAAAATGGAAAGTGCTTGCAAAATTGTAAGAGCTAGGAAATGTAACTATGTTTTCACAGTAGTTATGTGAAAGCCTCAATCTTAATGAGTGCTTGAATTACTTTCATGCTTTTGATTAAAAAAAACCCACACAAATCTCTGAGGATGTATCATGAACGTATAATATTTAAGTGTTTGATAATATACCTAAATATTATATCATAACAGTGCATATTACGATTTAACATGCCAGTTTTGGTCATGCCTGGATGATTAAACGTGCCACTTTTCTTTCACAGGTTCACATCCAGAATGCAACTCTGGCCGGTGGAGTTGCCGTGGGAACGTGCGCTGATATGAGCATTGGGCCATTTGGAGCCATGTTGATCGGTGTCATTGCCGGAATCATCTCTACTCTCGGTTTTAAATTCCTCAGTGTAAGCACTTGAATATTACAAGTATCACATTTTAGTTGATGGTAAAATGCAGTAAAACATAAAACACTGATTTAGCCATATATCATAACAGTATATTTATTGATATTAAAGGATATAAGGATTGATATCCTTGTTATTCTCTTGTTTCTTTGCCTGTAGCCTATCCTTGCATCACACTTGGGAATTCAGGACACATGTGGGGTGCATAACCTTCATGGCATGCCTGGGATTTTGGGTGGTCTGGCCGGCATTGTAGCAGCAGCACTCGGCAAAAAAGCAGGGTAAGACTGGCACAGAAACACACACAGCATTTTCCGAACAATAAGGAAATTTAATCTTAATCTAAGGAAGAACAGGGCCTGGGAATTGCTCGAGATAACACACTGACCACAAGTGAATTATCAGCATTTTGAATCATTTTTATCATTTTTATTTCTTTATTATTACTTTCAGAAAACAGGAGAGCACAGCTTACTCTCTTGACCCATGTGACATGAAATTCCACCTTATCAATCCCCCGTGTTCTTTCCCATACAAATGAGTGGATGTTTTCACCAGGCTCATTTTATTCCCTTGTGGTCACATTCCTTCTGATTTGTTACAGCCTAAACATGAAATTCACTTGAAATCAGTTGTCCTGTTTCTTGTGTTTGACAATAAACTTTTTTTTTTATTTGAACTGTCAGCTCCAGATCTTAAAAATTTACAGCACTGTTCTAGTGCAACACTACCAGGACAAACACTAAACTAAACCTCTCTTGTAGAGGTAGCAGAAGTGAAATGAATCAAGAGAGAGAATGATTTACCAGTACAGGAAACAGACACTAAATACACAAAATTAGAAACCAAAAATTGTCAGACAGACATAGAGAATTTGCCGATGAGTTCGGACCATTGTCCGGATTTCAAATCAGTGTTCTTGGTGCTAAAATGAAACATTCTGGAGGGAGAGTATTTCTGTATAAATTTATTTATATATGCATTATAACATACAAGAAGAAGCATTGTTCTCTCTCATTAAAAATGAATGCTCTCTGGTAGCTCTGTCACTGTGAGTCACTGTATGTGTGAATGTATGTAATGAATGTAATTGATTGATATTGCTGCTGTTGATCAGCCACCAGCAACATGATTACAGACCAGCATATAGTTTTAATGCTGTGAGAATTGTTCTCTCTCTCTCTCTCTCTCTCTCTCTCTCTCATTGTTCTTGTGTTCATATATTAGCATTACCATTATCTTAATTGTGTATGTATCTTTTCCTTTCCTCTCTTTAGCACTAGTCCTGCTTTTCAGGCTGCTGCTTTAGGTTCATCTCTTGGTTTTGCCCTCATCGGAGGAGCCATCACAGGTGTGTACACACAGGTTTTAAGAGTTTATCTGCCTTCATAACCACCGTTTACAAAAACCTAAATAACTAAAATTGTAATGAAAACCTAAAATATGTCTGTAACTCAGTGTTCTCACATTTTTACACTTAGAAGGATTCAGATTATATGAACTTGTACTCAACACATATAACATATAAAAGCTATAATATATTTTATGATTTACATCTGAGCACATGCTGTGTTAATAGGGCTCAAATAATAAAGTATCTAACTTCCCCACACTTCAAATGTAGCTCAGATAGAACTACAGCTCAGACAGCACATGTTCAGATCAGATAGAACATGTTTGAGGATTAAAGTCTACAATCGGATGTGCTGGAACTGCAAATCTAATGTAGCTAGCATGAAAGAAGAGCTTATACACTCCAGCTTAGCATTCTTCAAATTACAAAATCATCACTGCTTCACTTCACCACTTTGCAGACTATTTTACATAAGCGGTCACATCAGTATTGTAATTGTATACCATGCAGTTTACATTATACTAAACTGGAGGTGATAAGCCTCCTCCTTTGATGTACTATTAGCATATACAGTATGTAGCCGTGTGTTGTGTGTGCAGGGAGATGAAATACACAAAATAAATTCACTTGATTTGATTTGGTGCTACAGGTTTTATACTGAAGCTGCCATTTTTGGGACAGCCACCTGATCAGAACTGCTTTGATGACTCTCTCTACTGGGAGGTGAGAACCTATAAAAACTGACTGGTCCTTGTATATGTGAATAAAAAGGTGATGGCGTGTTGGTTTCTAGAGTTCCTAGGATAGGCTTTGGATCCACTGCAACTCTGACCTGGACAAAACAGTTAATGAAAATGAATAGATGGATGGATGGATGGATGGAAAGAAACCCTTTTAATCAGTAGAAATAAAAAGAAATAGAGCAGCAAGAAATCCCTTTTAATCAGATTTTTATTTTATTAGTGTTCAGTGATCAGCACAAACACATACTAGACTGTAGATTGTTTGTAGACCATGGTTTAATAACCACTGCTTGGGCTGGAGGTTTAATTCCCACTCCCTCCCTGTATGCTAAATGGGTGTTCTGGGGCTTCAGGGGTTTCCTGTGGATAACCAAATTTCCTCCACCCTGCTGTAGGTTGATTGGCATCCCGAAATTGTTCATAGTGTGTGAGTGTGTGTTTCATTGTGCCTGTGATGAGTTGGCACCCCGTCCAGGGTGTCCCCCACCTTGGCCCATGGGATAGACTCCAGGTTCCCAGTGACCTTGTGTACAAAAACCGCTACAGAATACTAATAGATTGATCTTTCCATCTAAACAGTAGAAACAGTAGAAATCTTTAAAGACTACAGGATTTCTGTATCCTTATTCTCTTGTTACTATTTGATTGTTTTTTCTGCTTTGTTTATCTGCAGGTACCTGAGGAAGAGGAGGCTGGAGAAAGTCTTACTCACACTGATCACTCTAAGAACAAAGCAGAGGTTTAAATCTCTGACTCTTGTGCTCTTCTTACATAACTCAAATCCAAAATCCACAACCAGCTCAGGGAACTTGAACAATATTGGTAATAATAAGCAGCTCAAACAAACTCTAGTCTCCAAAGCAACTTGCAGTCATGTCTATGTGTACAAGGACGTTTTTGAGTATTTCCCTCATGACCGGGAAACATCTGAAGGTGAAACCCATTTAAATATGGATGCTCCTCACCAGACCCCAGCTACATCATAATTAATACCAGCACTGAGTTACATCAACAATGAATTGGTGCATGATGTCTATCAATCATGTATTCAAAGACAAGAGTAAATGGATATCAAAATGTCTGTGTGCACGTCACCAAATCAGAACTCAATCACACATCTGAGCCATTTTGTTCACGTGTCCTACTAGAGACCTGGGATTTGAGTTGGTTACTAGCACAGAAACCTAACAAATGAGCAACCAGTGCTGAGTAATTAACCCATACACACATCTGTCCCTGCATTCTTTCACTAAACACTTCTTCATCATCCCCAGATCCAGCACTTACAACCTGAGGACGATTATGCAGCATTTCTTTTTTAAAAAGATAACAATTTATAGGACGTATTTATGACAACAAATTTTGAAAGCAGCTACTTAATCACTGATTACACATAATGTGATATCTTAACTTCTAAGCCTGACATTTTGTGCCTTTCTGCAACTTAACTGAGATTGGTCTATGTAAAAACAGTCTGTTTGCATGCTTTACTATTTTATTTTCTTTATTCTTTATTCCTTTTCATGTGTGACACAGTCAGTCGTTTTTTTCTGCTTGTTTTAGCATCAGGTTCAGATCATCAAAATTGTTTTTTTGTAACTATTACAGCAACTATTGAACGCTAACAGAGTTTGGTCACATGGCATCATTTATGCACCTAAATCCAATCCTAATGTAGTGTGTCCTTACCAAAATAAAGGAGTTGGAATGATAAAAGTCAAAAAGTTAAGCAATCTGTTAGGAGCGTTGATGCACATCTGTTGAAATGAAATATTATAACATCACAACAATTTGAATAATAATGATTTGAAACACTTGTTAGTGAACTCAGATGCTTGGTCCTGACTGTGCATTAAAACTTCACAGAAAGGTGACTGACTTGTATGATTTAAGCACTGTGTGTGTGTGTGTGTGTGTGTGTGTGTGTTAATATAGTATACTCAGCATAGATAGGTAGCTTGGCAGCATCACGAAATAGTATAAGAAGTCTAAAAATGTAACAAACTTAGTATTTCATAAATAAATGTTTTTTATACTACTTTCCTACATTACTCAGAGTATGGTTTTGTGTTCAATATGAAATAAAGTGGACATGACGTTATGGGACGTAAACAGGACATGACGTTATGGGAAAAGAATCAGTGGTGGTGTGATGTGGTGTGATGAGAAGCTGATAACAGCATGTCACACAGCGTTTGTAATAAACAGGGAGTTTAAGTGTGATGATCCAGGTGCGGGAGGATTAATAACAATATCCACAATCCAAATAATCCAGAAAATTTCAGAGATGAAATGAGCAAAAGAAAAGAGGAGTGAAAAAGCAAAACAAGGGTCCAACATGATCAGGCTGGGAATAAAAAGACTCAGATCTTGCGTGACAGAGATCTAAAAGCAAGGCTTTGCAATTAACATAAGATGTGGTTGAAAGCTGGTGATAAATTGTGTGATAAATAAGGGTCTCTAAAATGAACGTTTCAGCTTAACATGCATTTACGAGAGAGCTGCATGTAGGTGTATTTCACTCTCTCAGGCTCTCAATGGAAAACAGTGGAATCGTGAATGCTCGAGTTACAGCAGATCCTCACCAACACCAGAACACTCTACCTGCTACAAAGACAGTGGAAGCAAACATACAAGCACCACACATACACTGACGCAAAAACAGGGAGTTGAGGTACACACCCTGGACAGAATACAGGCATAGCAGGACTTCACAGACCTCAGACAGAATTTATAGCCATCTTATTGATCTGTGGTAGGCATCTTCCCTTTTTAACCTTGTAGATTATTACACCACTAATAAGTGATCATCTTCTTGTTCGTTTTTAAAATCACACAAAACTTCTCATAACTTTTCTATACTGCATAATAGTCCCAGAAGCTACAGACACCCTGATAAAAATGAATATGCATATTAAAGAAGCTCCCTACACACACAAACTAACCAACACCCCTCTTTAACCAGGTTTGGACTTCATTTACATATTTTATGCCAGAATAACACTTGCTAGTAACTTGTTTATGACTTATTCAGATTTTCAGCCTGCCTTTTTTGACACCCTGGCCAGCCGGTGCTCTGAATTTCAGTCCTTTGCAGACTTTGCCAAGTGACTAGTCTGTTATTGGGTTCTCATGTTCTTCATACACCCTTTGGCGTGTTTAATACTGACTCATATCATTTACCGTGTATTACAGAAGGGATCCTATGCTGTAGTCAGAGACCTACTGGGCTAATGACGAAGTACACGTTATGTTATTTAACTTAATTTAAATTGCTGTGCATTTTAGTGTAACTAATACAATGCTGATTTATCATGCACTACATTTTGTCAAAGAAAGCATTCTGGAGAGTTAGGGCTTCATTTAATCCTGTTTAGTCCAGGTCAGACTGAACCTGCAATACCATAGAGAGAAGGTAGAGGGCAGTAATACAACAATGTGAGCAGTTAGTAGAAGTACAGCAATTTTAGCGGGCTTATAAAATAGCCTCCTAGAAGACATGTAGTGTACTAGGCACTCGTCAAATGCCATTGTGTCAACCTCAATGTAGTGCACATATGTAGGGCGTAGGGAGAGATTTTGGACTTAACCGCATAGAATGATGGGAAAACGGGTTAACAATAATGGCTTCGCTCTGGTTGTGATCTTATTGAAAGTTTCAGTAAGCAATCTTATCTAAAAAAAAAAGAAAGAACAGGGATTAAGCAAAAGTAAAAAAATATTTATATAATGAAGCAGGTATTGTGTGCGTAGTGCGGAGCGATTTCTTCACGATCTACACCGATTCATCCAGACAGGACTTTCCTTTTTCACTATGGTAAGGTGTAAATATAATTAGCATTAGCATTGTGCTAAATGAAAACACTCCATTCTAACTGATTCTCCGGCTAATTCGTGTTAAAACCCCATGCACAGGAAATTGGATTCATTTAGAAATGTTGTTAATGTTAGCCACTTTGCAAACTTACGCTTATTTCTTAGATAAATTTGTTGGATAAATGCGCCTGAAGCTGAGAGACACAGTGTCTAACTTACTGAAATCCAGCTGGAACTTCTGGATGCTCGAATACACCAGAAACATCTGGAAAGCTGTTTATTCACGTGCCCCGCTGTCTCGTGCCACGTTTTTAGTGTTGTGATTACAGCTGTACTGACCTCAGCTGTCCACACCCACTCTGCTTTATCGACACGGATGAACAGTTGGTCCATGTCTTTATAGATCTCGTTAATAATGATATTTTAAACATTTAATCGAAATTTATTGACGTTTTTGTCTCATTTATTGCTTATTATAACGTCTGAGAGATACAACAATAAGCAGTATACTGTGTATAGAGATCAGAACACGCGTATAGTATGAAATTATATGTTGAAGCATAAATTTATGAATGCGCCAAAGTGCGCATGCGCATGAACAGTGGCGCGTGTGTTGTGGTTTCAGTAATAAAGTGGAGGATAAAGTTTTGCAAGATACCTAAAGTAACATGAATATGGTTCAGTACTTAGTAAGTCATTTGTCTTTGGCTTCATCGATTAAGATGAATTAAACTGAAATTAACATCTAATTTCATACTTTTTGTCGAAGATTTGCTCCCACCCACCCACCCACCCACCCCTTTTCTCTTTCACATAAAGGTGTTTTAAACCTGAGAGTCCAGACTTACAAAGAAAGGCCAGGTGTGAGTGCAGGATTTCATTCCATCTAAGCAGAAGCTTCACCTGAGTGTACAGAAAGCCAAGTGTAGCTCCTTCTTAAATGGAATTAAAACCTGCACCCACTCTAATCCACCCTTTGTGGATTAGGGGACACCTCTAGTTTAAAACACCTTTATACACTGATCAGGCATAACATTATGACCTAATATTGTGTTTGTCCCCCTTTGCTGACAAAACAGCCCTGACCCATCATGCACTGTGTATTCAGAACCAGCATTAATTTCTTCAACAGTAGCTCGTCTGTTGGATCAGATCACACAGGTGCATCAATGAGCCTTGGCCCTTGCCCATGACCCTGTCTCCGGTTCACCACTGTTCCTTCCTTGGACCACTTTTGATAGATACTGACCACTGCAGACCGGGAACACCTCACAAGAGCTGCAGATTTGGAGATGCTCTGATCCAGTCGTTTAGCCATCACAATTTGGCCCTTGTCAAACTCGCTCAAATCCTTACGCCAGTAGCATAGCTATGGGTGGGCCTGGGCCCACCCACCTGACAGTCAGGCCCACCCAGTCAGTTGCTTGCTACAAAAAAAAATTGCTTTGACTATGGCGATTGCTGGATGCCTTTATACATGCCTTTGTCCGTATTAGGTTTTTTGGCACGTCATATGTTACTTCTATGAGTCAATTTTTGTACTTTCTGCGCAAGAGCGCCCTCCGGTTTCGAGGAAGAATGAAACGTCTCTACACTCATGCCGCCCCTCTCCCTCCACACCGAGCACATTTCACAGAGGGTCACCGAAGTTTGGTTGCACATTAAACTAAAATGAAACAGAGCAACTTACTAGTTTGTGTCAAAAAGACGTTGTGTGCAGCCGGAGGAGAAAGATAATTCCGATGTTCAGGAGCCATGAAGCTCAAGTAGTAAGGAGCTCTGCTAGTGTTCATTCACCTTTTACTCTATCACCAGCAGCACTTTATTCTCCAGTGTGTACCTCCCCTACATGCCAGTGTAAAAGTAAGCCAATCTACATTTTCCTACTATGTAGTTGTATAGTCATTGTTGTTCATTTCATGTGGTTTATGTGGCCGTTGAGCCATATATCGGACAGTTTACATACTGTCCTGCTGATTTGATAATGGTGTTGTGGCGCATCTGTCAGATGTGCACGCACGCGCGTGTGTATGTATGTGTGGTGTGGCCGCCGTGCTCATGCTATTCTTATTATGTTCTTAACATTGCTTACGATGACATACAAGCTTATGCTCTGATTAAATGGTGGTTTGTATTCAAGCAGGTGTAGTTATGTTGGCTTATTTTGATAAAAGATGCATTTTAGGCTAGGCCCACCCAATTTTCTCTGGGCCCACCCACATTGTGATTCCTGGCTATGCTAGTGCCTTACGCTTGTCCATTTTTCCTGCTTCTAACGCATCAACTTTGAGGACAAAATTTTCACTTGCTGCCTAAAATATCCCACCCACTAACAGGTGTCATGATGAGGAGATAATCAGTGTTATTCACTTCACCTCTCAGTGGTTAAAATGTTATGCCTGAACGGTGTATAACATGTTATCATTTGTTTATGTAAGTATAAGATTCCGACAGTCTACTTTCATAGCAGTGATGTTGCAGGGCTTTATGTAGTGTGTTATACTGTGTGCTTGTGAAACTGCTTAGTACGGTGCCCATGAAGTCAAATCTGAAAACACGATAACAAAACCGAAAACACAACAACAATTCAGACAAACCGGAAAAGGTAGGTATGGTTTGTGAATGGAATTCTTAATGCTGATTGGATGAGACATCTGTCGCTCAAGATATACAAGAAGTAGGAAATTGTCTGTCTCACTTTATTTCTTGTACATGTGTGGAGTTCTGCGTTCACTATTTAAATCATTTTTATTTTCACTAGTGTAACTTTAAATCTTTTAAAGAAAACAACAAACATATATTAATCTTTATAAGAAAATGGAATTCATTCAATGCTTCTTTGAGGATGGACGTTCGTAGCATATTATGGAATAAAGATTGGTGTGCGATGTCTAAAAACACCCCTAAAGAGCGCAGGTATGTTTCAAAGACAAAACTATTCCAGAGGTAAGAAGCGTTATAAGAGCAGAGCTGTATTCATATAACTTTCTACTGTCGTAGCCAGCTGTACTTCCTGTATATCGGAGTGTCTCTTCCAATCAGCGGTAAGAATTCCATTCACAAACTATACTATACACAAACTATATGTCTGGTGTCACCCAGAAGAGGATGTGCTCCCTGTTGAGTCTGGTTCCTCTCAAGGTTTCTTCTTTTTGGTCTCTCAAGGTTTTTTTTTCCTTGCCACTGTTTCCACTCATCAGGGTGATGGTTTGCTCATCAGGGACCAATGTCTGTTGTTAAAAGCGCTATAAACGTAAAATGGAAATGAATTGAATTGAATGCATTACATCCTGACTCTTTCATAAGTCAGTTTCACTGCCATTTGAGTAAATGTATGCGTTTATGTTTAACAGTCTGGAAACATAGATTTCACGGAGAGAAGCAGGTCAAGCACAGACACAAAGGAGAGGAAACGATCGAGCAGCAGAGGTGAGTGTTTATGAATCACTCCCTGCACATTTCTAGTGATTTTCTTGCTTTAAATACACAGTTCAGAATTCGACTGGGCTTATTAGGTGTGTTAGAGTAAGATGTGTGTAAGATAAATTCCAAAGAGAGCTACAGTCTATCTACCAATCTAAACTTGCTTATGTTCTATTGTTTCACACTTTCCAAAAGTAAAGTGCGTGGTTTAGCTCCTCTAAGTTGCCGTAGGTGTGACTGTGATGGAGGGAATGTAATGGTGTGCATGCCACAGTGCTCTGCTATAGACTGGCGACCCTTGCGTTTGTAAACCAAGTGTTCAAACGCACAGACTACTGAAGAATAACGGGAATCGGGAGCATGAATAAAGAGCCCAGCACTGTAGAAAGAGTGTTAATGAGAACAGGCAACCATGACTAAATATGGAAAGCAGAAAGAGGTCAGAGCTACAATAGAAGTCCTTACATATTGACTGAGAGCAGCAGGGACAATAACGCAACACAAAGCAGCCAAGATCCTGTTATTAAGAGGTCACAACATCCAACAGCATGTGTGTTACATTACCAACCTGAACAGTAGATCTGTCTCAGTATTATAATGAATAACAAGATTCGGGTTAAGTTCTGAGGATTTGACTGAAAAGTGATTATCTGCCTTTTGTCTCGGTCTTGGATCGATTGACAGGACGAGACGAAAAGAAGCGAAAACGCAGCCGAAGCAGATCCTCCTCTGTCAGTTCATCTTCCTCCTCAACATCCTCCTCCTCTTCGTCGTCATCTTCATCTCGCTCCTCTTCTAGCAGTAGCTCTTCACGCAGCAGGAGCAGCTCCAGTAGCAGTGGTGAGTTCATATGTAACTGAAAATCTTTGTATTAAAGTGCAGAATGCAGCTGATTTACAAAGGACATCATTTCGGTGTATAATCGGAGCAGTTGCTCAGTTTACTATTCATGAAACCCCAAATCACCAGATTTTACAGCCAGACTGTAGGCCTCTGTGTCTCAGTGCCAGTGGAATTGATAGTGTCATCATATTGAAACAGCTGTGAATTAGATCATGTACTGAAATGTTGGATTTCTATTCGATTATTATCCTGGAGGAGATGTGCTCCTGTAGACTATTAGTCATAAATGTCAAAAATCTTATTAAATAGATATTATATTAAATCACTTAATTCACGTTAGCCACATATCTATTTATTTGTGAAGTTATTACTGTAGTGAACCAAGTCCTTATAGTAGCTTTGATGTGGGGGGAAAAATGAACATTTTCACTTTTTCTACTTTCTCACCAGATTCTTACAGAAAGAAACGAAAAGTTTCAAAGAAAAGGAAGAAGGAGAAGCCTGGCAAAAAGGTATGTTTTTACTATTGTACAAAGTTCAGTTAACCTTAGTGTATTTTATTCACCCTACATGTGTCCTAAGCCTCTCAAACACACACACACACACACAGACACACTACAGCAATGACATGTTTAGTGTTCTTCATCAGTTGAATATTTTTGTTTATAGAAGCGGAAAAAAGACAAAGCACGCAAGCGAAAGAAGGACAAGAAACATAAAGGAGATGAAGATTCCTCTGGTCCTGTTCAGATTTCAAAGGTAATGGCTTAATGACACGTAATCTACACTAGAGTTCAATAAGTTCCCGTCATGCTGATGTGTGTTTTTGTTGCAGTACCTGAAGGAGAAGAAGCGGAGTGGCAAGTACAGCATGATCTCAGGGAAGAAGATCAAAATGAAGGTGAAGAAATCAAAGAAGGACAAACAAGTGAGTCATCAACTTGGTGACCTTGTACTTTAGCGTTATGTACTGCTGTTATATTGTGTGATGATGTGAACCATCTTTTTTTTTTACTACACAGCTTTTACTGATTGTGTGTCTGTTATGTAAATTTTATTTATTTTATGTTTTTTCTTGTTTCAGAGAGACAAGAACCGCGCTGAGCTTTTGGAGTTTCTGAACTCAACTTGCTAATTCGGACCCTGTGCTTCCACTTTCCCCATAATTCATTTATTTTATTTTTTTTTTATTGACTTAGTCTTGGCCAATCAGCTCTCAGGGAAATGCCTGTTATTTCCTGTAATGGACAGCACTGTGGGGCCTCATGCAGCTCACCACAACTGGAGAAAATTCTTATTTTGTTATCTTCTCTTTCTATATTATTTTATTAAGTTCCAATGCTACTCGCATAATATTCCTGTTATAAAGCGTCACTCTCGTGTGTTTGTAATTTTGAACTTTTTAATGAGGGTAATATTCCGTACTTTTAATCTACTTTCTAATTCAGACCACTATTACTGTAACATCACCCAGGTTTTTAAGATAAAAAAAAAACAGTGACTTTTTTTTAACCCAAGACAGACTGTTTTTTTGTTGTTTGTTTGGTTTTTTTTCCCAATATCCCAAATTTCACAATTACAACAAACACCATTATCATCTAAAAAGGACTTAATGGACATGTAGAAAAAAAAGTGGATGTGTAGAAAACATCAGTAGACACAATGGCACATTTTACATAAATATGATAAAACACAGTGGTGCAGCATTCACAATGTGTTTTTTGTCGTGTTTAAGTGGGTAAGAATTGAAAAAATGCATACATCTGTAAGGATTCTTAGATAAATAAAAAAAAGAAAACAAAGCAGTCCAAATGTGCTATTGGATTTATTTAAAGAACTAGTTTACTTGATGCAATGCAACAAATGATAAAGGCAGAGAGATAGAAAGAGAAAGTATTCTCTTTTTTTTTTTTTTTTTTTGAAGTTGCACCTTCTCACTTGTTAGCCCTGACTAATTATCAATGAGGAAAAAATATTGATGAGTGAAGTCAAAGGGAAAAAAGTCAGTTGAACTAATTGAGTCACAGTCTGCTGAAAGTCAGCTATTACATTGTCTGGCCACATTTAGCCCTGGGGCTGGACTTTGGACACATTGGATTACTTTTGTCTTAAAGTAACTACGTTTTGCCTAAAAACATCATTAGATCGGTTTAAGTATTTTTCTGTTTTATTTATTTGAATAAATAAAAAGTATGGTTGCACATAAAACTATATATATATATATACGCACACTACCAGTCAAAAGTTTGGACACATCTTCTAATTCCATGGTCTTTCCTGATGTTTATTTCTTTCTATGCTGAAGGCGGCCGAAATACACAATAATCTGGTTTGAACAGTTGATATTGAGATATGTCTGCTACTGATGCTCTGTAAAGCCTTCATAAAGGCTCTAATCTGAGGTGCTGTTAATTGGTGATTTCTGAGGCTGGTAACTCTAAATGAACTTCTCCTCTGCAGCAGAGGTCAGTTTTGGTCTTGCTTTACTGGGATGGTCTTCATGTGAGCCAGTTTCATCATGGTGCTTGATGGGTTTTGCAAATGCACTTGACAATACTGTTCTTGCAAGAACTATTCCAGAACACCTGACCTTCGTGTCTTAAAATAACAACTGACTGTTTTTTGTTGTCATTATATATGGATTACTGAAGTCCATGTGTGTTATTTCATAGTTTTGAAATCTCCAGCATTGTTCAAGAATGTAGAAAATAAAATCCTAAACAAAAAACACTGAATTAAAAGGTGTGTCCAAACTTTTGACTGGTAGTATATGTCTGGTGGCCTGGGGCCTAGGAAAACACAAAAACAGGGAAATTAATAACAATCAGCCAAAAATGACTAATCCGTTTTTTTTTGTTTTTTTTTGGGGGGGGGGGGGGGGGTAAGTTATATACTTTGTATTCTCTACATTCAGAAAATATAAACACACTTTTCATGACCTTGAAATGATTCAATTTTAATAAACACGGGTGTAAAAATCTGACAGACAAAATCTAACCACATGCCTAATATTGTGTTGGTCCCCCTTTTGCTGCCTAAATAGCCCTGACCCTTAATGCACTGTGTATTCTGACACCTTTCTATCAGAACCAGCATTAACTTCTTCAGCAGTTTGAGCAACAGTAGCTCGTCTGTTGGATCGGACCACACGGACCAGCCTTCACTCCCCACGTGCATCAATGAGCCTTGACCGCCCATGACCCTGTCGCCGGTTCACCACTGTTCCTTCCTTGGACCACTTTTGATAGATACTGACCACTGCAGACCGGGAACACCCCACAAGAGCTGCAGTTTTGGAGATGCTCTGATCCAGTCGTCTAGCCATCACAAATTGTCCCTTGTCAAATTCGCTCAAATTCTTACGCTTGTCCATTTTTCCTGCTTCTAACACATCAACTTTGAGGACAAAATGTTCACTTGCTGCCTAATATATCCCACCCACTAACAGGTGCCATGATGAGGAGATAATCAGTCTTATTCACTTCACCTCTCAGTGTTCATAATGTTATGCCTCATCAGTGAATCTTAATCCTTGCTAGATAAGTGTGCAAACTTCAAAGTTTTGAAATCTCCAGCATTGTTCAAGAATGTAGAAAATAAGTCACTAAACAAAAAACATTGAATTAAAAGGTGTATGTATGTGTATATATATATATATATATTAGAGATCAAAGAACAGAAAGATAAGACTGCAGTGGGCACATTAGTGTTGATACATCGCCTGGACTGATGAATCTTAATTTCTTCTGAGGTACACGGATGGTAGATCAAAAATTGGCACCAACAGCATGAATCCATGGACGTAAATTGTACCCTGGTAATATAATGGTGTGGGGAACAATTTCTTGACTCACTTTGGGTCTGTTAATACCAGTCAATCTTCACTTGGATGCTACAGACCATTTGGCAATTACAGCTGACCATGTGCATGCCTTAATTGCCACAATTTACCCATCTTCTAATGGCTACTTCCACCCTGATAATGCACAATGGTTTCATGTTCTTACTTGTCTATGCTCTTGCTCCGTGTGTGTGTGTGTTTGTATGGGTATCTGTATCTGTAACATGTTCTAAAATGTGAGCAGCTTACTCTACATCATCACAAGCATTTCATATGTAAACGGTCCCGGCGTGCTGACTATTAATGCTTGTATTATGAATGTAGCAACTACATTAATACTGTGGTTACTACTTTAAAAAATTAAAAATATATCTTGTATCACAATTCATATACACATATACTCTTATCTGTCATAAGTGGAAGGGTTTACATAGAGAATTTCATCACTTTTATTTATCATTTGCTTAAAAAATCACATATGACAATACACAGACACTAAAAGACCTACACTAATACTGAATCATTAACATACAGAAAATGTTACTATTTAAAAATAAAAAACAATACATGGATTTAAACCTAGTGAACATTTTGCACATGATTCTCAGTTTCCGTATGTAATCTTTAGGTTTGTATCTCAGAAAATACTTTTTATTTTGCCATTTAAAAAGTAGTTTATTGGGTACAGATTGCTAAATGCCATACAAACCAGCCCCTGAAAACATCCTTCACTGGAATTGACTATTATTATTGGATCTGCATTTAATTTCACAATTTTTTTCTCTTTAAACTTAAACCAGACCAATGGCATTCACATAGGACAGTAAGTGCCAGAGAGTCTTTGGAAATTCAGCAGGAGTGTTACGATACCATCGGTATGAAAGTATTAGAGAAATATTAACATTACCATTTTTCTATTGTAAATGAAATTAAAAGATTATTTATTGTTGTGTTTTTTAAAAAAGAAAATGGAAAGTGGTGTGTTTGGTGGTTATTACATCATGAATTTACCTTGTAAGGTTTTTTTTTTAATCCCTTGTGCAGCTCCATCCATGAAGTTGTGTTTTTGGAGTTCAAACATCCATCACACATGGCCATTAATGCCTTTGTGTCTGAAATCAGGCATGCTAAACACACGTTTATCAGCTGTGTGTCCAAGTCCTTTTTCAACATCCTGAGATATGGTGTGGACTTCCTCTAATCCAGAACTGCTAGAGGTGAGAGCAACAGAGCTGCCAAATGGATTTATTCTCATTCTGGATTTAAATGTAAGCATGGACAGACTGATGGAGCGCTTGTTGTTCCACTGTCGAGCCAAGCGCTGTGCCTCCTTCTCCTCCTGAATGCGCTCCAGTGTCTCAAGAAGAACAGCGCGGAAAAGACCAGAAACCTCTTGCACCTCTGGCTCGTTCTCTGTCAGAACCTGACGAAATCTGCCAAGGAAAATGAACCTGGATTAAGGAAACCTGGATCAGGTATAAGAGATCACTAAAGTGCCCATATTGTATGTATACTGCATATACAATGCTACAACAATATCACCGAGTTAAACTGTTGAATATTGTTGCTAGGAAGTGTACCTGGAAAATCTATTCCACATGTAACAGTATTCCAGTCTGTCAGGGTATTAAGTATACTGATTTAGTAATGAAAAAACTCACTGTATGATGGTTAGCTGTTCCAGAAGGGTGGGTGTTTGTGTAGGATGGGTTTGTGCTAAAGTATAAATTCATGCTTGTTATGTAACAGGGAAACATCTTCTGAGTACAAATCGCATTTCTTTTTCCTGGTTTGACTAGATGTCATGAGCAAAGGTATGTAGCTCTATCCCTGTCCCTGTATGACTCCAGCATAGTTTATTGCTTTTGCTGCTTTAATATAGATAGATAGATAGATAGATAGATAGATAGATAGATAGATAGATAGATAGATAGATAGATAGATAGATAGATAGATAGACAGACAGACAGACAGACAGACTTTATTGATCCCACGAGGGAAATTTGTGTGTTACTGCAACTTAATCTGTTAATTAATTGACTGGTTCATTTATGATACTTAGTGATGTACAGGGATCTACAACCTGGATAAAATACATTGGAATTTACAAAATTCAACTTATCTCAGGCCATGTAAATCAGGCCCAATGACAGTTAATTGGTCGTTGTGTATCTAAAGAAGCTCTCAGCCTCATAGGTCCAAAGGTTATAATGGTTCTGTTGTGTGTTCCACAAAGCCACTTTGGCAGAGCCACTCGTTCTACCCTCAAGAGGCCTAGATGTTCTTAGAGAGCCTTAAAATAGCTCACCATGGAAGGTTTTATCTTTATAATTAAATTATTCTGTGTGTGTTTGGTGCATGTGACTCCTAGAGAGGGAAATACACAAAAACCTTCTTGCATCTGAGGGTGTGAGTGAAAAAAACTGTATTTATAAATTCTGACTCTGAGCTTCTTTAATTTGGTTTAATTTTCTTTTATACAAAATGAGGAAATTATCAATTGTAGAAAACAACTGTATGTACCGAACCATATAGTAATACAGCTGTAACATTAATGCTTAAATTCCTAATCAATTATTTTAATGGCAGTGAAGGTGAATATGAACAGTCCTGATGCGTGCAGAGCCCCAGGCATGGGAGCACAGAAAGATTAACACTGATCACATAAACCCTATGGAATATAGCTGAAAAGATCAGTACTGATTACACACATGTCTAGGAAACAAGCTGTTCAAACTCAAACAAACCAGATTAGGATAAGCAGAAGAACCAGATGCACATACACCGATCAGGCATAACATTATGAGCAGTGAGAGGTGAAGTGAATAAGACTGATTATCTCCTCATCATGGCACCTGTTAGTGGGTGGGATATATTAGGCAGCAAGTGAACATTTTGTCCTCAAAGTTGATTTGTTAGAAGCAGGAAAAATGGACAAGCGTAAGGATTTGAGCGAGTTTGACTAGTCTGTGTTCCCGGTCTGCAGTGGTCAGTATCTATCGAAAGTTGTCCGAGGAAGGAACAGTGGTGAACCGGTGACAGGGTCATGGGTGGCCAAGGCTCATTGATGCACATGGGGAGAGAAGGCTGGTCTGTGTGATCTGATCCAACAGACGAGTTATTGTTTCTCAAATTGCTAAAGAAGTTAATGCTGTTTCTGATAGAAAGGTGTCAGAATACACAGTGCAGGGCTGTTTTAGCAGCAAAAGGGGGACCAACACAATATTAGGCATAATGTTATGCCTTATCGGTGTAAATATTCACATCAAACATGAAACAGAGAAGGTTCCATGATGACAAATATCGTTGTACCTTATGGGCAAATCACCTTGCTAGCCTTTTTACACTATTTTGTGATATTTCTGAAAAACTATAATTAATTATTGTCTATAATAATAGATCATTATATAAACCCATTGTTTGTTCATAATTAGCATTTGGTAATAGTAAATATATTAATACATACACATACATATCACTCACATGCAGAAAACCTATGAAGATGCATTTCGATATGTTATGCCAGTTTAGTTTCCTGGAAGTCTGAAACTTTGTCTCTGTGTAGTTGCAGGTATCTGATGTTGAGATAAAGTGATAAACATCGCTGATGTATAATTATAAATGAGTGATACGTTGAGCGTGTGGTTACCGGAGGATCACGGCTCCGCAGTAGGGCGGATGGACTTTGCTGCACAGGTCTTCGAGCGCCAGTCTCTCTCCGTGGCTGATGTCGTAGGACACGCGCGGCGCGCTCACCAGCCAGCTGTAGTCCACTCCGGTGCGCAGTCGCCGGTACTCGTTATCGCGCTCGCGCTGCAGTCTCTCCGCCTCTTTCATCTGCCAGCTGAGTTCGAGCATCAGCGTGTCCGTCACCACCTCAGCCGGCTCGCGCCGTGCGCTCCGGTACTGGGGCTCGCTCCAGCCGAACCACGACATGGCCATGTGCGCACGTGCTTTTTAGTCACACTGGGTCTGGAACGATAAAGTTACGCGTGCGGATTTACTTCATATTAAAATCTCAGTTATGAAACTGTTATGCAAATTCATCACATGACCCCATATTATTCATATGATGTCATATCACGCGCAATTTCAGGGTTGAAATGTACACTTGTTCTTACACTTGTGATCACATGGTTGGAAATTGTACTGTAAAGCACATTTTTAATTACCACACACACTCTGTAGACAGAAACATTTTATCTTACCATTTTGATCACCATCGGATTCAAGTTGTGTATTTATTTTACAAAATGTCTAACAACAGTGGGTAAATTGCAGATAATGGGTTACAATAGTGCTCATGCCATGTGGCATTTAACTATAAGGCTGCAGACAAAAGTATTATAATAGGCCTAGGTAAAGTCTCACCATGATATTATTTTTTAATATATTCTTCTGATATGGATTTGGTTATTTATTCCTTCTGAAATTGGTCTCTGGAAATTACAATATATCTCTGAAACATATACACTACCTGTCAAAAGTTTGGACACATCTTCTAATTCCATGGTCTTTCCTGATGTTTATTTCTTTCTACATTGTAAAACAATGCTGAAGGCGGCCGAAATACACAATAATGTCCTTTGAACAGTTGATATTGAGATATGTCTGCTACTGATGCTCTGTAAAGCCTTCATAATGGCTCTAATCTGAGGTGCTGTTAATTGGTGATTTCTGAGGCTGGTAACTCTAAATGAACTTCTCCTCTGCAGCAGAGGTCAGTTTTGGTCTTGCTTTACTGGGATGGTCTTCATGTGAGCCAGTTTCATCAGGGTGCTTGATGGGTTTTGTGAATGCACTTGACAATACTGTTCTTGCAAGAACTATTCCAGAACACCTGACCTTCGTGTCTTAAAATAACAACTGACTGTTTTTTGTTGTCATTACATATGGATTACTGAAGTCCATGTGTGTTATTTCATAGTTTTGAAATCTCCAGCATTGTTCAAGAATGTAGAAAATAAAATCCTAAACAAAAAACATTGAATTAAAAGGTGTGTCCAAACTTTTGACTGGTAGTATATGTCTGGTGGCCTGGGGCCTGGGAAAACACAAAAACAGGGAAATTAATAACAATCAGCCAAAAATGACTAATCCGTTTTGGGGGGGGGGGGGGGGGGGTTAAGTTATATACTTTGTATTCTCTACATTCAGAAAATATAAACACACTTTTCATGACCTTGAAATGATTCAATTTTAATAAACACGGGTGTAAAAATCTGACAGACAAAATCTAACCACATGCCTAATATTGTGTTGGTCCCCCTTTTGCTGCCCAAAACAGCCCTGACCCTTAATGCACTGTGTATTCTGACACTTTTCTATCAGAACCAGCATTAACTTCTTCAGCAGTTTGAGCAACAGTAGCTCGTCTGTTGGATCGGACCACACGGACCAGCCTTCACTCCCCACGTGCATCAATGAGCCTTGACCGCCCATGACCCTGTCGCCGGTTCACCACTGTTCCTTCCTTGGACCACTTTTGATAGATACTGACCACTGCAGACCGGGAACACCCCACAAGAGCTGCAGTTTTGGAGATGCTCTGATCCAGTCGTCTAGCCATCACAAATTGTCCCTTGTCAAATTCGCTCAAATCCTTACGCTTGTCCATTTTTCCTGATTCTAACACATCAACTTTGAGGACAAAATGTTCACTTGCTGCCTAATATATCCCACCCACTAACAGGTGCCATGATGAGGAGATAATCAGTCTTATTCACTTCACCTCTCAGTGTTCATAATGTTATGCCTCATCAGTGAATCTTAATCCTTGCTAGATAAGTGTGCAAACTTCCCACAATGAATGCCATGACTTGATCAAATCTTTAGACACTGGACACAATGGACATAAGCCTAATCAATTCAAATTTTAATCAGATTTCAGCTCTCGAAATGTCTGTGATACTTCTTCACTATTAAATTCTCATCAAAACAGACAAGAGCACTTGCGCACTCTGTACAGATGACAGACGAGAGTATTTTCAAATGTCTAAATGACCTAATAAAGCAGTATTGATGGAAAAGAAATTTAATCAGCGTAACAGAACTGATTGCATTAATCAGCAGTTATTTCCCCAGTAAAGTGAGCATGAACAGAAAACAGAGATCAGTCGAGTGAACAGATAATGATGTGCAATTGCTCAATGTGGATGAGAGTGATATGGATGATACTGATGATGATTAGTCATTTCCCACTGTAAACGCAATCCGCTATCCTTAAAATTTGGCACTGACTGCTTTGTGTAAATATTTATGTGTTATATTTTTTAAAGTAGAAAGATCAGTGATCATAATCCCAAAAGAGCAAAAATAATCCCAAAAGAGGTGAATGGATGCATGAAGCTGTAACCATCACCAGTAAACGAGGACATTAATATGTGCATACGGAGCAAGTATGATATATATAGCCGTGGCCAGTCCTCCGTGTTAAATGCTCTTTGATGGTCCACTATTTGAAAACAGAAATCTTCTGTCATGTACTAGAAACTACCATGTTGGTTTGAATGATTGTCATACTTAGATTTAATACATCAGCTACTCTACTGTGTCGTACTGTACCACTTTTTTTTGTATTTGTATTGTTTTATATATGAAAAATTAATAAGATCAGCATTATACTGTGGTCATTTAATAAATACTCTGCAGATACTGTAGCAGTTGAAATAATTACAATAATCCAGCATCGCTGGTACGTACCTTAAGTTCTTTTCTTAAGACTTAAACTCCAGCTCTAGATCTTCATCAGACTTCAGGTTACAGTTTTCAAGACGTGTTCAAATTGGTTTGCTTTTTGCTTTCAAGTGATCGTCCTTGTATACTGTGCTCTCTCTCTCTCTCTCCCTCTCTCTCTCTCTCTCTCTCTCTCTCTCTCTCTGTCTCTCTCTCTCTCTCTCTCTCTCTCTCTGTCCCTCTCTCTTTCTTTCTTAGTACAGTCCACCCACTTTTCTCTCTCTTTCTGTTTTACTTTCTTGCCCTCTCTCTTGTTCTCTTTAGTTCAGTCTACTCACTTTGATCTCTCTCTCTCTCTCTCTCTCTCTCTCTCTCTCTCTCTCGCTCTCTCTCTCTCTTTGCTTTGCTTGTCCCTGGAGCGCTGATCCAGCACAGGCTGCTTTATAGTGAACAGCCTAATTCACATTCTCCCTTCCTCCCTCCCTCACTGAAGTAGCTCCTCACTCACTGTTGCTATAGCAATGTTCTGTAAGCCTTACAAAGACAAGAGGCTGACGCAGAGAGAGAGAGAGAGAGAGAGAGAGAGAGACAGAGAGACAGAGAGACAGAGAGAGACAGAGGTCACCTGGGCCGTAAATAGATTACTTGCATGCATGTGGGCTAGGATAGCAGTGTTCTGCAGCATTACACCCATTAAAAGTCATTATTTAACATGTTTATTTCACTTTGTGTTGGGAATTGTGATGAGTATGATAAATGAGTATGGTGAGTCACTCACAGTGCTTTTAAAATAAGTTAATAACTAAATATTTTATTGTGATCCGAGGGAGATCTTTTGTTATTATGAACCATTTTATATTTGCACACCCACTATTATAATAAAAAAAAGACAAAAATATGTTTGTTTGTTTGTTTGTTTGTTTGTTTGTTTGTTTCACTGGATCTATATACCTAATAAATTTAGGGAATTTTATTTCAAACAAATATTGAAAACAAATTTCTAAATGCAAAATGAAGGCAACAACTGATTGAAAACAAATTTAGTTATCCAAAGTGGAGATTTTGATTTTCGTGCCTTTCAGCAATAATTAACATGGGTGTATTGTACAAATAAGATTTGCTTCTGTTTGGCACTGTTAGAAACTGAGACTTTCTTTGCACTGGATTTATAAGGCTATTTCACTCAAAACAGACTTCTGAATGGATGCTGAAGGCATCAACTGGTGGACACCATGCTCTTCAGATTCTATTCAGGGTATTTACCTGTGAATGTAGGTCAAGTTCTGGTGGTAATCATATTACCGTTAGATTTTAGAAATAACACATTACACACTGCAGCAGGGTATCTAGCTTCACAGAGCTGTGCTGGTCATGATGAGTCAACACATAATAATGACACTCCTTGTTAAACCTAGACTCAGACCTAGTACACCATGGTTAGATAAAACTACAGAAGCCCAAAGCCTAACGGATGGATAAGAGATAAAGCCCTAAATCCTAACATATGTCTCAGCTAATCAGGATCTCTCTCTCTCTCTCTCTCTCTCTCTCACACACACACACACACACACACACACCCTACATAAGTGACATCAGCTCCTCTTCTCAGTACTGATCCCTAAGCAGGGTCAACTGTGGGCTAAACATCATTTAGAATTAAATTACCTAAATTCCCAACTCCAGGGCTGCTGGTTCAATCCTGAGCTTGGGTTAATGTCTGTGTATCAATTTACACAACCCTTCCAGCTCCAAATTTCCCATAGCTGTAGCTGAGTTTGTAAATGTGTGTCCCCCATCCACTGTGTATTTCTACCTCACACCCATTTTTACACTGAGAATTAAGAAATGTATTGCCCTGAAACTGCTTAATTTATCTTCAACTGTGTTACTGTGCTGTTTATTTGATGTGTGAAAATGCTGTACTTGGTATGGCTGTACATTATATTAAGAGTCCTTCCTAAAAAACACACAGAATCCATTTTAATAACACCTTGTATTTAATTCAGTTATTTTCAGGATCATATAATGGGTCTCATTTATCACACCCTATATTATCTTTCAGTAAATGTGTAAAGCCATAAACTCCTACCAGATTTACAAAAGTTTCAGAAAGACTGATTGGCACGTCAGTATTAACACAGAAACTGAGAGCAATCATCATCAACGTCATAACATTCAAAAGGCCTTAGAATCAAATTAAGTGCTTTCAGGATAAACAAGAAGTTGTCTATCAAACTGTAGTGTAGATAACATTAAGCAGTGACTCCCAAATGCACACACCTGCTAAAGTAACGGGGTGTGTTTAAAATCTCTACCATTGCATTTCTCTCTGTGTCTCAGGAGAGCCCTTCACTTCACACTTTTCTGATGTCCCAAGCCTAACACATCTGATTCAGCTTCATTAAGAGTGTGACTTTTAGCTGTTGTGAATCAGCTCTAGTAGAGTAGCTTACTAAACTCTGAATGTGAAAGGCCCTTAGAGGCCACTTTTTTGCTTATGACATTGCTAGAAAGCACATGAGGTCACATCAGGACACATAAGGATATATATATATATATGTATATATATATATATATATATATATATATATATCCTTATTATATCCTTATATCCTATTAATTTTTAACTTACTTACTATTTTTATTTAATCCACTATATAAAGTTTATAGACTTTCTCATCCACTAGTAATGTCTGACTCATGAATGAATAATTATATTGAACTGGGTTAGCACTAAATCCTGAATAGAGATATTAAACTGAACCCTTATCCAGAGCAACTTACATTTTTATCTCATTTTATACACCTGAGTAATTAAGGTTTAAGGGCCTTGATCAGTGGTCCAGCAGTGGCAGCTTGGTGGACCTAGGATTCAAACTCACAATCTTCCAGTCAGTAATCCAATGCCTTACCCACTAAGCTACCACATCCCCGGATTCCAGTAGTTTTGCAGATTTACAATAGTTGTTGACAAACTCTCCAAGTTGAACGTCATTGATTTGCCCACTCACTGTGTCTAACATCCCCAGCAGCCCCAAATTGTTATAGATAAGAGCAGAAATCTGTTAAGCCATTAAAAAAAGTCATGAAAAATGATTCAGTATTTTGAAAGTGCAAACGGAAGTCCAAATGGAAGTGCCAAAATATTTTTGCTGACTTAATTCTACTGACAATAATTCTACTTTGGGAAGCTTCTGTGTATTAATGCTGTTGAACATCATGCAGGATTGTAGCAGGTACTCACTGAATAAGCTTTGTGTCAACAAAGCTTTAAGGCTCATGCAACAGCTTTTAATGCTGTAAGGATATAAACAATTCACTTTCTGACCACTAGATGAAGCTCTTTTCCCATTCATGTTACTGCATCATTCAGCTGGGGGACTTTTTCTAGCTGGTTCAGTCAATTGTTGTATATCTCTGCTAAATATACAAATACTTTAAAAAAAATTCTATATGAAGAATTGTACCTATTGGTCACATTCGTAAGCCTCACATGCTACATGATGTAGTTATCCATGTGAATTTAACTATATTCACCTCGGTAGGATGTTTTATCATGATAGAGTAAGCAAATACTCATATAAGATGAGGCATTGTTGAAAAAGCATTTGTTAAAAAAAGCAAGGTTTCAATCATTTTCCTGACATCCACTTAATAGGTTTAAATAGGTTAATTTAAACAGGTTAGTCTGTTTTCTTCTCATGTTTTTAATGCCATTATAGGCTAGAATTAGTTCTAGTAGCTAGAAGAAATTGTCAAATCTAGCTAATGGTAAATAGCTATGATGGTTTTCAACAAAACAGCATATAGTTGCTTTAAATCAGTAATAGCTTCTTTCACATTTCACAAAAAAAATTGAATCAATTAATTTTATCAGTTAAAACATTAGCTTTTTTAGTTTTAATATTTCAGTCCTTTTAAAAGTAGCAGCTTTCACTTAAATGCATTGTTTGGCTAAATAATTTCACTTTCAAATGAGGAAGATTTTGACATCTATATTTATATAGACTTTATATTGATTTAAGTATCATTTTTCAGTAATCTCTCCACCCCTGGCTATACAGCTCCACATAGCAACAGCTTAGTCCTAACTCATTTATTACAAATTCAGATTGCAGGATTTTTCTCTCTGTAGATTCTTTATATTTACATTCATTGGTTCATGTTGTATGTGAGAGTAATGGCCAAATCCTTGACTTTAATTCTATGCTTTGAGAGGGCCCCCTAGTGGCCAAAGCCTGTGGGCATTGCTTTACAACAATGGGTTTTTTTTTTATTTGTCTTTTGCTAAAAGCATAAATAAATCTGTATTGAATAATAAGTAGGACTGTAAACATACAAAACATATAGTCTTATTTTACATGAATGTTACTATTAAATAATCTCTGGATCCTCACAGCCCCACTAAAGCAGCCTTCTTACTCCTAAACCATCTTTGTGTGTTATATAAAGCAGTGGCTGAACTAATGATGGAGTAAGATATTTCGAACCCCCTTAAACACCCGGCAGCTATCAGGCGACTTATCAGAGTGCAGAAAAAAAACTGCTTACTGTACTCAGTGACCTCAGCATGCGATCAAAGTCTGAGGCTCACACACATATTTAACCTACTATACAGTCCTTATCTTGTGACCTGGGTCAAAAAGTAGATGTGTACATTTTATTGTGCTCATTCAAATCAATCACTGATTAAATGAAATATTTAAGCAAAGTAAAATGAAAAAAAAAAAAATATATGAAGGCAATAAATGACGTCACATACATGAAAACAAAAACTCAAGAGAAGGCCTAAGCGGCTTTGTTAAAGTATATACTGAAGACAGAAAGTCTTGAGACCTTTAGAAATCTATAGTGCAATAAAAATAATATTAGGAATAATAATTGGCAACTAATATCTCATGTTCGGGAAAGCTTTAAATGCTCTGTGGTGGCTCATTCAATGCTGACTAATGCCTTCTCATATAATGTCATGTGGTTGAGCTTTGGAAGAGAAAAGAGCCACATGGGAACTATTTCATTGTATCCCTGTTCTTTTCATATTCAGAGAAGTTATAAACTGCCTTCCTTTTTTTTTTTTTCATTTTTCATACAGTTTTGTTCAGAGCAGCAATTATGCAATTATGTTAAACAAGCTGAAATGAAGCTTAAAGCTAGCTACTTTATCTGTAATCCATACTGTAGTTAAAGGTCATGTGTGTTCAGCAGCTGTTTGTCCTGTCAGGCTTTAGCTGGGTGATCTGTTTTATTTAAAATACCTGCTACATTTTCTATAGATATTAATAGTTATTACACTAGAAACTTCTAACAGTCCTGGCTAGCTGTAATATCACTTCACTTCCTTCTCCTCTTATAATATTAAAGTGGGGTTTGAGGGAGCAAAATCTTTTCTATAAGACTTTGACAACAACTAGTATTTGTGACGCGGTGAAACCTGTTTTTTCACTAAATATGTAGCCTGAAGTGACATGTATTGTAGTAGCGCATAACTCCAAGTCATGAGTCGCACTCACACCTGAATTCTTCTTTTATTATATTTGCTCTAGTGCTTTTAACATGCACAGTGCAGTTCAGAAGTGTGTGTCAGTTTAAAGTGGGAGCAGATTTACTGACAGGAACTCGTAAGAACAATGCCGGTGAAGAGATTCTTGGGATGATCTTTTGTTAAATTTGCAAATTTGTAATGATCAAGTTTTAATTATAATTCATGCTCTACAGTACTCTGATATCTTTCTGATCTTATGACTTTTCCTGACATTGTTAAAATGTACATAATTTAGTGATTAGAGAGGTCAGCCTGACCACGGCTACGGTTCCAGTGGTTTAAAAAAAAAAAAAATTACTACCTGACTGCTAAAACCATCGTTTCTTCCACCATGATCAAAATAAAATATCAGTAACAGGTCAGTTCAGGTATAAAAATTAATTTTTACATTGTTAGTTGTAATTTGTGCAACTTTTAGAAGTTTGGGAGATCTAAATCATGTACTGCTCCTGTTTACTGAGTTAGCAGTTGCACACTGGTTCAATGGTATATTGATATCCGAAGGGAAACACACTTCATACTTCCATGTGTTTTGCAACATTGGTTGAAATAGCACTATCAGCATTTCAACACCAAGATCATGTTACTTAGTTTTTTCTTTCCTTTACTTTCTTTTCTTTTTTTTTTGACACTTGTAGCTTGTAAATCTTACATAATAAAGGAAAGGGCTTGGTCAGTTGTGAAGCAAATACTATTTTTAAAGCACAATTTACTCTACTGAAATATCTACATATTCATGTAAATATCCTAGCAAAGAAACATAGCAAAGAAAAACTCAAATCTGGAGTATCAGTGGATATTATGGGATGGCAAAAGTGCTTAGATGTCTGCTTAACACAAGAATATACAACAAAACCCACAATGATGCTGTCGCTAAAGGGAAGTTACATGGTATATTCCGGGTGTAAACAGCATAAAAAAGATGATAATGGGATTGGTCAGTGATTAATGGGTAATTTATCAGTTTTTAAATGATAAAACAAGTCCCCAATCCAGTCTCTGTTCCCCTTGTCTATTGCCATGTTTATTAGAAATCTGTCTAGGAGGGTGTAGATTTCTTCGTTGATGGTCATGTCTTATAATTTCTCATGTACTTTGGATAAATTTTAATGAATCATATTCAGGGCTGCCGAGGGTCCAGTAGATAAATACACGTACCTTCAAAACTTAACCTACAGTATGATGACAAATTTGTGTAGTCATCTTTATGAAGAAGTATTTGATCTTTATAAATGTTTTTGGTTATTTATGAATCATTAGGAATAAAGTTACTGTTAATGTAGGTCAGTGATTGGCTAAAGCCACAGAAAATGCAATGCTATTGCTAGAATTTCTGATGGATTGCTCAGTTTGCCCTTTTTAGTATGGCAGTTAGTTTTGAAAAGGGAAAACTCTGCTGGAGTTTATTTTGCTAATTATCTATTTGTTTTTCTTTCTAATTTTGCTGGGTTCTAGGTCACAGTTAATATGGAAAATTAAGTGATCTTACGTTGTCTGTTAAAATAAGGCCTCATTTCTCCAACCATGAAAACAAATATTGTTTTAAATTAAAAATTCCTCACAGTATTTTAAACCATTAGAAATATTATCCTTTAGTATCATTTGTATAGACTGTGTCCAGATGCCAGAAGATCAGAAGTTTCTTAAATAATATACACTGATCAGGCATAACATTATGACCACCTGCCTTATATTGTGTTGGTCCCCCATTTGCTGCCAAAACAGCCCTGACTCGTCATGCACTGTGTATTCTGACACCTTTCTATCAGAACCAGCATTAACTTCTTCAGCAATCTGAGTATCAGTAGCTCGTCTGTTGAATTGGATCACACAGGCCAGCCTTCACTCCCCACATGCGTCGTCTTGGCCGCCCATGACCCTGTCGCCGGTTCACCACTGTTCCTTCCTTGAACCACTTTTGATAGATACTGACCACTGCAGACCGGGAACACCCCACAAGAGCTGCAGTTTTGGAGATGCTCTGATCCAGTCGTCTAGCCATCACAATTTGGCCCTTGTCAAATTCGCTCAAATCCTCACACTTGCCCATTTTTCCTGCTTCTAACATCAACTTTGAGGACAAAATGTTCACTTGCTGCCTAATATATCCCACCCACTAACAGGTGCCATGATGAGGAGATAATCAGTCTTATTCACTTTACCTGTCACTGCTCGGAATGTTGTGCTAAACACATTTAATATTCCTGTAAAGCTGCTTTGGGACAAGATCCATTGTCAAAAGTGCTTTACAAATAAAATTTGTACCCTGTGTGTACAAACTATGCCACAGTCAGAGTCACTGAGATTTCCATTTGATCTGATGCTACCTGTATCCACACAGTGTTATGAATTATGCACTGCTGCTATGTGATTGGCTAATTTGATCATTGTATGAATGTCCAAGAATGGTGCTACAGACTTTCAGAAGTCCTATAAATTCATCTGATAATAATAATAATAATAATAATAATAATAATAATAATAATAATAATAATAATAATAATAATAGTGAAAAACAAATAAAGGTGTAGGCAAACATATATTGTATTTTGAAAAGTCACTTTTGGAGTACTGCCATCAACTTAAATGTAATTTATTTATTTATATATATATTTTTTAATTGAGTATCTTTTGGAAGAATGTTGATCATCCCTCTAAAGACATACAGGATCTTTGCCAACTATAAAAATATCAGTGTTATTATAATAATATTTTAAAATGACATTAATAATACACTGGAGCTATTTTTACACCAGGAAAAAAACACACAGAATTAATGGGACAGTGAATACTGTAATACTGAACAGCCATGTTTAATTCACAATAACATATATCCAACATGAATATATCAAAAACATTCCAGCTGGTGTGTTCTAGCCTAAATCCTTTACAGCTACAATATATAGAAAGAGAATGTGTGTGCATGTGTTTAAAAAAAAAAAAAAAACAATTCAGAGTAACTATTAAGTACAAACACAAGGGCATTTTGCATATGTTCTCATCAAGAATGTAAAAAAATGCATTGATGGATTATTAGTTAAATACTAAAAAGAATGGTCAAAGGGTATGCTAAGCAATTTGGAAACCATGTTTCATCATACCAAATTAACTCCACAGTCACCGCTAATAGTCGCTGCTGTTTCTAAGACATATTGTGATATTTAATGTGCACAACATCATTAAGGCTTCACTAGCCCTTAGGAGGCAGGCAGGACAGGCAGCATGTTTTGGCACCATCTCTGACACGAACTTGGTCGGACCTATAAGGACAACGGTCTTAAAGGTGTCTTCATTTTCGACACATCTAAAAGATCATGTGCCCTTCTTAGATAAGGCAGTTCTAACTTATTCATCAGACACACACACACACACACACACCTCCTCCCAAATACAGCATTTGAGTTATTGTGCTTGATAAATATCACAATATGTTGTGGAACTGATTAAACCACAGCTTTAATAATAATAATAATAATAATAATAATAATAATAATAATAATAATAATAATAATAATAATAATAATAATATACTAATATTGAGTGTTAGTAAACAAACCCTTAAAGTTCAAATTCAGCAATATGGCCAAAAAAACTGCACACAATTGAACAATTTTGCAATTAAACAAATTTAGAGCGAAACAAGATAATGTTTGAAGTTTTCTTCAGTTGTTTTGTACTGATGTAGCTAACAAGGGAAAGGTATAACCTCCAGTTTAGCATTGTGCATAGTGCACGTCTAAATCAGCTCACATCCACGTCAAAACATCACAAAATCAGATTGAATGGCATTAAAAAAAAGAGAATACATCCAAATGAATAAAAAGAAGTGAAGCTTTTTTTTTAGCCATACCTCATATACAAGTGATAAACTATGTGCTGCAGAAGAAATTATTTTGCCTTCTTGACATCATCTTGAACAAAAAATGATAAGGGACTTCATTTACATTTGGTTGTTTCGTGCGTCATGAATATCATTATTATATCTGCAGCATAGAAAGGTTTCACACAAAAATGAACAAAGTAATGATCACTTAAACTACTTCTGGTGGACCAAGATAAATGTCTACTACATTTCCAAAAATGAGCAGCACATGCTCCATGAATGTTGAAATTACCACATAATAATAAGCAGGATTTGGGGGGGGGGAATACTTTCGAGTAACCATCTTATTCGAATACAATTATAGTGAGCAACACTAAAAGCTGGGAGTTTAAACATAATGAGCTCACCTGTATATTAACACACACAGCTATCAAATTTCAGATGCATGTGATTAAATTCTCATTCTCTGAGTAAATTGACTCAGAAAACATATAAACAATTCTGTTTGAGATACTAACCAACTAACAAAGCATTTCATGTAAATAAGGGAACGGGTGCACTGTAATACATGCAGTGTTGCATGATGCTAAACTGGAAATAAATGTATACCTTTGATTTCTGACCAAAATGTTCCATTAATTTATATTATGTGGCAGGACATCAACAAGAGACTTGGTACTGCTTAAGACCAGCTCAAGCATTACAGCATGAGGACAACCTCTGGTTTGCATACTTAAACAGATGAGATGGAAATAAGTGACATGAGATATGAATTATTGTGGCCAATCATCAAGCTTGGAATTATGTGATGGTGGAGATGCTTTACTGCTCTGTATACAGAGCTCGGCATTACTGGAATTAAAAGAAATCTTATACTGCATACCTTCTAGTTCTCAATGCGCCCTTGTTGACTTTCCCCTGACTTTGCCATCATCACAAGGCTGTGCACTAACTGCACAAGTTGAGGAGTGTGTTCTGAGGAGTGGCCATAAGAGGACACACAACACAGGTACAAGGCTTACATCCATTTACATCCAGTGCTTCATACACGAGTCTAATATTATATAATCAAGTAAACCTCACAGTCTGATTCTAACAGTCCTGCTGATGGACTAAAGTGTGTCTCCACTTGAATGGTGCAATTCCGGTATTTTTGAATGTTCAATTCTCTAATCTGATTGGTCAGAATGTCAGATAACAGCAGAGCTGACACAAGTTACATTTTTTTTCTAATAGGTTTACATTAATTCAGTCATTTTTAGCAAATTTCTGTAGAGACAGTAGTATTAACACGCTCCACAAAAAAGATAGCATTAAATAGCATTGTTATTTAACAAATGAAAATGTTGATATGGTTATGATTTCCATAATATTTATGGAAGGAGTCTCCAGTGTCAGCACTTTGTAACAGTCAGTATGATTTCTGCCATCGGAACATCTTCGTGACAGAGTGATTACAGTTAAATAGCACAATGTGGCATACATTAATAAATGAAATAATGTATTTGTCAGCAGATTTTTGTGGCACAAGAGGAATAACTTACACTGTGGCATGCTATTCTAGTTAAATAACCCATTTCAGAGTGTTAAAAGTAACTCAGTTAATGTTTTGTTTTCCCCTATAACGCCACACCCTGTCATGTTTTATTCTTTATGTAATGCCATTTTATCAAAGCTATCATAGTGTGGGTGTTTTCATAATCATAATACACATCAGCTGTTCATCCTCTCCAAACTGGTTTACACTGATGCCTGGTTATCATTTTAGAGATTACAGAGTGAAAGAGATCCAATGTACGACGCTTGGATATGAATTAATAATGGTTTTTGTCAGCAGTCCATGTGGTCCTGTTTGGAATAACAGAATCAGATAGCATTTTCTATTGAAATGGACATAATGCTGCATTTGAACACGTACGAATAGTCAACCTAGCCTCCATTTCAGCCAAGACATACACTTAGATGTAGAGCCACTTTCCGGTAAATTTAAGACAATGTGATCGTCTTACCATCACCCCCAGAGCCTGATGGCAGTTTAAAAAAAGATGGTAACTTGTATAGGTGTAGAGTAGAAGCATGGTCAGCCTTCATTAGAGCACAAACAGGTCCAGGAAAGGACTAGCATTTTTGCAAAACCATCTTTCTTCAGCAGAGAAAAGGAGAGACCTTTGGGTTATTTTGTGAGTTTGTTGCTGAAGCGATGTACTTGTTGATTTCTCACTTCCACTTGCTAACATGCTAATTGGCTGTCTTGTACAGATGGTAAGGCCAAAGTAATAAAACCTGTTCGGTTTTATAATATTAAGCATTTTATTGCGCTTGTTGAAATTCATCAGCAGAATCAGATTACACAAAAAGTGATCAGACTGGATCATATCTACTCCAGTGATGCAGACTTTCTTAAGATGGAGGCATGGATTCAATCAAGGGGAAGTCAGTGAGGGCGCTTTAAAACCAGTTTTCAAAATGCAGTCATTCTGTTACCACTAAGCTAGTGAAGTTTGGTCGTGCAAGAATTGTAGGTACAATCGTGTAAGAAACCCGAGCCAAACGTCCCTTCAGCATTGTACCGAACCCTCCAGAATTGTTCAACATGGCGTTTAATGCTTCAGCACATTCTTGTGAGTCATGCTCATGTGATAAGAACACCACGACTCGGGAAGCATCAGCATTTCCCATAAATGAGGAAACAAAAAGATTGCAAAATGCATTTCAGCATTAAAGGCTTGCCGAAACGGTATTCCGAAATATAACAAGTCTCAGCAGCACAGTTTAAAATACTAGTAAAAATATTCTACCTTACAGCATAGTTTTTTAAAAAGAGGTCCACACTTTTTTTTTTTTAAATGCATTACCAAAATCTAAATATTATAAAAGTCTCTGGAAAGGAAAACAAAATTATTTCTAATAAATTAAACACATAAATTATTATTTGTTTATGAAATAAATTGCTTATGGATGTATCCAGAAGGGAAAAAGAATATGTATTTATCATTATATAAAAGAAAAGTCCTTAAACTTGAGCCAGCAGCTGGATTTTTGCATGCGTGTGTTGCACTAGATCCACAAGATAATGACGACACAGCAGGTTCTCAAACGCGAAAAGCTTTTTGCATAGACACACGCACATACATGCTTAGACATAGACGATGCTTCACAAAACACGGCGCTTGCAACGCACACATGCAGCAGCAGGCCTGATCAGAGGTCAGCCAGCCATCAGGCAGTGACGGCTCAAGGTTCAGAGTGTGTGTGTGTGTGTGTGTTTGTACGTGTAAGGATCATGTAGAAAGTGTTTGGACCACAGAGCAGATTTGTTTCACTTGTCAGAACAGCAATCAGGAGATTTTTCTTGTGAATCTTTTTCCAGCGGATTCACTCCATGGTTAAAGCGAGAGACAGCTCTCTTGTCTCATCTGTCTCTATGGACGCACCAATACCATTTTAGGCCCTGACCAGCGGTTGCTGAAGAAGAACGTATGAATAAATGAATAAATTATAATATAAAGCCGATGCTCCTTCTCCTAGCACCAGTGTTGTCACACCTTTTGCCAATCAAGCACAAATCCACAAGTTCCATTTGAACCAGCCATTTTCTCAATGTAACTACCATGTTTTCATCAACCACAGAAGGGTGTGTGTGTGTGTGTGTGTGTGTGTGTGTGTGTGTGTGTGTGTGGGGAGGTACACGCCCCTTTTGCCATTATTCCCTTTCAGATAATGGTAAGTTAGGAAAGAAAGAACAACCATTGCTTGTGGTTTCACTCAGCTGCAGAGTGAACCGCGTCTTCACAGCGAGCTAGCTGTACCTCGGCCAGCTTCTTTCAGGAGGTGTGTACAAAAATGAATTATGTCCTGTTTACATGCAAGATCAGTCTAAGTTGATGGAATAAAATACAGCAAGGGTTCAGATGACGTGTCCAATGTGATCCAGCGTTTCGATACTGATGCTCAATATTAGGTGCGTCCCTCTTTGTCTCAAATGGCTCTGATTTTCTAATTCATCAAGTGTGCAGGTCCTTTTGGATATATTTAGAATTTCTGGTGTCTTTATTAATGAATTCCTTGTACTCGTTCTTCCTTATAAAGAGGACTCCAACTCTCTGTTGACGTCCCTTGAAGCCACTTGGACTTTAGGTTCGCTTTCCAGAGACTCACTGATGACATCCAGAGTGGTGGAGATGGGGGGTTCAGCTTCGCTCCCACTCTCCACATTTTCGCTTTTGTTGTCAGGGGCTTTGGCATTTTGACAGCAGAGTTTAGCGGCACACTGTGTGCGACAGGAAAGCTCACAGAGCGAGGCGTGCGACTCAGAGCTCACCATGACAAACTCAGGCTGGATGGTGGTGGCGTGGATGCCCTCGTCATGGAAGAAGGCCTTGAGTCGCTTTGCCACACTCATGTAGGAAGCAGGGTCTCGACATTTGATGTGTGCCGTGGCAATGATGCGACTTCCGGCAAGCTGCCAGATGTGAAGCTCATGCACAGCTAGAACACCGTCAAGTTGGCGCAGGCGAGCGCTTAGAAGGCTGACATCGATCTGCTTGGGTACAGTCTGCAGCAGGATGAGAGCGGACTCCTTCAGGAGAGGGTATGTCGTGTACAGAAGAATGCAGACCATGATGAGGCACAGAGTCGGGTCCAGGTAGAGCACCCAGCAGGGCCCCGCTATAGAGACAGGGGTGCTTGTGGTGTTCTGTTGTGTGTGGTTAAGTTGAGGGTTGTCATCACTGCAGTGTGTGTTGGCAGTGCACGTGTTGTTGCAGGTAGTTCCCGGCTCACACGGTTGCCACACAAAAGTGAAGATGATGGCGTTGACCACGACAATGACGGAGCCAAGTGCGTCACCCAGAACATGAAGGAAAACACCACGCATGTTCAGTTGGGACGACGAGGACGCATCATGCTCGTGCTCAAGGTCATGCTCGTGCTCATGCTCCAGCTCGCCGTTCAGCTGCACAGCTGAGAGTTCTGCCACACAAAAAAATACAGAGGAAACACAAAAAAATTAAACACATAAGTGCTTCATGTACCAAATTACATAACTACATTTCTCTAGCTCATACATAATCACTAGCAAATAAAAATGCAAAAGATACCATAAATGATTCTTTACTTTACAAACTAAAAAGATTCAGTTAAGAAAATGAATTAGTCGTAAATACTTTGGAGGCATTCAGTGAAAAGGGGTTGACTGCCAGACAAGAATTTTTAACCAAAACTGTAAAGCATGTGTTTTTGGATTATTTTTTTTCCACCAAATGCATCCCAGCAGTTTAAAAATCTAGCCAGCGATTTTAATGAGAAACCTCAGAAGGGACTGGCAACAGACCATCAGTGAAATTCAAGCCAAGAAATACCAGAAATATATTAAACAAACTGGCAGGCAAACACCAAAAAAGACAACAGTGAGATAAGTGTTTTGTTACATAAAAGTATGAAACCTTTAAACCAGCCCCTGAAGGGAACAAGCAAACAAAAAAAAGCTAATAGCTATGTAACGAGTATGTAATTAATCAAGATTTTGACATGGTATAATAAGGTTCATGAGAAATCCTGTAACAAATGGTTTAAAAGTGAACCATAATCCTTCAAGATAAATGTTCTATATGAATAGCCTTCCAGACGTCCATCCATAGTCTGACGTAGCAGTATAATATTTAAGCCTTCTTTGTGTTCTAAGGAATGAGAGATCTGTAACCACAAAAATAATGTTAATTATTTATTAATTGTCAGGTATGGCATGTGCAGATAAGCAGCTTGTGATTTCACAGCCACACGACATGCATTCTTACAAAATAATTTTCTCCCCATATGACCCGGTTAAGCCTGGAATGCATGCAGAGGTAACTGTGTGTGTGTGTGTGTGTGTCCGTCCTTACAGCTAATAAATTCATTAACTAGCGCACCAGGCAACAGAAAATTCCAATGTGCTTACCCAGTTTTAAAAAAACAAAAAGGTTTATGTACCTCGATAGTGTGATGAACATATTATGTGCATCAAATACAGACAGCTTAAGCACTTGAATTCTTGTGGTGTTACATTTTACAGCCAAACCTGAACATCTCCTGATCAGATTAAATGAGATTAAAAAAATAGTGTCTACACCCTGGACAAAATCAGCAAGACTTTAGTCAACATTTAGTCTGTGTGCTGTGTTCCCCTGATGTGTTGCACTGTACCATATTTTGGTCATAGCGTTTCTGTATTCACATCAATTCACATAGTCTATCCAAAACCTCAAACTGCAGGAGTCTTTTATCTAAGACTGAAATTGTAGTGTGCTCACACAGGGTTATACGATAAACACCAACTCATCTGTTTTAGTTAAGATCTAGTCAACAGAAAAGTTTACGTGTGGGACACGAGGAAATGGTTATTATAAAATGAACTTTAGGACAAAAGACGTTTAGTAAGATGTTGCATGCCTCAATTAACATCAGTGATAGAGACTTTAAAGCACTTTGGTACGTTGCTTTGGATCAGAAATGCAAATGGAAATTAATAAGAAGGTGTGTGTGTTGACTATTTTGGTTTCTACATTTTTAACTAAAACAGATGAGCGCCAGCTTTTCTCTCCCCAAGCACCTGGCTGTGAAAGTACAACCTTACATATCATGACAGGCTTAACTGTGCTGTGGGAAGACCCTCTTCTGAATTATGTTTTTTAAATTATTTCATTGACCTGCATGCCAATTATATCCACAGCTCAATACACCTGCTTGTTCAACGTGAATAACTAAGTAATAGTTGATGATACCTGAATGCATAGTCTACTAGCTCTGGCACCTGGGCTTAGTGATTTGTCCAACCCTCTTAGTATAAGCAAACCAGAAGTAAACTGTGTTCCCGGGGTGAGCGATCTGAGACATATTCTGATAAATTACATCTCCACCCATGGTTCTGATCAGTACAGTGATGCCTGAACACAGAGTGAACTTTAGTGATTGAAAGGCTACGGTGTGATAACAGTTATCAATTGTGCAGGTCTGCTGTGCGACACTCACAGGAGTCCAGGAGTGATGAACTTGAAACAGCTACTCTAAACCCGGTTTATTACCGAGTTACACAAGAAAGCGCTTTTCCAAGGACGTGAGTTAGGATTAAGAGTTCAGGTTTCAGAGCTCATGTATAGAACGAGTCCTGCAAGTCTGACACTCTTATTGCACATATCCGTCTGCACACAAGTATTTGGGGCGACGGCAAATATTTTCCACAGCTGTTCAAGCATGGTAATTGTACATTCATACAGCGGCAACTACATTTAAACAGCAATTTGTTACCTTCTGCATACAGTCTATATTAATTTAACACACTGTGTCTAGAAGTTATCCATTCAGCCAATCATGTGGCAGCAGCAAAATGCAAAAATCTTTCAGACACAGGTCAAGACCTTCAAGTTAATGTTCACATCAAACATCAGAATGGGGAAAGTTTTCATCCCTGTGGCATCAGTTGTTGGTGGCAGGTGGGCTGATTTGCAGATGTTCAGAAACTGTCGATCTCTTGGGATTTTCGCACACAAAATCTCTAGAGATTATACATAATGGTGCAAAAAAAAAAAGTGTGTGTAGAGTCTGCATAAATGAATAGGTGTGCAGGTTCATATTAAAGTGGACAACAAGTGGACATCTAACATAATGTATGGGGGGGGCAGTATGTGCTGAATAAAATCAATATCACAGTGCAGCTTTAATTTGATGACATTTACATTAGGAACATTAGCTCTTTTATGGCGCTTTGCCTACACTGGGAACAGGTGGGAATACACTGGGAGAAGATGCCATCACACATCCATTCCCACTTAATCTTTTCAGAATCATGCAGAACAAACAGAAACACTTCCGCTGATGAATTGACCCATCAGAGAGCTACTGTGACCATTTCAGTGCTCTCTCAAGTGGGTGAAAAATGACCTGGAACACCAGAGTTCCAACTTTTGGAACTAGACTAGCCATAAAAATATCTTACATCATAATAAATCACAGTAAACTGGTTACTCGTGGCATGGTTACAGGCTTTCATTAATCTGGTAGCTTTTATTCTTCCATATTTGCAGAACTGCATCATCACTACAACCACAAAATGACCTCAAAGCAATGAATGAATTAATAAACAAATAAACTAACTAACTGATTTAAGTGATATGAAGATGAATGACTTCAATTGTTGAGTTTAATCGCTACAAAAATTATAACTTCTTTTGTCATCATTCGATCTTATTACATGTAAAAATCATGTTGGGGAAAAAAAAAAAATCCAAGGTCTGTTGTTTGTTCTCATCTCTCCAGAAATCTCCCATGTGACAGTCAGCAGGTGGAAGAATAAAGCTGGTCTCTGACTGATTATTCAGAAGACCTTCTCTTTTATAAGCTAGAATAGATCATGTGAGGGTTGCTGTAACACACATGATCCCTGAAAGGGTTAATAGAATTGGTTGGAGTGATGATTCTTCCTCTTGTACGCTCTCTGTTATGGTGTAAATGTGTCGCAGCATGACTCAGTGTCCTAGCGCTGTGTGATTTTTACACGAGCGTTTGATGCAAGAACACTTCAGCCTCGCAGCGGTTCGGGGAACTTTAACACAATTCCCAGACGACCCTCACATATTCAGTTCATTCAAAGTTACACAATTAACACTGACTTTCCTGAACTGTATCATGTGCTTAGGATTATGCCCTATGGGCACAGATTCTGAGGTGGAGATAAAATGTGAATCTTCAGAGTGCCCTTCAATACCAAAACTGAGAGCCCTTTTCCCCAACAAGGTAACAGAACTAAATCACAAACTACTGCGTTGGTAACTGGTTAGTTTTGAGTGCAAAAATGCTGAACTGGTGATATCGGGGACTTGATGGCATCGTCCTTCTGTGGCCATGATAACAAAGCTATCTTTATGACAGACATTAAAAAGAGATATGAAGAAAATTATCGTTGAGAATACTTCTTGAAAGTTTAATAAATCAGATTGATAAATCAAAGATGTCTAAAAAAAAATAGATAAAAACTATTTTAACAGCAACTGAATAGGAGTCACAATGGAAATGCTTATAAAACTTCCTTCAAAGAGCCGCACAACTCAGAACAAGCAGCTAAACACAATAATGTGTGTACTTCGTTATTTTGTAATCGTATTATTCATGTCTATGACGGGGTCACTGTGCTGTGTGTTTATGTACATTTGGAAGAAACTGTATATTCCTGACAAATTTAACTTGCTTCCATTGTCACTGTCTTTTCTGGGATGTGACAGTAGTACGATTTGGATTGATGCATAGATTTAAAATATTCACGACTGAAATTAACAACGGCAACAGTCATGAACTGATTGTTATTTATAATTGTTTGGAGACCAATTGGTGTGTAAAAAGTAAAGTATGTTTTTAAACAGATGTGGAAATCAGCCCTTAAATCTGATACTTAAAAACAGTGGTTTGTAGGCTTAGGGTTAGCCTTATTCATGAATTAACAGTAGTCCTGTTTGGTCATATATCGATCAGAGGCTAATGAACTGAATTGTATCATACTGTGACCAGATTCAGTGGTGTCAAAGATCACATTTTGTATGATATTGTGTGGAAGCCAATGGTTTCCAACCTTTTAACCAGTTTAAAACTGTGTCTCTCAACATGGGAGTCTGGTGAAACACAGCCTGAGATGTTGGTGGGGTTTTTGTTATACAGTGGTGGAAATTACAAACATACTATTATCAAAATTGCACTTATTATTGAGTCCTAATAATATTAATAATATAATATTAGCCGGTTCGACAAGTCGCTTAAATTAGTTTGGTTTAACTGAAACCTTAATTCCAGAAAATCTAGGAAGTCAACTTGGACCTGTTTTGTCAGTGGAAAGTTCTGGAATAAAAAGCGCTCATAAACAACAAAATATTATAATACATATTGAATAAAGAGATTATTATTCATCAACTACATAAAGTTATGTATTGAGGGGTAAAATGAATTTTTTTGATAGGGTACAGGCTGCAATACATCTGGGAAATTTCACAGATAAAAGACGGCTAGTCAGCTGAATAGGTAGCAAAAGTCATTAGCTAGCTTATATTCGAAGTCCTGGTTGCCTAGCAACCGCGTTCGCGTTATTTCAGCCATTTTAACAATGACCCCTTCGTTTCCGGCTACAAACACACCTGAGCAGGTATTAAAGGTGATCAAATTTCCTATAAAGATAGGTGGGTGGACATGATTTGAACTAAACTCTGGTTACTGCCTTGTAATTGGGTTTTTACTCCAAACCTAACCCCTTTAAGCTTGAACACCGTAAGAAGCACATGAATGAAAAGTAACAGAAACGGAAAGAGAAAATATTAAAAGACTCTCACCAGCTGGTCCTCTACTGTCCGTGTTCACGCCGTTCGGGCTCCCGTGACCACCGACCAGGTTGTTGGTCTCCTCTCCGGCGGATCCGCAGTCAGCGGACAGCTCGCTCTTGCTCATGTTCGTCCTGGGGTGCTTGGGCTTGCCGTGGCTGTGTGAGTGAGCGTGTCCGTGGAAGAGACACAGCCCTAGCAGGTTGACCACGAGCCCCGCGGCCCCGACCGCGATCACCACGAGTGGGTTCTCGATCTCGTGCGGCTCGGTGAAGCGCTCGATGGCCTCGAGCACAATGGTGAAGCAGAGCGCGGTGAGGAACACGGCGTTGACGAGGGCGCCCATCACCTCAGCGCGGATCCAGCCGAACGTGTTCTTGTTGGTGGACTGGGTGCGCTCGGCGAAACGCACCGCCACCAGCGCCACGATCAGCGCCATCACGTCCGACAACATGTGGAAAGAGTCCGAGAGCATCGCGAGCGACGACGTGAGCCGGCTCACCACCACCTCGACCACGAAAAAACCGAACGTTAACAACAGCATGCACAGCAAACGGGCGCGGTTTGGTTCACAAGCCATGATTTTCCTCCTCGGGAGAGAGCTCCTTAGCTAGAAGAAACACACACACAGCTAACACTACATACAAACAAAACAATGCTAACCGGCACTGGCTAGCCCAGTCAATACATTCATACGAGATTTCGCCTTCAGTTACGACCTACTCCTGAGCTAATCTGGACATAATTCACGTAATAAACCTCACTCGCGACGCCTCGTGCCTTTTTCAACCGAATCGTGACAGAGGAGGAAAGAAGAACCGAGCGGTGTTTTGCAGACGGAGTTCAAACTTTGCACCCGGACCGGCAAAGTTTCCACACGGAACAAGGCAGATTGCCGTGACCACGCCCACCGAGCTAATCGTCATTTGCCAGCGGTTAGGGACCGTGTGAAAATTCCAAAGCGTAAACTACTTCTTGCAGCTGTATTGCAAGGGAGTTGAGATCCATTTCAGTTCAGTTATGTTCATAATAAGGAGTTATTATTATTATTATTATTATTATTATTATTATTATTATTATTATTATTATTAATGTTATTGTTATTGATATTGATATTGATATTGATATTGATATTGTTATTATTATTATTATTATTATTATTATTAGATTTTTTTTATTCTAATGTTTTAACTAAAATGATTGGTATTAGAAAATATATATTTTGTTTAATTAAATAGTGTGATTTTAAAGTTACAATAGAAATTAAATGAACCCCTGTTATGTTGGATGGACCCTACTTTAAGAACAATGGGTATACTGTTTGTGGTCTGAGTGCAGCCATGAGTGACTGTACTAAAAAGAATGTTTTTCATTAAAAATAAAACTTGAACTGTATCTAAACACCTTAAAATCAAGCCACCCTTGATTCCCCTGTTAGAAGTGGACATTCAGAGGTAAAAATAAAAATAAGAAAAAAAAGACATCAACTTTAATTTTACATTCCTATTGAAGTGTCTATGGGTAAAGGATAGTAACATGGGTGGATATGTAATGGCTGTTTGAGGAACATAAACAACGGCAGCATTGTTAAGTTGATGCTTTACTTTTTCTTTCCACATAGGTGTATTATAAGAAATGGATAAAGTAATGAATGGATCAGTGCATCAGTAAAAAAATAAATAAATAAATTCCTAGAAATGGAGTGGTAATGGAGCATAGTAAAATCATCCAGTATGAAGGAAGTAGTGTTAAGTATAAATGGGTAGTGATAGACCAACTGGACAACAGTATATGAAGTGAGTGTAGAGTAAAATCTACATGGAAAAAGTTAAGTAAAGGATTAAGTATTTTAATAGTACTTGAACTTAGAGCTAAAATCAGATGTCATTATACACAATCAGCTGCAAAGGTGGACTACAGATGGTGCAAAAGAAATGAAAAGAAAATAACACCAAAGTATTATGTATGTATGTATGTATGTATGTATGTATGTATGTATGTATGTATGTATCTATCTATCTATCTATCTATCTATCTATCTATCTATCTATCTATCTATCTATCTATCTATCTATCTATCTATCTGTTGCTTTATCTATCTATCTATCTATCTATCTATCTATCTATCTATCTATCTATCTATCTATCTATCTTCCTTTATGTATGTATGTATCTATGTATCTATCTATCTATTCCTTTATGTATGTATGTATGTATGTATCTATCTATCTATCTATCTATCTATCTATCTATCTATTCCTTTATCTATCTATCTATCTATCTATCTATCTATCTATCTATCTATCTATCTATCTATCTATCTATCTATCTATCTATCTATCTATCTATCTATCTATCTATCTATCTATCTATCTATCTATCTATCTATCTATCTATCTATCAGGATATGAATTTATACACAGCCCCTAATTTTCCAGTGTTAATGAAACCCGCAATCCGCACCGCTTTGCTCTCACTCGCTTTTAACACGCGCCTGTGTTTTTTGCAAGTGGCACAATGGAAAGAATAGAGCAAACCCAAGAGCGTGTGCACACCTTAAAGATACATGTTTATCATTTAAATTAAAGATAAAAATCAAGTAACTATCGACACTATTATCAGAAGTAACTGCTTTCTTAGACAGATGTGTTTTACAGCACGTTAATGTAACACTTCCCTGTCCAGTCCACACCTTCATTTTCCATCATTCAGCAAATCACTAAACACTGTGCGACTTGTTGCATGATTTCGGGTGAAAGAGAGAAAGAGACAGATCAGGACAGATCTCTAAACTAAAGAACATTTGCGAGTCGTGACAGTTTTGTGTAGTGTGGGTTATAACACTGTTGTTCACACGTTTCGTAACATACCGGTTAACTGTTGCCCAGCAGCGGGTGACGTACTGGAATTCATCAGCTGTTGTGTGTGTGTGTGTGTGTGAGAGAGAGAGAGAGAGAGTGACCTTAAGTAAAGTCCTCTATACAGTCACTGTCATAAGTCACTGTACCACCCTACATGGTATAACTAAATATCTGGACACATAAGGTCCCAGTCTAGAAGGATTTCTAGATAAAAGAGTGTCTTGATAGTGCTTGAACCTCTACACTGTGGTAGCTCACTGGAGAAGACACTGGATTTGTGATCATGGGTCATGAGATCAAATGCTGGAACTGCCAAGCTGTGACTGCTGGGTACTTGAGCGAGGCCATTAACTCTCTACTGCTCTGTTGTATTAAAAAATTTGATAAATGCTATAAATGTAAATTCATACCCCTGCAGAAGAATCCAGCCTGGTTAAAATAGCTACAGTCTACCTAAACACAGGTCAAGCTATTCAAACTGGTAGACTATCTTTGCCAATTGTTATATCATTTTTAAGTCTTGGCTTGGTAACTTATATTTCCTCAAGCATCAAAGGTATCAAATGGCACTGGCTCTACAGCCACTGTATGCACTTCCATTTAACCCCTACATACACTATATTGACAAAACCCCTCCAAATCATTGAATTCAGATGTTGTTTTTTCAGGGGATGGGCATGACTTTGCACCAGTGCACAAAGCAAGGTCCATAAAGACATGGATGAGCAAATTTGGTGTGGAGGAACTTGACTGGCCTGCCTCATCACCATTGGGATGAATTAGAGCGGAGACTGCGAGCCAGCCCTTCTCATCCAACATCAGTGTCTGACCTCACAAACGCGCTTCTAGTGGAACGGTCAAAAATTCCCATAAACACTCTCCTAAACCTTGTGGAAGGCCTTCCCAGAAGAGTTGAAGCTGTTATAGCTGCAAAGGGCCAAACAACTTCATATTACATTCATGTGCATGTAAAGGCAGACGTCACAGTTTGGCCTGGCTCAGTCTCCGCTCTAATTCATCCCAAAGGTGTTCTATCAGGTTGAGGTCAGGACTCTGTGAAGTTCCTTCACACCAAACTCACTCATCCATGTCTTTATGGCTTTGTGCACTGGTGTGCAGTCATGTTGGAACAGGAAGGGGTCATCCCTAAACTGTTCCCACAAAGTTAAGAGCATGAAATTATCCATAATGTCTTGGTATGCTGAAGCATTAAGAGTTCCTTTCACTGGAACTAAGGGGCTGAGCCCAACCCCTGAAAAACAACACCTGAATTCAATGATTTGGAGGGGTGTCCCAAAACCTTATTGTGTATGACAATTGGTCAATCAAGGCTTCTAATTCATTTTGATCGATATCTGCAGACTTTTACACTGTTTAAACAGACAGTCAACTTAGTGAATGTAAACAACTACTGAATTAAAGCAGAAATATATATCAGTCAAAAGTATGTGGACAACTTACCATGCCCAAGCTGTTGCCACATAAAAGGAGGCACACAAATGTATGTAACATCCAATTCCTTTACTCTTTTCTTTACTGAACTAAGAGGCCCAAACCTGTTCCAGCATGACAATGTGCATAAAGTGAGCTCTATGAAGACATTTGCCAAGGACAGAATGGAAGAACTCCAGAGCCCTGACCTAAAGCTGACTTGTAACAATGACTGCACTCCAGATCTCCTCACACAACATCAGTACCTGACCTCACTAATGCTCTTGTCACTGAATGAACACAAATCACACAGATACCTTTTATAATCTAGTGGAAATAAAATAGGTAATTATAGAAGGTTGGGGGGGGCAAATCTATACCATTTTATTTTTGTATCAATAATTGGCTACTCTTTTTGTTTGTTATATTATTTACTTTCAATTTATGCCACATAATTATTATTTTTTTTTTTTTACAAAACCACAGTGTCATAATCTAAATTAATTTACACATTTCATCTTAAACCTGAATGTTTCTGTAGGCAAATAATCAATTGTTGGAGATTTTAAAATGCATGTTGACATTCCACAAGACCATCTGAAAGCAGCAAGGATTCATTAGAATGTAACAGGACCACTCTATACAGTGGTCACACTTTTTATTTAATATTAACAATCAGATAAATCTAAGAAATATAATCACACTCTCACAGGCTAGAGCTCAAATGTGTCTTTATGCACTTTGTCATGCTACCACATCGAACCTCAGCTACTACACATAGTTTTATCATTAAACTCCCAGAGTTATCAACCTTGATTGGATTACCATCTGACCCTATGGAACTTGATCAGACAGCCGAATACTTCAAGTCAGCATTCCAGTACACTCTAGTAAATGTAGAGCCAAAAGAAAAATTATTACAGAGAAAAAAAACCCCTGGTATAATGATCACATTTGCACATTTTGCTTCCAGATTTCAACTGTTCAGTTTTGCTGAGTCTGCATCCATGATTGCCTCAGATTCCTGACAGAAGTGCTCTTCTTCTATTGTAGCTCATTCACCTCAAGGTTTGATGTGTTTTGTGTGCTGGGAGATGCTTTTCTGCATTTCAATCGAGTTACTGTAGACTTCCTGTCAGCTCCAGTCTGGGCTTTCTCCTCTGATCTCTCTAATCAACAAGGTGTTTCAGCCTGCGGAGTTCACTCACAGGATGTTTTTTGTTTTTCGCACCAATCGGTATAATCTCTAGAGATTGTTGTGTGTGAAAATTCCAGGGAATCATCAGTTTCTCAAACCATCCCATTTGGCACCAACATTTATGCCACAGTTAAAGTCATAGGCATCAATTTCCTTTTCTTATTCTGGATCCTGGGGAGGTGGTATCTGGTTCATTGACCAGAAGATCAGGGTTCAAGCACCAGCACCACCAAGCTGCCACCGTTGGGCTTTGAGCAAAGACTTCAACTGCCCCTCAAACCCCCCTGAGCACCCCATGGCTGACACTCTGACCCCAACCCCCAAGAATGGGATATGCAAAGAATGAATTTCATTGTGCAGTAATGTATATGTGACATATGTGTATCTGCATGATTTGATGCTAGAGTATTGTCTCATTAGAAAACTACCTTAACAGCTGGATACAGGTATATGAGTGTGTTTCAGTAAAGCCAGAGGAGCGACACCAGCTTATTAAAGGAATGTGCAAAGGATATTGCACACACTTCTACTGAATTCTGACCAGACCTTGTACTAGGACCCACAGGCAGCTAGACTGGATGGCATTGAGTTTCATCATGTGCAGCAATAAAAGACGGTGGAGCGTCTGGCCGCTTTATATCCCAGGGTGCCCTTATATCGGTGTTACCTTCTGGTTCTCCCTTTTAGTTCTGCTGTCATAGCCAATCTTGCTAGTCTCTACTTACATGCTACACATCTTTTTAACCATTACAGAACAAGATATCTTACCTAGATATCTTATTTTTCTTTTTCATCGGGCTGCTCTAGTTTTGGGCTCACCACAGTGAAATCCCCCCCCCCTCCGGCAGTGAGACACTTGGATTATATCCAGATTTCTGTGAATTTAGGAGGGGAAAAAAAATGAATCTTTTAGGTCCAAGTGTATATATCCTTTTGACCTTGACTGCAGGTCAACATAAGCAAGACATCACTACATTCATTTGCTCTTAATTATTCTTCTTCTCATGTCCCTATGTTTGGAAAAACCTGTATAGCACAATCCACTGTAAAATAACCAGACAAGAAACTTTTTCCTTTTCTTTTGATCATGTACAAGAAGATTTTTCAAAACACTACTAAAATATGCCAAAAATAAACTTAACACACACTATGACAAACACATAACATTAAATACAATTATCCAGTGTTAGACCATTAGCCAAACTTGCACTTTCTAAACACAATAAATAAGATTTCTTGAAATCCTTGATATTAAGCTGTATGAAAAGGCATGAACTTAAAACAAGGCCAAGATGTCCAGCTACAGATGATTGTGTCCTATAAGGAAGATTTTTATACAAAGCTTATAGTGAAGTCTTTAGTAGAAGCTTTGTAAAGAGTCTGTCATTCCTCAGGGCTGATACACAGCTGAAATCAGTCAGTGTTAGCGAAAACCCTGTATGGGCCTTATCTTCAGCGGATAATTCCTCTCCACATCTCCTATGTTAACATTGTGCAGTTTCTTAATGAGTACATGCTCTTGAGGTCTGATGCCGACTCTCTGCTCAGCCCAAAAGTTCTCCTTGTTGTCGCCTGCAAAATGGACTTTCTTCTTTCCAGGTGATATGTTCTCACTTTCCTCTGCAAGTCAAGACACATACATGATCTGCATCAGTCACATCATAAAAGAAAGAATAAAACAATGGGTGAACATGAGGTGTGAAGCTCTAAATAATATTTAACATGGACTCAGAACGTCCAGAGGATTTATCAAAAGCTGAAACAAAGCCACATAACGTGACCCACATATGACGTGTCTGCACTTCATTTTGTATTCTGTATTAACTTGTCAGATGAAAACCTCTCAACCCTTAAATAGTGGGTATAATGAAAAATATATGATATCAAGCAACTTTATTTAAAAAAAAAAAAAGTTAATGGGCCTTTCAATAGATTAATTACTTAGTCTTCTAGAACAGTGGCTCTCCAACTCTACCAGGATTATATTAATGCACACTAATAATATATAAGTACAGTACCCTACTAATATTAATAATGTAGGATCAACTTGCACAGAGATTGTATGTATGGATGCCTCACATGAACAGTTTTAAAAAGCAGCTTGATATTATACAAGTTTTCTGTGAATAGATGTTTGCTTTTTGGATGAAATCTCCAGTGTTAACACTTGGTAATAGTAAAGAGGAGAAATTGCAGCTTTAAGGTTTTAGTCTGATAAAAGTATTTATTTTCTAACCTGGCTGAGGGATAGTTATACATAATCTTAATGCTGAGAAAGAGGTTCATTTTAATGATCTTTTGAAAGCGCTGCAGTTGCAGAGGTTAGTTTGTGGCCAGTTTGCACACAAGTTTATTAAAATTATATTAAAAGCATATTTAAAATTAGAGAGACACAAAATCGACATGCAGCACATTCAGAACAGCACAACACATTCATGTACACAAGCCATGGTTAGCTGTTGTCTGTGTTCAGAAGGTGCAGTGGCTTCCGTTTCACCTCCATACCTTTGTCTTCTGTAAACAGTGGAGAGTGTGCCCTCTGCTGCCTCATCACATTATAGCCCTTTATCAAACTCTCTGCTCTGTGAAGAGACAAGACATTATTTCCATTTCATTTACATTGGAATCATTCATTTTGGAGCAAACGTGCTAATGTATTCATTTTAAAACAATTAGTACAACTGTAGCCAGGAGTACACTAATAGCTAATATTAAAGATGTCACAGACACTTTTTTGTATATCCCATCCTTGGAGTATTGGGGTCAGATTGCAGGGTCAGCCATGATACAGCGCCCCTTGAGCAGGGGGAGTTAGGGGTCTTGCTTAAGGGCCCAACAGTAGCAGCTTGGCAGCGCTGGGACTTGAACCCTACTCTTCCGGTCAACGACCCAGAGCCTTAACCATTTCAGCTGCCACTGCCCATATTACACCAATAGCAGTACTGATATTGTAATTTGAGTAAAAGTAGTAAACAAATCAGTTAACTAAATCATGTGTGAAAATATTTTTTTTTTTTTAAATGTAGTAATATTACATACATCTCTCTCTCCATCCACCCACCCACTTATACCTAAAGATGGTGGAATCTTAATACATTTCTCCTCATTATTAGAAATATTTGGAAGTACAAATTGCATCAGGAATTATGTCAATTTTATTTTATGCCCAAACCAATTCTGACACACTGAAGAGACTTTAAAAAAAGGTTTACCTGGCCAGCTTCTCGTTGGCTAGTCTCTCTCTGATGCACAGCTCCTGCTCCTTCTCTGTAGGGGGGGGGATTGAGAACACATGAATAAAAGTGCAGGAACTTGTGTAATGTAGGAACTGGGTGATGAGCTTCGGAGTGCTTTGTAAAAAGCAGTCAGAAATCACAGCAGTACAGCGAGAGTTTACTGCACTAATGACCCCATTCTGTTCTGCTCATGATCAGCCACACTGTTATCGCTTCTCTTCACAGTGGAATGTGTTTGAGTTCACGGCTCTGGATTTAAACCCTATTAAAAAGCTTCAGTCCTAAATTTTAAAAAAGGGCATCTACTTGTTTAACCCCAACAATGTACTGGAAAGAGGCTTGAAACACACATGTAGAAAGATCTACAAGTATCTCAAAGTTGGACACTCATTTTGGTTATTCTTTGCCAAATATTAGCTATGCAAGTGCAGATAATTATGTAACCAGTGTTTTGCAAAAAAAAACAAAAAAACAAAAACAAAAATTTACAGCATTTAGCAGACACCCTTATCCAGAGCGACTTACAATTTACACAACTGAGCAATTACGGTTTAAGGGCCTTGCTCAGGGGCCCAGCAGTGGCAGCTTAGTGGACCTGGGATTCAAACTCAACCTTTCCAATCAGTAGTCCAACATTTTAACCACTAAGCTACCACCATCTTCGTGGGCAAGCTTCTCTGTAGCTTAATTTAAATCTGTAGGGAGAAAAAGCCGTGTACTTCTCCCACATATTTAAATAATTACTCACTGCAGGTGGCATTTGGTTTTGTTTTAGATTGTGACAAATGTGTTATAGTCTAAGAGCTAAATAAGAATAGATTGCTATTTGTCCATTGCAGCTAGTGCACTGTTATACTGACCCTGTGTTATACTGTAGCTTTTTGCCTTTTCAGTACAAGAAAGTTTTACTAATTAAAGAAATAAAAACATCCAATAAGTGAGATCAGGGACTCACTATATTGAAAGTATTTATTTTTTGCTCCATCAACATCATGACATTTTACACAAACTAACTAGCCATCCATAGTAAGTGTAGCAATGGTTTCAGTCCAACAGACTATTGCTACAATTTGAGTTATCCGTAGTGAATGCCGAGTGATACGAACAGTGAAATATCTCTAGGGCTTTTGTACAAACTATCAGCACTCCTGGAAAGCCACTTGACCAATCAAATTAGAGGACTGGAACGGACAGTTAAAGTGCAATTTAGAATAATTATCCTTACGCTCCAGTCTCTCTTCTCGCTCCTTGAGGTCCTGCTCTCGCTGGCGTAGTGCCTGCTCCTTCAGCTTCAGTTCTGCCAGTTTAGGCTGCTCCAGGTCACATGACCCCCGCTGCTGCCTCGCTTGAGCCTTCTTCTGCTCCCGGGCCACATATGTGGAGATTAATGAGCTCTGGAGGATCGACTCCACAGAGGGACGCAGGTAATCCTGACAACACAGCAAGGCGGAATGAGAAACTGGTGTGAGCAGCGAGAATTAAAGTTGTAGGCTTGTACTAATGTGTTGCTGTCATTTCTATAGTAACAGTTAGTTCACAGGAACTTGTATGCTGGACTATTATAATCTAAGCATAAGGAAAAAAATTTAAAGAAAACTTCAGCTTTCTGAATGAATATAATTAGTTGTGTAATTTGTATTCATTAGAAAATATAATACAACATGTCTACAGACCTTTAGGTGCAGCATCCTGCACAGCAGCGTGTTCAGCTCATTGGAATATCGATAGGGAATCCTTCTAAATTTTCCCTCTGTGATCTTCTCAGCCAGTTCCTCTTGGTTATAGGCTGTGAATGGAGGTCTGCAAATTCCAAGAGGGATTAAAGTGTACAACCACATAAGCTGTTACACCGAAAAGTTCTAAAGGCAAAGAAAGTATGAATACTTACGACAAAGCACAGAGTTCATACAGCAAACATCCTAAAGACCAGATGTCTGACTTTTCGTTGTAGGACATGTGATTCATTTGTTCCTGTGGGCAAAACAAGCATGCGGTCACTATTAGAGCAATGCAAATTGGCAATAAAAATAAGTTAACACAACTATAACTAAAATAGAGGTCATCCTAGCTCCCAGCTCAAATGTTTTGGGTTGCATTTCCCAAAAAGCATTGCAAAATTAGGATCATCTTAACTGAGTGAGAGATCCTAGAGTGGCTAACTTACAGGTGACATGTAATATGGAGTTCCCACAAAGGTTTTAGCAAAGCTTGTCTCATGTCGGAGTATCCGTGCCAGGCCAAAATCTCCAAGTTTTACATTCTGCTTGGCATCGAGGAAAATGTTAGCAGGTTTCAGATCACGATGAAGAACTGTGCTGCCGCCGTCATTTTTTCGGCCATGACACTCTTTCAGCGCCAAAGCCAGCTGAGTCATGACACGCAGGATAAACTCCTCTTCCAGATATCTCCTGTTAGACAGAAGGGCACGCACACACAAATTACAACCCCCCCCCCAAAACAGTGTTATTAAAAACATCTGACTATAGAATACATAAGGAATAGAATAAAATGGGGCATTCTGATATAGGCACATAATCAATGGCAAGGTGGCGTGATTCAGCCTGATGTGAACCCTAATAGTTCATCATGACTGCACATCTCAAACTGCTTTATTTCTGTCTGTATTAAATTTGTCTAACATAAAATACATTAGAAGTCAACTGATATGCTCTGATAGAGCTCAACATGCGAGCGTAAACAGGGGCGGACTTAATGATTTGGGGCCCTAAGCAATTCCAGGTATGGGAATCTTGCGCATGTGCAGTACAATAGGGACGTTCCACTATTCATGAATCATTGGGGGGGCATTTGAAAAGATGTAATGTTAAAATCTTAATGGTTATAGACAGACCATACAATATGATAGAAACGTAGTACGTACTATATGATTTATATAGGCTTCTTGGAATGGGTCGGGGCCCCCTAATTCCCCGGGGCCCTAAGAGGCTGCTTACTTCGCTTATTGGTTAAGTCCGCCCCTGAGCATAAACGTGACTCCTACATGTGCCGCCTCTTCCTCTCAAATGGAATTGAGAGAGTCAGACTAAATGCATACTGAATATTTCAGTAGTTCATATAAGCAATGCCATGATAACAGGAAATACAAATGCAGTTACCTCTCTTTAATGCACTTGGATATGAGAGTGGCCAGGTCCCCGCCCTCGCAGAACTCCATCACGATATACAGCGTGGTGTTTGTGCGGTCAATGATGCGGTCATAGTATCTGACAATGTTAGGGTGTCTGAGCTCTCGCAGCAAGTTCACTTCGGACACCAACATCTGCTTCTCCACCTCTGCCATGGTGCCGTAATCCAGCTCCTTCCACACCAGGATCTAACACACAAAACCCTTCAGTGTCACTGTGCCACATTAGACCTCAAGATTAGACTCCCCCCTCCATCAATCCACCAACCATTTTAATACACAGCCATGAAAGAAAGATGAAGGAACGTTATCAAAAAATGTTCCATAAAAAAAAAAAGTAATGAATTTCTGTCATGTTTTACATAGTATTTGAACAATTTGACACTTTTGGCCTAAATTGTACATGCACTATATAGCCCTCCAAATCACTGAATTCAAGTGTTGTTTTTCAGGAGTTGGGCTCGGCCCCTTAGTTCCAGTGAAAGGAACTCTTAATGCTTCAGCACACCAAGACATTTTGGACAAGTTCATGCTCCCAACTTTGTGGGAACAGTTTGGGGATGACCCCTTCCTGTTCCAACATGACTGTACACCAGTGCACAAAGCAAGGTCCATAAAGACATGGATGAGTGAGTTTGGTGTGGAGGAACTTCAGAGTCCTGACCTCAACCTGATAGAACACATTTGGGATGAATTAGAGTGGAGACTGTGAGCCAGACCTTCTCATCCAACATCAGTGCCTGACCTCACAAATGCACTTCTAGAGGAACGGTCAAATATTCCCATAAACACACTCCTAAACCTTGTGGAAAGGCTTCCCAGAAGAATTTAAGCTGTTATAGCTGCAAAGGGCAGAACAACTCCATATTACATTCATGTGTTCCATCAGGTTGAGGTCAGGACTCTGTCCAAAGTGTCTTGGTATGCTGAAGCATTTAGAGTTCCTTTCACTGGAACTAAGGGACCAAGCCCAACCCCTGAATTCAATGATTTGGAGGGGTGTCCCAAAACTTTTGGCAATATAGTGTATGTCTATGGGTTTACAGCACTGTGAAGGGGGGGGGGGGGGGGCAAGATAAAGTAAGTGTTAAAATAGCTAATTAACACAAATTTTTTAAATTTTTTACTCCGTTTGCTCAGAAGGTGAATTCATTTTGACAGCAGCTCTGACAGTAGTTCCGGCTGAAAGGCAAATCACAGGTTTATATTAATGCGCTCGTCCTAACGCGTTATAGTTCCTATAGTAACAAATGAGGCTCTGGGACTCTCCGCATAGTTCAAAACAACAATAAACTGATTAAAAGGGCTTTATTTAACCCGACTGCAATATTACTTCTCATTTAACATGAAAGGCACAGCATGCAAACAAACTACGCCATGTTAAACCTGTTTCTTTTTCGTAAAGCGTTTGATTACTGTGCACTATTTTACTAGCATTAGCTAACATGCTAACTCACCGCGGCTGCCCTGCAGGTAGGCGGTTACAAACACAAAGCCACTAGGTCTAATTACCTTTCCGTCTGATTTTCTCCTAATTTTCTGGCACTTTCCGTACGAGCCCGAGCCGATGGTGCTGAGAACCTCGTAATCCTCCGTGCGGGACGGCATTGTGAACAAAAACACTGAAACAAAACAATCCTATAATGTTTGGATGAAGTAAAGTAGCGTTAACTTGGTGTTAATGCAATGCAAACACTACACTAGCTCAGCGGAAACTATATTACAGCATTCACTTCCAACAGCGTTAAACAAAACAGCACCTTTTATACTGACAGCGGTTGACTAGGCTGAATCTCAAACGCCTTCTTGCGCCCTATGTAGTGTGTTAAAGTACACTCTACCTGTGCCCTGCGTAGTGCACAAGACAAGCGTGATCAGCAGTTTTTTAGATTGAAGCCGAAAGAACGATTTTTAAACTGCCACTCAAACCCTACACTCTGATTGGCTTACAGGGAAACGCTGCGGACGATCTGATTGGTTGAAAGTCGCGAAACAAACGCTGCCGGTCGCTTAGCGCTGGTAACCTACCAACCACATTTAGCCGCGAGAGCACGCGGGACAGGCGTGGGCGTGTCACCACATTTAAAGAGACACAGACTATTAATACAGGATAATCAGATAATTAAGATAATTAAATCCTAAAAGAAAAATCATAAAATCATGAAATGGAGCGGATTCGCTCAGTGATTCAGTTAGCTTCTTGTTTCTTCTTCTTTTTAACGCTTTATCACGACTGTCTTGATTCACTGATCTTTCTAAATGTACACTTATGTTGACAAAAGTTTTGGGACACCTCTCCATATGATTGAATTCAGGTGATGTTATTTCAGGGGTTGGGCTTGACCCCTTAGTTCCAGTGAAAGGAACTCGTAATGCTTCAGTGTAATAAAACATTTTGGACAATTTCATGCTCCCAACTTTATGGGAACAGGAACCTGACCTGGCCTGCACCTCAACCCAATAGATCACCTTTTGGATGAATTAGAGCGGAGACACAAACTGGACTGTCTGCCTTTACATGCACGTAAATGTAATATGGAGTTGTTCCGCCCTTTGCAGCTATAACAGCTTCAACTCTTCTGGGAAGGCTGTCCACAAGGTTTAGGAGTGTGTTTATGGGAATTTTTGACCATTCCTCTAGAAGTGCATTTGTGAGGTCAGGCACTGATGTTGGATGAGAAGGTCTGGCTCACAGTCTCCACTCTAATTCATACCAAAGGTGTTCTGTCATGTTGGAACAGGAAGGGGTCATCCCCAAACTGTTCCCACAAAGCTGGGAGCATGAAATTGTCCAAAATGTCTTGGTATGCTGAAGCATTAAGAGTTCTTTTCACTGGAACTAAGGGGCCGAGCCCAACCCCTGAATTCAATGATTTGGAGGGGTGTCCCAAAACTTTTGGCTATATAATGTATTTGAATGTGGAACTGAAGTTATTAGAATAAGCTCTTTTTCCATGGATTTTACACCAACATTACAAGTTTTAAAAATATTAGTATGGGTATATAAATAATCAAACAAACAAGTAAATAAATACAAACCTATTATTTTCAAAGTAAACACAAAAGGATTTAAGAATCGAATGTAATCGTTCGGTTGTAAGGAAGAGAAACGTGCACAAGTATGCCACTAGGGACTCCTGTATCGTGGAGGCATTTCTCCACGGCCCATAATGTCCCTGAGGGCCATAATTTATTCTCTGTAGGCCCTAAAATGTCATACAAATGGAAGCAAACTGCTTTGCATTTGCAACCAGGGAAAGATGGTTTTCATCACCTGTACTTCAAGGTTAAAGGTATAAGCCAGGCCAATATTGTCTGAGTAAATGAATATAATATTTATGAATACGTCATAAAGTGTGTACACAAATTTTTAGTAATGTTGTCACCCATCCTATAAAATCACATTGAAATTTTAGCAATAATGAACCTGTTAAACACGGCTTCACAACAACAGCCTCACACACACGTTGCGGTTCATTGATATTTATCATTTTTATTCCAGCACAATTAAACTGTGTTGTAAAATGGCTGGGCAGCTGGAAAGAGAAGGGCAACAGGAGTACAAAATGAAAACTAAAGACCAGTCTAGCATAATTTGTTAAAATTCCTAAAAACAAAAATTAAAAAAAAAAGAAAGAAAAGAAAAAGGAAAAAAAAAAGAAAAGAAAAAAAGTAAGACAGTAATGACATGATGAGGGTTGAGTTCCCTTTACGTTTTCTGTTGGATGGAAGTCCTCGCATGTTCATCAGTCTGAACGGCCGTGAATGTATTCCGCATCTTTTTTTTTTCCGTGAAGCTGCATCATACACAATTTCAGACTTCAGCAAGCTAGGCAGAAACACAAACACACTCCCACAAGTGGCACATTTAGGCAAGCTCTGGTCTGTTAATTAGTCTAGTGGTTTGTAAGCTGAATTGCTTCCTACTTTTGCACCTTATTGCTAGACGAAGGACAATTTTATTTAGACAACACGGAAGCTTCGTTCCTCTCGTTATTACTAAACAGGTCAAATTTAACCCCTGGCTGATCCATCTACTCTAGTCACAGGCCCTGTTTCAATACTGTTTTTTATGCACCTTTGTCAAAATATCCTCTTGCCAGTTTCACTCGGTTGAATCCTGAGGAGCAGAACTTCATTAGAAGGCATTCCTGCAGTTAAAGAAATTTTCTTTTTCAAAACAGTGAAAACGGCAGATGACGCTGTATATATAAAAATACAGAAGGGGGAGGGGCACAAAAAATCTTCATACCCAAAACCTTCAACCTGTGCGAACATAAGAACTACTGCAATTTGGCAGGACCACATGGGACGAAGGAAAAAGTCAAGAACAGGGCATTAAAGGAACAGTTCCTCTACAAATGAAATGTATACAATGATCCCCTTGTAGAAAATGGGAGTCAATAAACGTTTGGTGTCTGAAGTCTGCTTCTTTAGTTGTGGCGCCGGTGCAAGAAGCTATAGTTAGTGTCGCTAATGCAGAGCACAAATCATACAAGTTTACAGTTCATCATCATACATAAACAAACATAACAACAACAAAAAATCAATATTTATATATCACCAGATGAATTACTTACATGTTCCTACATGTTGTGGAAGAAAGGAAAATTCCAAAGCTTGGAGAATCCAGACAAAATCCCACTCTTTAAACCTTCAGACTATTAACTAATCATCATTTGGCTTAGGACGCATACTTCAATGCCGGTTTCACACATTTCATTACTAATCTGCTTATAAATGCTTCCTTCGAAGGATGTTGTTAGTGTCTAAAACTGAGATGAGCTTAGACGCCTATCTGGAGCACTGCATGTAGACTTCAACGTCAAAAGCCTTTCCACCTGTGTTTACATCTGTTTAGCGACTTGTGGGTATCCTGATTTTTATCACAGCAGGGATTCCATATGGCACATTCAAGCTACAGCTATGATATGTAACATGTAACAAAGAGGAATGAGATATTGTTGGAAATGAGATTTGAGAGCTGGTTCCCGATAAGACAGAAATGATTTACATTTTGATCTCACCTTTTTTTTTTATATATATATTTGGTGGGAAAGTAGCTTGTTTAACGATTGCACTCTGATGCCAAAATACTTTGCCAGCTAAGTGTCATTTCCTCACACAGAGATGACTGTCATGGGTTGATGAAGTTGTTTGATAACTACATTCTGTTGTGAAAGAGGCTGAAGAGTAATCGATTCGTTTTGTAATCAGATACCGGCTGTTAGCATGTCTCTGCTGTGATTCACATGCAGTGCAGAAAGCCTCTTGTCACAACTATATATAGTCCATTTGAAGGGCTTTCCCAGAGACACGCCCTCTCTCTCTCTCTCTCTCTCTCTCTCTCTCTCTCTCATACACACAAATTTTTTGAGCCTCAATATTAGTCTTGACATATTGTGCAAATGATAAATGATCCTGATTTGACTCAAACTAAACAAGCAAACTTCAGACGCCAAACTAGTCTTGTCTATTTAACTGCATTTGGTGTACACGAGGACAGTGTGTACATTTCCATTTTGGCCAGAGCTGATAGACTGAGTCAGTACTGAAAGACAGGGTCAGATTTCCTCACAGAACACATAAAGCAGAAGGTTATTATGAATATGAGCCAAACAGACAGCTCTGTCCTAATAGACAGCAGCAGCAGCAGTAATAATAACAATAATAATAATAATATCACCATCATCGTCATCATCATCATCACCTCTACTCTTCGATGTGAGAAAAAACAGGTTGCATAAACATGAAGTAAACTGCAGTCAGACTGAATCAGACTCACACACCACAGTTTTTGTTTCTTTAAACTGCAGAAATAGAAATTTCTAGAAACACCAGCACAGAGGGGTACCGTTGTATTGTTTTTTTTTTTTTTATCCTTTTATCTTAACATTCAAGAATTTTGAAACTAAAAACAACGGAAATGCTGCAGTCACGTCATGGATTCTATCTCAGCGTTTATAATACCAAATGTCCATGTTAATAATAATTTTAAAAAAGAAAGAAATTAAAATAAACAGTGATTTGCAGTTAGCACTGAGAGAACATATAGCAAACAGATGTTAATCTTTATAAAAAAACAAAAAAAAACAACACAACAACAACAACAACAAAAAAAAAATAAAAATAGTTGACCGGCACACTTCGGCAGGTTACGCTGTTCTAAATTTACAGTAATGACACCTCGAGCCTAATTTCACACTTCTTTCAGTCAACAGTGAGTCCTTACCAGTATCAGTCCTCACACACTAAGCATATGGCTTAATTATATCTGTAAAACACCAACATGAATTCAACTAGGGTGACAAAGGATTTTTTTCTTTTTTTTTTAATCTCTACTTGAAAGCAGTTCAGTGTTATGAAAGGTGTGAGATATGGAGCGGAAAAACAAGGTCCCCTACTGAGACAGAAGGTGAGTTGGAGATCGTCCGGCGATGTCTAAGCGTCCAGTGTAAACGTGAGCGAATTGCAATACTGTCTAGACACAGAGACAAAAACAGAGCACACAGGACAACGAAGGAAAAGCAGGAGAGAGGAGGACAGAAATGACGACAGGAAGTCCAGAGCACAATCCGTTTAGGGTTTGTTTGCAGGACGTCGTCCTCACGACATAGACGTAAGCAGGACAGTGTTACTGATGGCAGGTGAATGAACTTGGCTTATTCCTGAGCCTAATTTATGATTGGAATTAAAATTAAAACATGTGTCAGCATGTGCATGAGTAAACATTGAGATATAGAATTTTTTATATATATATATATATATATATATATATATATATATATATATATATATGTGTATATATATATATATATGGACGTGTACATGTGTAAACATGATGTCACTGTTCACCTATTTCTTTGAATGTATGTTCGTATTGCAGAACTGCATGTGTGTCTGAGTGTGTGTCTGCATTTGTGTGTGTGTGTGTGTGTGTAGGTGAGTGCGTGTGTGTGTGTGCCCAGATGGGGTGCAGGTTTGGGATTTAGGATCAAATACAATTTTCCTTCACGATCATCTTGCCAGTGAGTTAAGCCAGCATCTGTGGCATTCCAACAGATCCAAGATTGGCTTTGATGGCTGTTATTCCTTCTTGTATCATCGTCCCGCTTTCCCTCATCCTTTTCTCCCTCTCTCGATCCCTCTCTTCACCAGAGCAGCGAGCAAAACCAGCAGTAGACGTATTGAAGGACGCTGTACCACATGTAGCCCGAGATGAAGGCAAACGACTGGACGGCGCACAGCCATGCAAAGTCCAGTGTCATTGCCCGGGATTCGGCCTTATTCTGACCTTTTGATGGAGGGAACACTCCTGCAAAACACATAACACATGGTGTTATTCTTCTCATGCGCTGGGAGATACAGAGGCTGATAAACAGAAATATCAGGTATAACAATAGTTAGTCAGGTATACAGACACAGAAAGATCAATATATAGAAAAATACAGACAGACGGGTATAAAAATAGGCAGGTATATAGGCAGAGGGTTCAATAGTCGACAGAATGACTGATTATCTGCTATAAGAAGTAATAAAATAGTCATAGACAGATCAGTAGACAAAATATTAGACAGACATGTATAAAGATAGTCAGGTACACAGACAGAAAAATGAATGTATAAAAATTAGAACATTTTTATATTGTTCATATTAGAAAGGTAACAGATCTAACAGCCAGAGTTATCATTTTAGTGAGACATGTAGACATAAATAACAGACAGACACGTACAAAGATGAACAGATAGACAGAAATATCAGATAGAAAAATGACAGAAAAATGAACGGATAAAATGAGTCATATAGGACAGAGAGACTGAAAGACTGAATCTAGACTCACAGCCTTATAGAAATACACAAGAAATAGACAGGCAGACACATGAATACATAGCTAAATATAATTAGTAATTTCTGACAGATAAACAAATAGAAATTCTGGTATACGGATACACAGTACGGCCAAATGTTTGCGGACACCTGATCATCACAGCCATAATGCTCTTATGGCTGAATGAGCACAAGCTATGCTCCGAAATCTAGTGTAAAACCTTCTTGAAAGAGTCAAGGTTGTTATTGTTATACCAGCAGATGGAACCGAATTTACAAAAAGCACATGGGTCTGATGGTCAGGTGTCCAGATACTTTTGGCCAAATAGTGAAAATATACACATAGTCAGACACATGGATCCTCAGAGAGAAACACAGATATATCAGACATTGGGACAGATCCGAGACAAACATCCGAACAGATGGCCAGAATGAGCGCACAGACGTAAAGACAGACAGATTATTATTTATTATTAGTGGTGATGAAGAGAATATTAATCAGTGAGAAAGGCATAAACAGAGGAAGTGTGAGCTGGTGTAATGTCTCACCTGTCTGATAGAAGTGAGCGAGAAGTTCTTCCTTCTCCACAAACCTCTGATAGAGCCAGTCTGTTAGAGCCTCTGTCTCCACTGGCACCTCTCGTACCGGGTAGAGCCTGACACACACACACACACACACGTATTTGTTCTGTTGAATATTGTGGACAGGGATAACCAAATGACATCATGAAAACACACCATCAAACCCCAAAACACACAGATCTGGACTGTCTCATGCCACATCCTAAACTGTGTGTTAAAGCAGCACAATACTACTGTTAACTCCACTTCGGCACACAGTTGTTAGTAAACACGATGCTTTATTTTATGGGTTTAAATATTACCATGTAACAAGACCATTTTATCAGTTTATTACTCATAGTGCTTTTGTCTGCGGCCCATCATCTCTCTGGAGCAGTCCACCTGGCTCAGTTTTCTCAGCTCTGAAGAAACTTTCCACCCAATCACAACTCCCCGGTTCCTCGAGCAATCCACCTGGATCTACTCTTCAGCTGCTTAGAGACATCCTGAACCTAAAGGTTTCCACTAGGCTCTCCAGTGCCAAGCATCTCACCTGCCTTTCATGTCTAGAACTGTCCACAGAGCCAAGTCCTGCATATGGGCCTGCCAACCTGACCCCACATTTAATCCTAGAGCCAGGCACCTGGCTACATCCCTTCAATTCCTGATTCAATGCACTTGGCCACACCCCCAAAGATTCTGGGGGCATCCACCTCGATCCATCCCCTCAGCTCTGAGAAGCCATCCACCTAACCATGTGGAACCCTTTCAGTTCAAGCAAATGGCTTATTTCTTAGAAACTATCCACCAGGCCACACCTCCTCTGTTTCAATGGCCTTCCACCAAGCCCCGCCCCCTCATCTCTCAGGAGCCAACCAGCTGGTTCCAGTCTGTCAGCTATCTAGGGCATTCTCATCAGGCCCTCCATCTAAAATCAATACATTGGTGAGACATTTCAGGTAATGCACTCACACTGAAGACTCCATTAATCACAATAACAATATACATGTAATTAACATAAAATAATTAATATGTAATGCATCACAACTTGCAATATGACATGTGGATTGAATTCAGATGAAATTAAAATGAATAGTAAGCAAATCTAATCTGAATTGCAAACACCCTATCTGTGCTGTGTCCCAAATCTCTGACTAGTGAACTAACAAAAAGTTGTACCACTGTACATTTTATCTCAGCGTACCCGATGGTATATTGGTGCTCTGGTATTATGTGGCTTGGAAAACCGGAACGTACGGTACATTTTCTATTCCAAGCCATCATCTCTCACAAAAATATCTTTCCATTCCCACATCCATACCTCAACGTTTCCAATTCAGACAACATTCTCAGACATGCTTTCTTTAAAAGTTCTCAATGAAAAATTGGACAACAGACTACCGAGAAACACCGCAAGCAGACAAGACAAATCACAATGTTCACAATCGAAGAGTCCAGCCAAACCATGTCTGAAAAAAAAAGCGCTGCTCGAGTGTTTTAAAAAAGCACAGCGCAGATGTGCAGCTTACGAACTATTTCCGCTGATGGAGTTGCTCGTGTATGTGAACAGCTTGGCGAAATGCAGCCGTGGCACCGCAAGAAACGCTGAGAAGGAAACCCAAACGGCTAAGAGGCGACTAAATCCACCGGCGTCATCAATTATTCACCGGCAGATTGAAAAACAATACACACGCAGCAAACACAAATGAAAACAACACACAACCCGTGTGGACAAAACACACACAGAGAGACTGAGAAGAACAGTTCCAGAAATGGCTTTATAATTGACAATATTAATACATACTGCTCCTATGACTGCAAAGCTTCTGAGAGCAACAAAATATCAGGAAAACGTAACAACAAAATATTAATAATTAATATTGATGCTAAGTAAACACATACAGCGACTGTATAAATGCCATTAATTTATTTCATGTCCATGGGATATGGGTGTTCAAACAAGAGAAACTGTATTTGTTCATGCAAGGCACTTTTTATAATAAAAGTATTTTTTTTCTAATAGTATTTACTCTCAAATATATCTCAAAGTAATCTCAAACGTCTTAGAAAGTAAATAAATGCAAAATAATATTACGTTTCTTTTGCTTCAAGCATGTGTTTTTTTTCTAGGGTATAAATATGAGGTTGCATAGCTTCATTCTCCATTAACAAAAACATGCACCACAAAAGGTCATTTGGCTGCTGACCTGCACTAAGGCCTCAGGAAAGACTTAAGGCTTCATAGTCATGTACATATAGTGCGTTCTTAAAGTCTGACACCACATTAAAAATCTGAGATTTCTATTATTTTTTCATTTAAAACTGTAAATAAACCCATAGTTTTACAGAATTGAGAAAAAGCGTTTTGGGATATACTGATCCTTCGTGGAAAAGGTTTTCAATTTTCCTCAAGCATTATCCTTTGAATTATCTACAGAAACGTGTGTTCAGACTGTTGATTTGATCTCACATGACTGATCAGGTTTTATACAAACTCCATGCTACTCAGAAATCCCGAAAGCCATGTAAATATTTCTAAGATTCTGCTTTTCACTTAAGATATTGTTAATAGTATAATTTGTAATGAGAAAAGTTCTAGTCGATTCTTGAAGAAAGCATTTCCATCGGTGTACTCAGTCTTCCAGGCCGTGCTGAATATTAAATCAGATCTAAGACCATAATCTTGCTCTCAGTAATCGTAATCATGAAAGCTAAAATTTGTGCAGAGTGTTTGGTAAAGCAGCCTCCGCATGACTCTAATCAGCTGAGCGAGCTCTCTAATGGATGTTTACTGCTCGCTGACGACGCCGTTCCTGTCGAGTGAGAAAATAAATAAATAAATAAAAAAAATCACAGCTGCTTTCACAGCCTGAAGAAAAATCAGACGCAGTGTGTTGGGAAACAGAAGCGCTGCTAGACACACACACACACACATATAATCATGAGTGGAAATGATTTGAAAATTATTTACCGTTCACAGTTTGCTGTTACACATAGAAAGTATAAAGACTAAAATAAAAATCACCTGAATAGAGGGTAACTGAACACTGAAGGATGTGCATTGTGAATCTCGCTGCCGCGCCTCCCGTGTCCTGAAGTGACCGTACTATTCAGATGTCGTTCAGAGAGGCAGACTTTAACCAGATAACTCGATTTGGAAGCACACGGCACATTTCACACTCAAATCTAATCAGATTATTCCATATAACTCTGAATCGATAAATGGAGATGATGGAGTGAACCGACTCGGCGCTCGCTCTGTAGCTCAGATTAGCCGGGGTCTTATTTCACTTTTATCCAATTGATTCGGGATTGTTCTAGGAATTGTTGCCGAGCCTTTTCTTACCATACGTTGTTGGAATAATAATAATAATAATAATAATAATAATAATAAGTATATATGTATTTCCAGACAATAATACTGTACATGTGCAATTAAAGAACATTAACATATCAATCAAAACATGTAAGCTTTCTATCATGTCTTTAGAAACACTATTCAGAAGGGCACTAGGTAAAGGGCAGTGGCAGCTTAAGTGGTTAAGGCTCTGGGTCGTTGACCAGAAGCCCCAGCACCGCCAAGCTGCCACTGTTGGGCCCTTGAGCAAGGCCCCCAACTCACCCTGCTCCAGGGGCGCTGTTTCATGGCTGACCCTATGCTCTGACCCCAAAACCGCTAAGGATGGGATATGTGAAGTAAGAATTTCACTGTGCTGTAATGTATATGTGACAAACAAAGGCAACTTAACTTAGCCTACAGCTCTGTTATTTTCCATCCCAAGTGCCCATTTGGTAACTAAGTCAAGGACTAGGATTTTACATGGACCAAAAAGGAGGAAATACAAGATCAAGCAGGTAAAAAGGTTTCTGTAGGTAAATAAGTTAAAAATGAAACGGAAACATTAAATAACCTGCATGATGATGCAGTACGGAGCTTCACAGCTTCAGGGTTCATGGTATGATCCTGAGTTTGAGTTATTTCTCTGCTCTACTTTTGTCTGCGTGGGTTTCTTACAAATTCTTTAAATTGCTTCTAGATGTGAATGTGTGTGTGTGTGTGTGTGTTGTCCAGTGATGGACTGGTGTCCCATCCTGGGTGTATTACCACCTCCTGCCCAGTGTTCATGGGACAGGCTCCAGATGCATTAGGATGACTAGTATAAGCTCTTACTGAAGAATAAGAATAAGAGAGAGAGAGAGAGAGAGAGAGGAAGGAAGGAAGGAAGTGACTGAAATGACTGAAATGGCCTATTAAATCAGTCATAAAGGGACTTCAGAGAAGAATGAGAGTAGTAGTAAGTAGAGAAGTGGGTAGAGAAGCGGGTAGAGAAGCTACTTCTCTGCAACTCTATTTGATCAATCAATGTTCTGTCCTATTTTTAGCTAAACCTGTCTGCAGCAGCTCAGGGAACATGGTACCCAGGTAAAAAGGGTATCCGAATTCAGCATGGCTTTTAGGTACAGCACAGCATGCCGGGTGGTGGAACATGTGACTGCAGGGATGATAATATGGTCATTGCTGAGCAGAGTGATATAAAAGTGCTATAAACGTGACCCAGAACATCTACCTTCCTCCGGAAGACGCTGTTACGCTGACGTCATGTTTAAGACAAAATGCAATATCTTTTTCCAACTAGACTAGATTTTGTGTCAGAGTTCAAATGTTTGTTGAACCCTTTCTAAAGCTTGTAGATGCTCATGTGTACAAAAATCTCAGGCAAATGTCGCTATGCAGTGTTGCAACTTGTCAGCGTTCCCTCTCTTTAAACAGTGTTGTGGTATTTGGTCTAAAAAAGGAAATTGTGTCAGATCACAATGTCTTGAGCAAGCCGTGTTCCCGAAGACTACAGTGATGTCGACTCCTTCAGCTGATAAACTACTGGAACAGCCCTTAAAATGGCAAAGGAGATTTAACCCAAAGGAAAATGGAGAGGATATAATATTCTGTCTTGTACAGAACAACTGAAAGATCAGGAACTTATATAACAACAAGCCAGTTTCTTGTTGATCACTGTTAAACATGTGCAATAATAGTTATTTATTAGCTAGCATACATCTGTCCAACCCCAAAGGTTTTTAGTTGACGACACTGAGGTTAAGCTACTTATTGATTTTTATCAGAAAGTGACACTTCAGTTATCTTAAGGAGGCATTTCATTCTCAAATTGTGTGTGTGTGTGTGTGTGTGTGTGTGTGTGTGTGGCCTCAACACTTTGTCTCCTTCTGGGCTAAAAACAGCTCTCAGGCAGCATCACAGTTTCACACTTGTGCCCAGAATACAGAGGTAGAGGTAGCATTAGCCTAGCAAAACTAAACTAGCATTTTAGTAACACAGAGCTTTTTGATATTGATGACATATGATATTGATGACATTTGATGTGTGTTCCTGTTCATCCCCAAGGTGTTCAGTGGGGTTGAGGTCAGGGCTCTGTTCAGACCACCCTAGTTATATATTTATATTTATGGCATTTGCAGACGCCCTTATTCAGTGTGACTTACAATTTCTCTCATTTTATACAACTTAGCAAGTGAGGGTTAAGGGCCTTGCTCAGAGGTCCAGCAATGGCAGCTTGGCGGACCTGGGATTCACAATCACAACCTTCTGATCAGTTGTGCACCAATTTAACCATTAAACTACCACATCCCCTCAAATGTTCTTCCACTCCATCCACAGTTCTTCCACGCCATCTTTGGCAATCTTGCCTTCATGGAGCTCACTTTGTGCACAGTTCCAATGAAGGAAAATCATAAATCTCCAGCATACAGAAATTCTAGACAATTGTGTGCGTTTCCAATTTTGGGGCAACAGTTTGCAGAAGAACCGCATATCGGTATGATTGTCAGGGGTCCACATACTTTTGGTCAAATAGCATAGGTTTTGCATAAGTATTGATCCTTTCATGGTTTATTAATAGTTTTTGGTCATTTCTTTAATGAACGATGCCATTAATTCTAGACTGTACCTAAAGGAAAACCTCAGGGTCAGCTACAGTAAGCACTGATAAATATTTGAATATTTATGATGTTGAAGAGCACAGCGGTCTCACACCCAGCTTACAAGTCTAAAAGCTTTAGCACTGCCGTGCAAAAGGAAAGAAAGTCATTCTCACTTCTTCTTTATCTCTCCTGTTAACCTCACACAGTCAACAATGTGGATGTCAGCTTCTTCAACAAATACACTGAACTCTGAACAGTCACCCACACACCACCAACATTCAGAACATCTAATGAGAGACGTTGTGTTTTAAGAGGAAGACCTTACATGCTCTCTGCATACACACAGACACTCGCATTATAATGTAATCATTACGGCTGTTAAGGAAGTTAGTAGTAGAGATTACATGAAGGCCTGATTCTGCCTGATTAATCCTGTTTCCCATTATAGCATCTAGTCGCCAATAAAATGTGATTAAACAAACTAAGGGATATTCATTGGACATCTGGGGCAGTTTAATATTGAGGAATTGTAATGACTGTCATTTCTGAACACCATTATAGTGCAATTACTGCACAAAACATTGCCACTGGAGATGTACATAGTCAGCTATGCTTTGTGCGGTTACAAATCCTGACACACTTGTTTCTGTGGCTCCTCTTACTCTCCGGATCTGTCGGATTCATGCTCCGGAGCTTTCTGACTAAGACGCTTCTGGAGATGAGGAAAATCTCACCTGGATACTATAGACTTTATTCACAATCTGATCATTCTGTATCCTTTCCACATGATTAATAATCGCATCTGGTGTCCCCCGAAGAGACATACACACTGGCATACACACACTTCTGCACACACTCACACAAACACTTCATTTAAATACAAAGAAAAAATATCTGGTGTCCTTTGCATGACTGGCCTTATGCCCTTTGATGCTGCCTACCTAGTGAGCTACTGTCTAAAATAAAACACAAGGTAGTCAGGGTATCTGTAAGCACCTCTGTAATACGCGAACAATAAAATAATACAGAATATCGGGAAACAGTATTTTTGCGGCATATAAGCAGCCTTTAGACATCAGCTCAGTTACAGTGGAGCAAAACCAGCATGTGTATGTGACATGAAATCTTCAACAGCAGGAGCATGTAACCTGACCTTGTTTAAATCCGGTTTGATTTAGGCTTTGGTGCTGGAGAAAAAAAAGGGGTTTAGAATATTAAGGGAACCTAGTTAACTTACAAACCAATAACATGCTATGAAAGACCAGTGGTGACTATCTGTCCTGATTTATTGAACAAGTGGCTCTTTGTGCTTTCTTGCAGTCGTCAGTGTCAACTTGTGAGCTATAATGTGCTATAAGTCCTTATTCACGACGGGATCACCATGGCAACATTTACATAGCTGCATGTCATCTTCAGACTTCCTTTTGCTATATAATCATCACATCCTAAACTTATCCCAGAATGTCACACTGAACCCTGGCTGTATCCTCACTGAGCTTATAGACTTTATACAATAACCCTGACACACTTACACACACTGTTACAGCTTCCCCAACCGGTCACTTGTGCTCGTGTTCTTTATTCACTTTAACTGGCTTTGCTGAGCTCAGCTGCCATCTGCTCGGCTGTTTCTGCACTTCTTCCACAAGTGAACCTGTTCCTGAGCTTAGATACATTCTGTTCTGTCCTCTTTACCTTCTGCACTGGTATTGAAGATGAAGAGTTAGACCAGATAATGAAGAGGATGTAACATGGTTACATTTAATAATTAAGGAAAATACTCAGGAAAAAGAGCATACAGACAGATACCGTGATAAGCAGAGAAAGAGACAGGTAGATAGAAAGACATATAGATGCACAGACAGACAGGAATAGATAAAAAGACAGACAGAAAAACAACTAGATGTATAGACTGGAATAGCTTGACAGATACTAACAGATAAGACAGATACAAACACATAGATTCACAGATTCATAGTCAAACAGATAGAAAGACATGCAGCCAGATGTGCATACAGACAGGGATAGACAGACATGAGATGGACAGAAAGACATATAGTCATATACACTGACACACAGGGAGAGGCAGAAAGACAAATATCTAGATACAGAGACAGACAGGAACACATACAGATGCACAGACAGATAGACAACATACACGATCAGGCATAACATTATGACCATCTGCCTAATATTCTGTTTGTCCCCTTTTTGCCCTGACCCGTCGAGGTATGGACTCCACTAGATCCCTGAAGGTGTACTGTGGTATTTGGCACCAAGATGTTAGCAGCAGATCCATTAGGTCCTGTAAGTTTCGAGGAGGGGTCTCCAAGATACTTACAGGACTTAAAGGATACTTTTGATAGATACTGACCACTGCAGACCGGGAACACCCCACAAGAGCTGCAGTTTTGGAGATGCTCTGATCCAGTCGTCTAGCCATCACAATTTGGCCCTTCGTCAAATTCGCTCAAATCCTTACGCTTGCCCATTTTTCCTGCTTCTAACACATTAACTTTGAGGACAAAATGTTCACTTGCTGTCTAATATATCCCACCCACTAACAGGTGCCATGATGAGGAGATAATCGTCTTATTCACTTCACCTGTCAGTGCTCATAATGTTATGCCTGATAGGTGTAGATTGGTCGCAACAGACAAACAAGACTAGGCAACAGACAAACAGTCAGGAAATAATCTGTTGTGATTAAATGAATAAATCATTGAGAAAACAGTGAATAAGCAAGGAGTCCAATCACACACCATGGCCAATGGCCATGTGTCATTAAATCATTCATACGGCCCTGCTCCAGTCACCCGAGCGCAGAGATACGGACTCCCTCACCTCCACTCACCTGTTTACCTGAAACCCACAAACCCCAACCTGTAAAACAACACCACAGAAAACAGCAATACAGGAGCAACGGTGACGAGAAGGTTTGGGGTTCAAATGCTCTGCTCACGGGCTGTGACTAAAAACCTCATCCTTAACTGCTCAGAGTTACTCTAGACTGGATTTCTCAAATTCTCTGCATACACTCCAAAATATAGACAGAGACAAAACAGAGACTCTATTATTTCATACATAATTAAGTCAGTACATAAAACCGTGTCAGTACCAGACTGTACTAGGTTTAAGCCTGGTCTGCAGATCAGATGTTTCAGAAATCCTTCAGATCCCCTTAGTAAACATAGCACAAGAGTGAAACTGGGTTTATTTATCTCACAGATATTCTGAAAAATCAATTTCGCTGTATATTTCACTCCATTATAAACAGTCTGGCTTCTCACTGGACTAATCAGCAGATTGATTGGGATTAAGAACTATGAGACAATCTTCTGCACAAAATCTTGGGTGCTCTCCAAAAAAAAAAGGAAAAAAAAAAATGCTATGTAAATATACAGTTTTTCTTCTTTGCCATCTCAATTTTATTCTATCACACCAAACATACAGTATATAGATAATACTATACAGCATAAACTTTGACATTCATTAACTTTTTTCTTAATTAACTTTGAATTTATTTGTGTGTAGTCAAAAATATTGCTGTTAGCTAGTTACTGAATTTGATTCAGTAGCTAACCAAGAATTCCCCCCTGTTTTCTCTTCAGCTTAGTCATCTGCTAAATCCCATCCACCAGCCAGCTCTTCCTTATCAAATAGTAGCTATCAACTAGAGAGGGTGATGGCTGACATGTTTTCCGTAAGATGCGTGAAGCCAACCAAATGCATCTTGTGTGTGTTACCCACCCTCTTCTGCATACATGAGTTCACAGATACTCATGATTGGCTGGTGTGACTGTGATTTCCAGGGGAGAGTAGGAGAGTTTTCCATCCCTCCTACCCAGAAAGCAGTCAGTTTTGCGACCATGGCTCCTGACTACGAATGGCTGTGTTCACTCACTCTATTGTGTCACTCAAGACCATATCTGACCGTGTTTTAATTTGAGTGCCCTATAATGATACACTACAACAGTATTACATGATCACATGAAGATGTCTTGGAGGGAATTTCATAAATGCGTGAAAGAGGTAAGATTTTTTTTAAGCCCTGTAGTTTACTGAACTCCAGTTAATATTTCACATCATCCAATGAAAAGCTGCAACAATTACAACTCCCTTTCTTCCTCATTTTGTGAGGATGATCATGTCAGTGAGTGTATAGAGTGCAGTGTGCACCGCTCAGACACCGTTACTCACTCACGGCTCAGGTTATAGGGGCAGTATCTATCACCTGTTTTCTCCAGTTCCTGCCGAGGTATAAGAACAAGGCAGGTGTGTTGGTGTCACAGCTTGACCAGGGTGTAAATATTTACATCTCTGCATGACTTTAAAGGACAATGAGCTAAATTTCTGACATGAAAACAACTTTAGCTGTATATTTGCTTACTAAAACATACTGCTTAATTAGATGTCCCTCTCTTCCTCTTAATTCAATTTCATTACGGCTTGACAGCCAGCTGCTATATGGGAGCCTTACTTAATTGTATGGATATGGCGTTATTCTCAGAGGTGCGATATCCTTTCTAACAGATTGTATTATATCATCATTTACAAACACACTCTGCTACATCCTCCATCTTTTCTGGCTAAAGAAAAATCTAGTTCTAACTTTATAAAGGTAATAAGAAATGTGAGCATATCCGTCAAGTCAGCAATCCCGACCAACAGAAATGTAAATTACATAAACCGTAAACAATATAACCCTCTGGGTCTCCAAACCTGATATGAAAAAGATTTTCATCACGCCTCTGGCCACAAGCTGAAGGATCAATGAGAGTTTCGAGCAGGTTTCAAACGAGTAAACAAACATCTAAAAACACAGATGCTCAAGAAGCTTCTTATAGCAAAATACAGCCATTAGATTGAAAGAAATCCAGGTATCCAGTCTTAAGCACTTTCTTTGAAGTAGTTGATAAATGAAAAGGTTTATAGGTGATCAGTTTCAAAGGCACTCTGTACTGATCATGTTTATTGAAGGAAACAACAAACCTGTATTGAAAGCTAGTGTTGTAGTTTGGGATACTTCAGTCCACAGTCAAGTCTAATTCTGGGCTTGTTTGTATAATCACAAATTTTCCCCTTATATAGAAAAATTCCTTCAAAGACACGGTGCTAGAAGTGCTAGGCATGAGTTTCGTACGTTTGCCTTATTTTAAAACTGATTTTCCTGTGGTACCAACACTCAAGCTGGAAAAAACCCCCAGCATTTTCTGAATGCATGACATGTCATTATACAGGAATTCCTGCACACAAGGAACTAATCTCATAAAAGATGATTTTTAGTTATGCAGGTCAGCAGGAGACATGCCTTTTGTCACTGCAAGCACTCGTATCACAAGGTGAGATAGTTACTGTGTTCCAGTCCTATATACAGCTTTTACATCCCAACACCCATAATAATCTTTTTCTCTTGCAACACAAAAACAGAACCATTGAACCAATCGTGTCATTTAATAAGACAGCCATGAGCATGTATAGCTTCAATAACTGATTTAGACTGCACCACTTTCATTAATTGCACCAAACTCTGAGCTCAAATGGCCCTAAATCGGGAAAAATAACAGGCCGGAGTTAAAGCCTAAGCAGTGTATATAAGTGTATGAGGTGGCAATGAGCTGCGAATAGAACTGAAAGGATCCGAAAGCTGCACAGTGGAAATAATAATGCGGTTGGAGACACTTACAAAAGCATATTCGGGTGCCCGAAGGCTGGGCATATTATTATTCATATTCCATTCAGAAAACAAGCGGCAAACTTTTGATCTCATTCTGTCTCTTCTATTAATAACGTATGATTAGACTCCTTCGTTCCTTGTGCTAATGTAGAAACATATTTGGAACCTAACACAACAAATCAAATCTCCTAAATGTAGACAATGCATGAGATATACAACACACATACAGTATATAAGCTCTTTCACTAAACTAATACGGAAGATCAAGGGAGCGGAGCAGCCGATGATTAATATAAACAGCTAAAAGAAGAGACGGAGACAGCAATAAAGAAGAAGAGAGATGCAAGGAGAAAAGAGGTGGTTAAAAAAAATGAGAGAGGCGCTAGGAGGGGAAGGGGGGGGGTCATTGAAGTCGACAATGTTACAGTGTTATTATCCAGATCCAGGCTTAAAAGCAAAAGCACAACAACAAAGAGGTGATGGATAGAGAGAGGATAGAGAGACTCTGTAAAGCCAGGTCTTAAAGGCCTGGGGTAAAATGAGGTCACCGGGGACAAAGCAGCAGCAGTCAGCTGAGGGCAAGTAAGATAAGTGTGTGAGAGAACGGTATTGTGTGTGTGTGTGAGAGAGAGTGAGGGAGAGAGAGAGTGAGAGAGAGAGTGAGAGAGAGAGAGAGAGAGAGAGCATGATTGCTGCAGGATGCTCAGCCTGCTCATCAGTAAGCATTAAAAAAAGTTTATGGCTCATCATTTCTATGTTTAGCTTGTATAGAAATCCCGGCATTCTCCATGCACTGGAACGCCAATCAGCTGGTAACTCTGCTGAATGAAATAATTTACTCTGGAAATAGAATTGTTTTATTGAGTACATGATAGGACATGAATATTTTGCAGTTGTTTGCGCTGTCTATGACGGTACAAATAATGATAATATTTGAATATTGTCTGCATCTTTGGTCTTACTAACTTCCCCCGCTATTTTAAAGAGAAGCTGTTGAGGGACTGTTTACAGCTCTTCTAATAACATAAGTGATTAAAGGAACTAACCATGAACGTTCAAAAAAAAAAACCCATAGCTGATTCATTTCCAAAATAATAAAATGTTTTATTCCTTATTATACATATAAAACAATCATCTTATTGTAATCAGGGATGTTTCAGTCACGGATTATTCCACCGTGTGCTAATTTCCACATCCTGCTCTGTTTTTAACCTCATTTCGTCAAGGCTGATGACCAGGTGAGTTAAAAAACACCTCGGTAAATCACAACAGCTCTCCTGAGAGCGACATGCAGCATCAGCAAGAACGCAGAGAGAAAAAGCAAAAGAGAGGACGAGAGAAGACGACACTGATGATGAAGAGGAGAGAAGACGGGACACGGAAGTTGAGAATTAGCACTCAATCCCATGTACAGATTATCCAGCGACACGGATATGAAAATAAGATTGGGGGGAGGAGGGGAAGGAGAGAAGGATTAACAGGAAAAACAGAGAGTGGAACATCTTCCTCATCATGTCATCTAAGCCTCTAAGTTTTATTTATATTTATATATATATTTATATATATATATATATATATATATATAAAAAACACACACACATACACACACATATCCTAGCTCAAGAATACAGTTTCATAATTTATTTATGTTACTGAACAAGCTTGAACATTTTGGTGAACAAAACTGGCAACTATATTTACAATTGTGGGTTAATGTAGTTAAAATGACCCACTAAAATGAGTAGAGATAAACCTTCTGTGTTTTAAAGAACAAATTTAAATGTTATGCAACAGAAAAGCGAATGATCCTACTAGAGATCATGATGCCACAGCTCTGGGAGTCTAATCCGATGTTCACACATACAGTGATTCCCAAAGACACAGGGACCGGAGATCATTCATTTTTAGTGAGATGTGATGACTTCCTGGACTGTTGGTGACCAGACATGGGCGTGTCCGGCAGTGTGACAAAGCTGAGAACAATTTAACTTTATGCAAAGACTTGGTGCAGCGACTACCAATAATAGTGAAGACTAGTGATGGGAAGTTCGGATCATTTTACTGACTCGGATCTTTGAATCTCGTTTAGCAAAATGAACAAATTTTTTACGAGTCATTTGGTTTAGTTCAGCAAAATATATTATTACACTGTTATGTGCTAATAGCCAATTACCTTGACGCATCTACTTACACAAACGATCACATTTAGCATAAAACAAAACTAGAATTCAACCAAGGCCAAAACTTGGTTGAGACTGACATGAACAATTTTTCAGAAAATGTTCATTGCACATGTCTTTTGATAATTTCATGAAAATTCATATATATTATACAACATTACATTAGCATTATTGACTGTAAGATCACCTCGGGAGATGAACTATTCATTTCTGAATCCGTCACAGACTGCATAGCCGAGGCTGCCACGTCATGAACGAACGATTCTTGAGATGAACTAATCATGTTTCCCGTACAGAACCTATAGGATGCTGCACATGCGCGGTTAATACAAAATGAACGAATCGCTCTCAGAGTCATATTGAGGATTCTTTTAAAATGAACGACACATGACTAGTGAAGACAATAGAGCGCTACAGTACTACCCTGACATCTCTTTCGAGTCAAAATCGCAAAGTGCATTCAGTTGTAACGCAAAGTGGATTATGGGAGTTTTGTATGCTCTAGGGTGCATTACTTAGACACTAACACTTAATAGAGCTCTGTTGGAATTTCATGAGCACACCAGATCTTCTCCACTGTGCTTTTGGACATAACCGCAAAATACCAAACTCCTAAAACACTCCAAGCAGATGAGAACTAAACCAGGTTGGATTTGCTAACTGGTCTGTGGTTGTTGAATCCATTTGCATGGTTTTAATGAATATTATACATCTAAAATATAAGCACCAAGCAGGATATACTTCCCGTAGGAGAAAACAACCTCGGATATTAAAAGGAGTCTGATTTAGATTTGCAGATCTGCAAACTAATTCTGCTTAATTAGCGTCACTGTGACAATTTTAATAAAATGTTAATCGTGATATGATTTGGAGTTTTTGTGTCCAGTCAGAGGGGAAATACAGCACATAGCTTTGAGTCAAGTCCAGATAAATGCAGAAAGCAGGTACTGTTGCTACAACAAATGAATGTAGGCAAAACAACCCTTCAGGAAACACACACACACACATACACAAATACATACACATATACCTCACCACCACCACCATGAGCATCAAGCCACAGAGCTCATTTTCCCACTATTGCTAACTTTCAGCACAGTGTGTTAAAACACAGCTAGAACACATGCACACTGTGTAACGTGCAATATGAGCATGAACACGTGTTCAGATCAGACTGGCAGTTAAATCAGTTAAAGGAGACTGACATTCACTGTTGTATTTAGATTTACAGTGGAACCTCGGGATATGAATTTAATTAGCTCTGGAGGAGAGTTTTTAAGGTGAAAATTTGTATTGCGAAATGAATTTTCCCATAAGGAATCATGTGAATGCAGATAATTCGTTCCAGCCACCCAAAAATATGACCAATATTACCATTATGAAGCGTATGTAAACTGTATGGCTGCTTACAAAGAACTGACCCAAGCCAAGCATTCCATTTCAAGGGTCCTCTTCGTATGCCGACGCAAGTTTAATGAAAAATTATGCATTAAAACTCGTAAGGGACGACATTCGTATGCCGAGGTTCCACTGTACTTTACTAATAAGTTGCATGTGTGGGAGTCATGGATTTACCTGTAATGTACGTGTGTGACAGTGGGACTTCTGTAGCCAAAAATCCACGTCTGGATATCCATGGGTTTGGCTTCGGGGTATGCTATTGTCACATCCACTACCCACTGCAAGCCTCTAGGTTTACTATCTACACACACACACAAACACACACACAGTTTAAAATGGTCTAGAAAAACAAAAAGTATTTGCACAAACAAATGTGATTATGCAACTGAGAATTTTTATTTTTAGCTAAATGGCAGAAGAAAATTTCAAAATGAAAAGTTAAACAAAGTAATGCGATTATTATAGCTGCTATTTAGCTCTCCTTCACATAGTTCATTAATTCAGTCATTCCTTTATTTCTTAGTTTATTTATTTGCTTACTATTAATTTATTTACACTCCGCAATCATCCTTCCAGTCCACTCCATAGGGTACAACACAGTAACACTCTAGGACATACACAGTGCTTTGTACACACAACTGCATTTGAATGAAATGCTTGTATATGTAATAAAGTGTTCATTATCACTTTTAGGGCACATACTTTGCTTGCTTTTTAATAATTGAGTATAGACCTCATAAAGCCTAGCCTTTAATGAAGTCGATCAAGTGTTTCAGCTTTTCTATAGATGTGCATACTGCTGTTTATTTGAGAACATAAAAAAAAAAATAAACGCCCAAAAATGCTGCTTACTTGGCAACCCGCAATCAAATCCTTCACAAATGACATTAGATATTGTAACTAAAGGTCATTGGACTTGAAATTGATATCTGCCTGGATTATTATTTTTTTTAAACAAATGTTTCCCCTTTATCCCACCCACATAACAAGTGCATTAACCTCAGTTATGAGTGATTTTACAGTGAGGAGGATGAAAGAGGATTACATTCTGAGATTCATGCTTTGTATAGTCAGGGATCAACTCCAAGTAAAGAATAACTCCAGCAGGTATTAAAAATGAGCAAAATGCAGTGTAGCCAACACCAGATGTACTGAAGAGCAGTCTCAGCCCTGACTGTTGGCATAATCAGTTATATAAGATTTATTTGTGCATCGTTTATCTCAACATCTGATAGGCTTAAATGTAGACTTGGCCAAAAATGTAATCTAATGTGCTTGTGTTATCTTGCTGGTCAATTTTGCGATGTTGCTTAAATATCCAAATGGTGAAATTGGTTCATCCCTAACATTATATTCATCCCTCAAGAACATTCTTACCTTTCTGTGCTAACGAGCCAGCGTCATTTCCCAGCATGCCATTCTCCTGCTGTGGTCCAAGTGTCTTCAAGATTACCTGAGTGGCTCCGAGGCGGGGCAGCGTCACGTGTGTTAAGTGGGGTAAGTCATTCTTCTTGGCAAATGACTGACTCGTCTCTCGCCTTTTTCTCAAGAATCCCCCCTCAGGAAAGAGAACAATCCACTTCCTGTCTCGACTGTAGTAATACTTGTCCAGGTGACTCTTCAGGTAAATGAGCTGCTTGTCCCTATGTGCTTTGCCCTGTGTGTGATACAATATAAATTCGAGTTAGAGTAAGAGCTAACTCCAGCTATGATTTTTTACATTTCTCTCTGTGAGTAGTCTGGATTCAGACTGTCGGCTCACCTGTCTGATGAAAAAGTCTCCATGGATCAGAGACACCAGGCCAAAGTTGGTGTATTTAAACACATGGTCCATTAACCACATCATCTTCCGCACCACCTAGCAAAGAAAGTAACAAATATGAAACATGGCAAACATTTATTTAAAAAAAAAAGAAGAAGAAGAAGAAGAAGAAAACTATTCTAGTCTTAGCTTGGTGTTAAATAAATTAGCTAGCAGTGCAAAAAAGCGTATTCTTTCCACTTCCAGGGAACAGAAGAGAACTATCTAGTGGAGACAAAAGGAATAGAAATAGGGTAAGAATTTACAAGTAACCCCAGATGGTGATCTACTGGGTATAGGTTCTATAGCACCAATATGTTAGACCTTACATAGTAAACAGCTGTATTGAATGGGAAGCCATTTGGGATTTGTCCTGTGTGTTGGAAGCTAAATCAAACCAGTTTCTATTGCTCAAAGACAAGTGAGAGAGTTTTACACAGATCATGGATCACCTACTTTGCTTCATGCAGATACAAAGGAACAACTAGTTTGGGGAAAAAAAAATAAGAGTACTCTGGTGTAATTTATCATCATTATATCACCTATAATTAGACTACAGAGTGGAAATGGCACTAGTCAAATACACAGGATCAGTATTGGGCTGATGCCAGCAAAAATGGTGGCTCAGTAACCAGGAGGGCATTCAAGCTGAGGGAATTCAAGCAGATCTTATAACAAATGGAAGATGCTGGAATCAGATTTGGAAATGACTTTTATTGTCTTAAATACAAAGCTACAGTTTTGAATACAATGTATTAAAAACTCTTCATGTATTTTTTAAGTGCTTAAAATAAAAAAAATAAAAAACTGCCTAAAGCCTAATAATGGGGTGGTGGAAGCTCAAGTTGTTAAGGCTCTGGGTCACTGATCGGGGTTCAAGCCCCAGCACCGCCAAGCTGCCACCTTTGAGCCCTTGAGCAAGGCCCCCAGCCCACCCTGCTCCAGGGGTGCTGCATCACGGCTGACCCTGAGCTCTGACCCTAACCCCCAAGGGTGGGATATGCAAAGAAAGAACTTCACTGTGCAGTAAAGTATACGTGACAAATAAAGGCTTCTTAACTTGACATCATTTTAAAGGAAAAAAAAAAACAGATGGCTCTCACCATCAGCTGATAGTCAGTATCAGTATCGTGTGAAAGCTGATCTTGTTTATTTCTAATGTATATTCACAGATCATCTGAATCCTCCGCCATTTACACATAAGCAATGTTTATCTATAATCTCGCTACAAAATAATTTCCTCCCAGGAATGCAGTGCAGCAGGCCCGTATAAAAGACATCCGGGTTTATATGTGAGAGTTCAGCTTTAGATGACTTCCGTCTCTGTGCCCGAGTTGGTTCCGTTTTTTCCCCCACATTAAAACACAGGCTTTCAATGAAGTCACTGCTTATTTGAATGTAATATGTTCTGCAAAATCCTCCTGCCATCACAAATCTTAACGCCACATACACAGTTCAATCACTTATAAATAATATATTAGAATTCTTCCTGCTGAACTTTAATATAGGCTCTACATTTTGTAAAAGGCAAAGAAACGTGTGCTTAGCTTACATCCCTCTGCCACAGAATCAACATAAAGATTTGTTTTTCAAACCGGTTTCGCCTGCAGCAGTTTTACGAGCTCTTTCCTCGGACTTCCTTGCAGATATGTAAATGGAAGGACTGGCATGTGCCTTACACAAGCAACCGGAATCAAGTCCCTCACACCTGCACATGCTTAATGGACTGTAACTGATAACCTTTAATCTCTCTCTAAGTACACAAAACACACACAGTGGCCCTCATTACACAGACTATTACACATTCACTCACTGCTTCACACTCGAACACTCGTGTTAGTCCTGAAACAGTGTGGCCTTTATTTACAACTGCATTATTGCACTACCACTTTATATCGTTTGAGGCCTGAATGACATTTCAGTTGGTCAATAATACACAATGGGCAGTGCTGTTACAGGAAAATAATTAACAGAACAGAGATGCAATATGGTGAAGTGGAGTTGAAATGTTTTACTGCTGTTATACCACAGCAGTTATTTACAGTTATTAATCTATTTATAGTTACATTTAATATTGCTACTTCATAAGCCAAAAAGAAAACCCACAATTCGTTACTGAGAAACGACTGAATGTGGCAGAAGACGGTGTTGACACTGGAAGAAAAATGGGCAAGTGTAAGGATTTGAGCGAATTTGATGAAGGGCCAAATTGTGATGGCTAGACGACTGGATCAGAGCATCTCCAAAACTGCAGCTCTTGTGGGGTGTTCCCGGTCTGCAGTGGTCAGTATCTATCAAAAGTATCCTTTAAGTCCTGTAAGTATCTTGGAGACCCCTCCTCGAAACTTACAGGACCTAATGGATCTGCTGCTAACATCTTGGTGCCAAATACCACAGTACACCTTCAGGGATCTAGTGGAGTCCATACCTCGACGGGTCAGGGCAAAAAGGGGACAAACAGAATATTAGGCAGATGGTCATAATGTTATGCCTGATCGTGTATGTTGTCTATCTGTCTGTGCATCTGCATGTGTTCCTGTCTGTCTCTGTATCTAGATATTTGTCTTTCTGCCTCTCCCTGTGTGTCAGTGTATATGACTATATGTCTTTCTGTCCATCTCATGTCTGTCTATCCCTGTCTGTATGCACATCTGGCTGCATGTCTTTCTATCTGTTTGACTATGAATCTGTGAATCTATGTGTTTGTATTTGCGACAGGGTCATGTGCAGCCATGGCTCATCTATGCAAGTGGGGAGTGAAAGCTGGCCTGTGTGATCCGATACAACAGACGAGCTTGCTCAAATTGCTGAAGAAGTTAATGCTGGTTCTGATAGAAAGGTGTCAGAATACACAGTGCATCACAGTTTGTTACATATGGGGCTGCATAGCCACAGACCAGTCAGGGTGCCCATGCTGACCACTGGGCACCACCAAAAGCGCCAACAATTGCCACGTGAGCATCAGAGCTGGACCACGCAGCAATGGAAGAAGGTGGCCTGGTCTGATGAATCACATTTTCTTTTACGTCACGTGGATGGCCGAGTGCATGTGCTGCCAACATCTTGGTACCAGATACCACAACACACCTTCAGGTTCGACAGGTCAGGGCAGCAAAAGGAGGGCCAACACAATATTAGGCAGGTGGTCATAATGTTATGCCTGATCGGTGTATATTATAGTATAACAATATAAACCTGTGGCTTCCCTTTCATGCAGAATAACAGCTAGAACCGTGTTATAGAAAATTAATCCATGCCATCTGACCAGTCTTGAGACCTCAACAGTGCTGTGGTGTAATAAACAATATTAATGTTTAAAATAATGACTTTTACAACTTATCGTATAAGCAAAGCCCTGTTTATGAATTCCTGTTATTCTATATGTGTCTGATTCATATTTTAGCATATAGAATTATCAGTCAATACATAAAGACAATGTCCAAGAATCAAAAAGATACAAGATACTGGAAATGTTCTGATATCGGGTCACTTCGATGCTGTTGTCTAACTAATGTTTACCTTCCTTACAACTAGGTATGCTGTGGTTATGCCGTTGCTATGATAACATCTCGGTCCCTTTTTAATGAAAACGTTTTCATGAATAAGTAATTAATAATAATGAATTCTCTTCCACCTAATGGAAAGTTACCATTTTCATTGAAAAAATAACTTCAATATTTAACATAAAAGTTCGTTACTCAACATTTACTGAGCGAATCGTCACTCAACAAAAATGAAACTCAACCTTTTTCCTAACGTGGAATCGAGCAGTGAAATAGACAGAGCAGAGTGGTTAGTTGTGTGTGATAGGGATTAGTCCCTGTCAGTGCTGGGATAGACAGTGGAGTGTTTTTGCTGCCAGATGAATTACAACATTCCACACACTGCAGTTCAGTAAGCATTCCTTTCTGCCTAATTGAAATAATTAGTTTAATTGTGGTGGCAGAGTGTAAAAGATCGGGCTAGTCCTAAAACCTTATTTATGCTCGTTGTCACGGTCTGTAAGTATCCTTAGGTAGTTTCGGGAGCATTGACTGAATTTTTGACCAGCTCGAGAAATCTTTGCATAAGCATAACACACACCTGCTAGCTAATCAGAAACCAGATTCGGTGGCCCTGGTGGATAACGATTGTTATTAAAAAATATTCATAGTAATATATTTAATACTTTACATTTTCTTGCACTCAACATTAAACTATTGGGCTGGTTATGTAATAAGATGTCTCCACTAATCCTTCCGCATTTCACTATAAATCGACAGTGTGTTTTATTCCATCACTCAAACATGTAAGAACCCGAGACTTTATAACATGAAAAACAAAATTCATTGAGCAGACACTTGATATACTCGACTTTCAGAGAAGGAGAGGACACTTCAGAGCAATCGCATGCAAAAGAAAATAGTGTATAACTTCTGGAACGTCATTACTCTGTTAGCTAGCTGGCAGCGTGGAAGATCTTTGCTAAAGCACAAGGTAAGAAGCTGAAATGAGGCTGCACAAATCCGTCAAATCTCAGATAAAGTCAGCTTTTGTATGATACAGTTCAAATATGCTGAAGGCACAGGATCAGCGATTAAAACACAACAAAGAGACTAGCACAACAGCTTTTTTTTTTTTTTTTTTTTTTAACTCTACTGAGGCATAATACACTGATAAAACTATGTACCATAGAAAAATAACCAGGAAGTCATTTGCATTCTCTAACCTCCGTCCTACTAAATCTTAGTGGCCTCAGTCCTGGCACAGGACCTGTCTTTGATGGCAGAGTGATTAAGGTCAGTATCTCTTCATCTGCCCTAGCTGGATCTAAGCCACGCTGTCTAAAGCCTAGAACTGGGATTGACTCTGTGTGCTGCTGTGTGTGTTTGCTTTAGGGAGCTGCGCCATTATTTGCCATTTTTAAGCTTTCTTTGATGAAGTCCTTCAACAATGTTTTTTTTGTGAAAGCTTGTGTTAACCATACAGAGCTACTAGTTAACAACAGTGAGTGACCTAACAAACTTCAGATCATTTATATTTGTATAATTGCTCTGTTAATCTTCCAGCTAATACAGTAAGAAGAAATGAGCTAAGAATCTTTAACCATTTCATTAGTTTGATTAGTTTAATAGGGCATGGCACCAAAGAAGAGGAAGTTTGCTATCTTTCCCGCTCTGCACCTTCACCAGGTTTATGGGTCCTTTCACTAGACTGGCTAAACATGACACAGTATCACGTTGTGCTCTGTACTTTTGCCGTGAGCCATATTTTGTAATTAGAGTTTAAGGAACCACAAACATTAACACCATGTATTGGGAACGTACATGTATTAGTGTCTGAATGAAGTACAGCATGACATTACAAAAAAACTAAAGAGAACAGTGCGATCTGAAGATTACTCAGACGATAAAACTTGTTCGTAAAACATCATGATCCTTAAATAACACGGGATGAGTTTTTATCTGATGGGTGATGAAATAAAAATGATTCTCGGTACCTACCGAGTACGTGTTGTCTTCCTTCTAGCACATATTGAGTTGATAAGTAACTAGACTATGTTTTTGCTAAAATGATCACAGGCAGTAGGAAAACAAACATAATGCACCGACAGAATACACACACGCTCGCAACACGGCTGAGTAAATATACTAAAGCCAGAGAATGAAACGAATCGCCAGTGACAGCAGTTCCTGTGCTGATAGGAGGAAAGGAGGGTTTCACATTTGTTACTGTATCTTTTGATATCCTTCATGGACTACTGGGGAAAAGGATAGAATTATAGAAAGAAATAAAGGATGGAACTTTATTGTTGTATTAGTAAGAGGAAGGGGTACTAATAACTAGTTAGGAATTTGTTATATTTGTCCTTATACACTGGCCAGGCATAACATTATGACCACCTGCCTAATATTGCGTTGGTCCCCATTTTGCTTCAAAAACAGCCCTGACCCGTCGAGGCATGGACTCTACTAGATTCCTGAAGGTGTGCTGTGGTATCTGGCACCATAACGTTAGCAGCAGATCCTTTAAGTCCTGCAAGTTGCGAGGTGCGTCCTCCATGAATCGGACTTGTTTGTCCAGCACGTCCCACAGATGCTCGATTGGATTAAAATCTGGGGAATTTGGAGGCCAAGTCAACACCTCAAACTCGTTCTTGTGCTCATCAAACCATTCCTGAACCAATTTTGCTTTGTGGCACGGCGCATTATCCTGCTGAAAGAGGCCACAGACAATCAGGGAATACTGTTTGTCTGTACAAAGACAAGGGTGTACATGGTCTGCATCATTGCTTAGGTAGGTGGTACGTGTCAAAGGAACATCCACATGGATGGCAGGACCCAAGGATTCCCAGCAGAACATTGCCCAAAGCATGACACTGCCTGCACTGGCTTGCCTTCTTCACACAGTGCATCCTGGTGCCATGTGTTCCCCAGGTAAGTGATGCACAAGCACCCGGCCATACAAGAAAACGTGATTCATCAGACCAGGTCACCTTCTTCCATTGCTCCGTGGTCCAGTACTGATGCTCCTGTACCCATTGTTGACGCTTTCGGTGGTGCACAGGGGTCAGCATGGGCAGCCTGACTGTTTTTTCCTGCTTCAAACACATGAACTTTGAGGACGAAATGTTCATTTGCTGCCTAATATATCCCACCCACTAACAGCATGGCATGATGAGGAGATCATCAGTGTTATTCACTTCACCTCTCACTGCTCATAATGTTATGGCTGATCAGTGTATTTGCACATGCAGGACATTGTGTGAATTTTCTCACCTCAAAAAATGCATGCAACCGCACAGTGATGTTCTGACGACTGTGTTTGATTAGAGACGATACTGCTCCAGAAACTTGCAGGTACTCAAGAGTCAAGCACATAGTGTGAAAATATAATGCATAAAGAGATTTTATGCAAGGCCAACATCGACAGGGATGCCCCCCCCATCAGGAAGTCTTCCTGGTCCTTCTTGTTACTCATTTTTGTTACTTCAAAAAGGGAGAAAAGTATATTGAAGAAAAGCTATTTCAGCCATCTGACCTTATTGTAATCTTGACCCTGTTTGGACCAAATCTACAATCCTGATCACTTCATCTGCTGCCTACAAATGATAATTCCATACTAATCCTACAAACATTCACCCACTCGTTGCCGAGATATCGAGCTAACAAGAATCTCAGATGGACGACCAGAGAACATAATGAATGCCTCAACCACCTACTTCAACAACACTAAAAATGACTTCTCCAACATTAAGCTTAGGTGCTTGGCTCAGCTTCTCTGTTACATAAAAAAATAAAAAAGTTTCCTTCTGCCGAGCTGATGTTCTATTCTTCCTGAAGAGTAACAAGGTGAAATATCGGTGATTATAATTCAGAAACTGAAATTGTTTCTCATTTCCGTGTGCCTTCAGCCGAAGCCCAGAGCAGGAGGCTTTATTCAGCATTGTTTATATTTAGATGTGGATTAAAAAGTGAAATAAAATAAATCTAAAACCTAAAGTGATGCCCTATATGTTGGATAAGAGCTGAATGTGAAAAGGAACGTACCGTTCCTTTATCCTGCAAGCACATCATTAAAGTGCAGACGTCCCCGGTGGCCTGATGGTTGACGATGACCATGGCTTCTTCTTCGGATATCTGCTTCACGTCGTCACCCCACTCTGTCACTGATGAACGAGAGGAAGAGAGAGATTAGATAAATGAATACTCGATTTTTAGACACACGCATTCATCTTAAAAGAATTATACATGTAGATAAACTGCATGAAAATAGAACTGTAGAACTCCACAGTAAGTCAGATTTCACTTTCACTATGCAGAATATTATTAAATCCATGAATAAAACAGGATGAGGTTCCACAGCTGGATCAGGATCTGGGAAAAATCACATTACAGGGGTAATGCTTCATTTAAACTGACTAGGAAACAGAAAGTCTTTCTGAAATGATATAACGACCAGTGTGCGATAATTAATAACATTGCAATGATTCATGTAATATTTCATATGGAGATGTAATGCTGTTAAACGTCATTTTTTAAATTTCCGTACATCACCGAGATCACAAAAGATGCCGGAGATCTGACCGGTTTCGGCACAATTTCTTTACGCTACTGTACAAATCGCATGCTCTAATCTGTGACATTCCCTCGTGACTCAAGCATTTACGAGAATGGTGAAATATGATCCACGGCGCACACGGTGTACAGACGCTGGAGATCGATGCTCGCCTGTCAGACAGCATGGAACTACACTGACGCGTATCAGGCTGCCATGTTCACTATGGGAAGTGGCTAAGTGGATTAGAACGTATCCATCAGCGCTGATTTATACAGTCTGGAGTGGCTCGGAGTGCCTGGTTTAGGCAAACAGGCTGTGTTGTTAAAGCCCCTTGTCTAACTTCTTTTTATGATTAGTTACTGTTACAATACACACAATTCTAATTCAATACAATACAATTTAAATACAATGTGATTCAATATAATACAACATGATACGAAGGTGCCATGACATGATGCGTTTTCAATGCATTGAGAATAAGCATAGCCTAAATATGTGGCAAAGGTTTCTATTTTCACTTGACTAAAACAACCAGCAATGTAAAAGTACAATAATGACAGAGTTGGTGAGATCCACCTAGAGTTGTAGCGGCATATAATAAAAACAAATACTGTTCAGTAGAGTGTAAGAAAAATGGAAAAGCCTTTCAAGGGGCATGTCTGAAGCACTGGCTTTTTATTATTCAGCTGTTCGCTAGCTTCATGTAGCTCTCTGAATCCTGTTCTCTACTAAATGTGAACTTCCCAACTGCGGCTGTGATCTCTTTAGCTTGGATTGTGTCATTATGGAAATGCTGTCTGAAACAACAGAGTAAGTTGTGAGTGCATGCAAATATATCTGTTTCTAACCCAACACAGGAAAGTAATCTCATGTCTGAGCTATCTGCACCAGTGTACTTTTATTTGGCAGATGATTCAGGTGAGCCACACCCAGGTCAGGGTTGTAACTTCCTGGGAAGCCAAAGTCCTCCCACACATGAGATCATAAAAATTTGTAGAAATTGCCCAGTTCTGGCATACTGCTGACTGTAGCCTTTACACCCAGACTGGTGGGAAAAAATGCACGTAGGAGATTTGAAATAACTAGGGCACAACATTTTGAGGGGGTTTGTGTGGGTTTTTAGGAAGTTTAACTGATTATTACAGCTCAAGTAATACAAGTGGAATGTTCTGTCGAACAACATACTTTAATATACGATAAGATTCACTTGATATATATTGTACACCCTAGTTAGTTAGCATTTACAGTAGAACCTCGGCAGACGAATTCCCTCCCTTTACAAATTTTTGTCTTAAGAATTTGAAATTTTGCAATAAATTTGCATCGGCATCCAAAACATTTTCAGCATACGAATGAAACAGACCGAGCGCTGGCTAAGTTGCGCGTATGTCCGAGAGACGTTCAAAACTCCTTTGTGTCAGTGGAAAGCCAACCAAAGTGAGTCTACGGATTTTTTTTTAACACATTTTTTTTCCAGTCAGCAAAAGTTGTTTCAAAAGAGTCAACCCACGATACCAATGTTGCCTTCGGCACGCGTTCAAAAGCTAGGTGATTTTTTCACGTGTTTTTTTGTCGACAGATTGGTGGTGTGGGTGGTCTTGTTCTATTTTTAGCCCAAGCTTGGTGGCATGACTTCCTGTGAGGAGCTTTGACATGGAATGCTTGGCTTGGGTCAGTTCTTTGTAAGCAGCCATACAGTTTACATACACTTCGTATTGGTGATATTTTTGGGCGGCTGGAACGGATTATCTGCTTTACATTACTTCTTATGGGAAAATTCGTTTCGCAATACAAATTTTCACCTTAAGAACTCTCCTGAATTAAATTCGTATGCTGAGGTTCCACTGTATATTTTTTATAGTCAATGTACTATAATCTTCGAAAATAGTTTCATTTTAAAGACCACATGTTATAATAAGAACTACACACATAATGCAGCAAAAATAAAAAAAAAGCTGGAAATTTCATATTAAAATAAAAGTTAAAGAGGCTTAATGTTGCAGAAATGTTCCCTACATGTTTAAGCCTAGTGCTGTAAAACATAGTCTTAAGATTAATTAACCTCTAGCTGAGGCTGTGCTGGCAGCGTGAGAGTAGGCTGTAAAACCCACTTTAGGCGCAAAGGCACTAACTGTGCAAAAATACAACACTAATCAGTGTACCCGTTTAAACCAGCTTGACACAGGAAGCGGTGGAGCAGCAATCAACACACACAAAACCCCAAATCATAGCTTATTTTGTCACTTGCCATGAGTGTTGATCTATACAACCAAAAGGGTTTAAGTATAAATTCTTTGAAACCATGCTGACAGTAGTGTTCGTTTTATCCCACTTAAAGGAGACCTTCTCAATTCAGACCTCCATCTAATTCAGACCTTCTCAATTCAGACTCTCCATCTACAAATCCACATAATGGTTCTATTTCAATAATTGAACCACACAACTGCATTTGTTTTTGTTTTTCTAAACCAAACCATGTCAGAACCTGAAGAGCCTCTGAAAACCTCAGAAATGAAAGTATGAAATAAAACCAGCACCAAACTAATCTGCTGGCCCACCTGACTGACCCTCTTCAATGTGTACAAGCAAGGTTTATTTTACCAACAACTTAATTCTACTCTGCAAGATTACATCTATACAAAATACATCTGTAAATCAGCCAGTGTCTAAAAGCACTATATTCATCTGTAATTCTGAAAAATGGCGCATTCAAATACATTAGCAAATAAGACATTTCCATACAGCACTATAGCTCTACTGTGAGAAACGCACATTTTATCTGTAAGGAAAATAAAGGTTACGAAACCTAGAAATAATCAACATGGAGCAAGACGATGGGATTTTTTTTCCAGATTAAAAGAAAAGTTCATTTTCAGAATAAAAATTTGCAGACAATTTACTCACCCCCTTGTCATCCCAGATGTTCATGTCTTTCTTTGTTCAGTCATAAGAAATGATGTTTTTTGAGGAAAACATTTCAGGATTTTTCTCCACATAGTGGACTTCAATGGTGCCCACGAGTTTGAACAAATGCAGCTTCAAAGAGCTCTAAACAATCCCAGCCCAGGTAGAAGACTCTTATCTAGCCAAACCATCGGCCATTTTCTTAGAAAAATAAAAAATTGTATACTTTTTAACCACAAAACCACGTCTAGCACTAGCTCTGGGATGCGTGTCTGCTATGTACATGCTACGTACTACACGCGTGACGTAAGCGGAACCACAGACCCACTGTTTACTAGTGTGAAGAAGGAGGACCGCTCCGAAGTTGTTGTGTGTGAAATGACACAACCTTATATGTCTTTGTGTCAGTTTTTTGTTTAAAATGGTCTGTTCATGTGTGTACCATGGATGTGGAAATCGTTTTAAACCTAAAAAAGATCCACTTGGAAATAACGTGACTGCTCACAAATTTCCTTTAAAAAATCCTGAGCGATTGAAGCTGTGGTTGCTCGCTCTGCATCTGGATATCAATACACCCAGACATTCTCATTGTACCTTTGTGTTAGTAAAGAGCGTTTGACTTATTTGCACTTCTTGGTCTTTACACGTTCGCTTTGTAAACCCTAGGTGTGTAGTTCCACCTATGTGACCTTCCGACGTGATTACGTAGTACCTAGCGTCACAGACACTAGACGCGCTTCTGTTGTTAAAAAGTATACAATTTTTTATTTTTCTAAGAAAATGACCGATGGTTTGGCCAGATAAGAGCCTTCTACCTCGGCTGGGATGGTTTAGAGCTCTTTGAAGCTGCATTTAAACTGCATTTTGGAAGGTCAAACTCGCGGGCACCACTGAAGTCCACTATATGAAGAAAAATCCTGAAATGTTTTCCTCAAAAAACATAATTTCTTTATGACCGAAGAAAGAAAGACATGAACATCTTGGATGACAAGGGGGTGAGTAAATTATTTGTAGATTTTTGTTCAGGAAGTGAACTTTGCCTCAAAATAATTACATTCAAAAGTATTTTTTAAAAAAATGAGTAAATGGAAATAAAAAACTGAGATAATGACTAAAGATTATATAAGTTCAAATATAAATGAATAAATTTAGCATGATTATGATTACATAATGTTATGCAACATCTAGAGTCTAACTTGCAGTCACAGGTTTATGGATTTAGTACTTGTTCTACACAGAGAGCGATTCCTCATGACTGCTGTGCAGGACATAAAGCGGTGTATCTTCCAGTCATGCCTCTGTGACCGATTCTCTAGGAGACGAGTCTTGACATTTGAAATCTGATAATTATTGACTTGTATGGAGCTCAAATGATGGTGTAATATCAGAGCCATTCACCTGAGTCGTGACGCTGCAACATTTTTGTCTGGCAGGTGTAACAAATGGTATTAAAAAAAGCCCTAGTTTGTCAAAAATGATCATGTTAGGGCTCATTGTTTCACTGTTATGCTATGTTCCAGTATTGCTAAAGGCTGCAGTTTTTGAATCATGTTTAGTAAATATGTATACACATGAGCAGTGAGAGGTGAAGTGAATTACACTGATTATCTCCTCATCATGGCACCTGTTAGTGGGTGGGATATATTAGGCAGCAGGTGAACATTTTGTCCTCAAAGTTGATGTGTTAGAAGCAGGAAAAATGGGCAAGTGTAAGGATTTGAGGATTTGAGTTCGACAAGGGCCAAACTGTGATGGGTAGATGACTGGACCAGAGCATCTCCAAAACTGCAGCTCTTGTGGGGTGTTCCCGGTCTGCAGTGGTCAGTATCTATCAAAAGTATCCTTTAAGCACACCTTCAGGGATCTAGTGGAGTCAAAAGCATGGGCGGGTCAGGGCTGTTTTGGCAGCAAAAGGGGGACCAACACAATATTACGCAGGTGGTCATAATGTTATGCCTGATTAGTGTATTGCTATGGCCAAAAAGGACAGCAGACCTATAAGGCAGACCATCATATGGATATATCACCTGCTCTAAGGCAATTTGTATGTATTTTTCAACTTATATTGGGATTGTTATAATAATTACTACGGTGATTATTAATACTCATTCATGGTCATATTTATTATTCAGCCATTAATAACATGCGAAGGGACAGAAACATGGATCTGTGCTATCCCTGGTTATCTGGGCTAATTAGGATAACCTGTGTGACGTCCCTTGACATATGCCAGCGTTTTGTGATTTTCTCTCTCAAGCTCTTTTTCTCCTGTTTCGCTGCTGGAAGACTGACAGACTTGAAGCTGTGACAGAGGGAATAATATCACAGTGTTCCAAATGTATAAAAAGGAAGCAAATGGAGCGGTGTCTGACAGCCTTGTCCCGTATGTCTTTTTGTACATTTTTGTAAATAGCAGCTTTAAACTAGCCTTCGAGTCTAACTCTATTCCAGCTCTGGAAATTAGACTGAAAATACCAAACAGTTTTCAGATCATTGTAACGATGCTGCCCAAAGGAAACCATAGTGGTGAGTACCGTTTATAATGTTAGTATAAAGATTACTGTGATTTCTCCCGTTTCTGCTTCGGTAGTGAAAAAAAATCATTGTATTTTCTTGAGTAGTAGTTAAAGATTTTCTGATGTCCCTCATGTTTCCGTCTCTGAAACATAAGACAAAGTCACTTGATCCTTTTTCCTCACACAGCCGATCAGTTCAGAGGTTTTAGTCATCAGAGTCCCTGTACAAAAGGGCAACCTAAAAACAAATCAGCATGTGCTGGCTGCCAGCCATCTTTTCTCTCCTGTGATGACCTCAAAGAGCTGTCAAAACACTTGGTCTGCAGTCCAGTGTGATAGAATAGGCAAAAGAATAAGATTCAATTGAAAGAATGTCTTTATTGTTTGGTTTCTTTTTAACCTTGCAAATACAACAGAATCATGCTTGAGCGTTTAATGCTTACAGGGAAATAAATATCTGGCTAAATAACTAATTAATTAATTAAACAAATAAATACCACTCATAGTGACAAGTGACAAATTAAAGAAAAAATTAATGATAGACCTGAGGGACAGTTTCGCTAACATGGTTCGGGACCAATTGCCCCCTTTTATAGAAGGGTCACTGAAAATCAATGCACCGTCACTCAGACTAATCAGTTATCCTATATATATGCAACATTTCTATTCTAGTTATGTCTTCCAGGATGAGCCCACCCACCTCCAGAGGACATAAGAGCTGACTGAATAGTTCGGTGAGGATGAAAAAGATGTAAATATCTTGGTGGTCCTCACACCCACCAACCAGATCTCAAGCCAAGTGACCACTAGAGTCTGAAGTGATGTGTTAGACATCGCTCTCTACCACCGTCATCAAAACAGCAACTGGGGCAATGTCTTCAGGAAGAATGCTGTTCATCTCTCCAGTACTGTACAGTTCCAGAGACTTATATAATCTACACCAAGGTTAAGCCAGAGTTTGTTGTTTTTCCTTTCGTTTATCACCAATGTGTGTGTGTAGAAATGCATGCACATATACAATAATTATAATATGCTTGAAGACTTTCCTATATATATATAAATATATATATATATATATATATATATATATATATATATATATATATATATATATATATATATATATATATATATATATATATATTTCTATATTTATCTATACAGCCTCACCCTCAATGACCCCAGAGAGCTGTCAAAGCACTTAGCATGTGGTGCAGTGTGTTAACAGGAGTGTGCCCTTCCCTAAAGGCTTGGCAAACAGAACAGGAGCTCTCAAAATCATCAGCTCATTTCCAGCATGTGACTTTCAGCACATATACTCATATCTCTGAATGACGAAGAAGAGAGCTGAATATTCCAGGATAATCTAGACAGGTTGAACTGTGATTAAAGTTTCATATCATAACAGCTGTCTAAGCTTTTTGTCCTGAGTTTATGTTTATATTAGGAATTATTCTTCATTAATAAATGTTTCTGTGTTGTTGCACGATTTTAACTGAACTAGTTGGTTAATGAGACTAATGCTGATTTTTTTTTAATTATAAAAGCTAAATACAAATGGGCTAAATGAAAAGGGCTGTCTTTATGATGCGAATCTGAAGATTATACCTGCCTATGCAGTCTACTAATCAATGGAGCATCCAATTCACAATAAATAAATTTTTAAAAAATCCCATTCTGTGTATCTAATTATTGGTACATACCTAAGCTATGTGCTGCAATTTTTCAATACATCTAATCATGAAAAGTGCAATCATTGCCTCATGTGATATGATAAAAACCCACCCACAAAGAACTCTGATCTCTTCAGGTATTCATATAGACTTGATAAAAAGATGATCTTAAATTCCACTGTGTGTTTTCTTTAAAAGTCTGAAGGTGTTTTTTTCTAGATTGATGGTCCTGACATTCATAATGCACAAGCAGGCTATCTGCACAATACCTACAGAGAAAGCAAAACAGAATTCCATTTCCTGCTCTTCTTCTTCTTTCACTAGGCATTTAAGCTGTTCAATAACCACTCAGTTCCAAGCATTTCCCACAATTTACATTTCTGGAGGCTTAGAAAGAGACGTAAATACTGCAGACTTGTCTCTTTCTATTCAAAACTGCAAGCTATCAATTAACGGTCGATCAGGTGTAGCTAACAAATCAGAAATGTCCATCACCCTTCAAAAGAAAGTCCATCTACCAGCAAAAGTAAAGTCTATTTAACAAAAAGATCCTCACTTTTAAAAATCCATGTACCATAAAAGATCATTTCCCCTAAGTGTCCACCTACACCAAAAGAAAAGTCAATATCTTTTCCCCCCACAAAGCAAACATCTCTCACCCGGAAGAAAAATTCGATCTCACGCGAATCTGTCTATGCCAAAGACAAGTCTGTCTCACAAAAGAAACGTCCATAGCACCCAAACAATTAGTTCATCTAACCTAGAAAAATCCTTCATGTCTCATCAAGAAAAGTCCACCCACGGCAGAAGAAAAGTCCCTAAAATAAAAGTCCACCCACACCCGAAGTCAACCTCTTATCACTCAAAATAGACAGATATGTAGCTAGAGATCTTACTAATCCCCAAGGGGGAATGAGAACTAAGACATAAAGACTTTAAAACAAATAAAACAGAATAAAAATATACATCCAAGTAAGTCTGAAAGTTATTTATAGACTAAGATTTCTGTACAGATTAACCATACACAATTGGCAGGTTTAAAACTATATGTTAGACATGTGTATGGTGTGATTAGTAGTTGTTGGTAGTGAGTAGAAATGTCGACGTTAAGTCATAAATAAGGTGGAAGTGTGTGTGTGTGTGTGTGAGAGAATGCGCAGTGGCACTATGTAAAAGTTTGTTGTGCAATATGCAGTGCAGTATTATGCAAAAGTAGTATGCAGTGTATGGGTGCAAAATGCAAAAACAGTGTCCAGTGTCAACAAAGCTCCCCAAACCCGGTGTTGAGTCTCTGTAGAGTCGGACAGCAGTGAGCAATAATGGCTCTTTGTACCGCACCCTTCTCGTAAATTGCCTCTCTGTTGGTCCTCCAATCCAGTCTTTTGTTGATGTGGACACCAAGGTATTTAAAATCACTGACCACTATTACTTCCTCTCCCTTGATGAAGATGGGCTGGATTACCATCTTCATCCTCCTATAGTCCACTACCAACTCCTTGGCCTTGGACAAGCTGAGTAGAAGTTTGTTGTTGTCATGCCACTCTACAAATCTATCCACCATAATCCTGTACTCTGTCTCTTGCCCATCCTTAATACACCCTACCACCGCAGAGTCATCAGAGAACATCTGCAAGTGGCATGACTCGGTGTTGAATTGGACATCCGAGGTTCAGAGTGTGAACACGAACAGACAAAACAATTCCTTACAGTGCTCAAGTGCAACTCACCACCTGTTCAGACAAGCTGCTACCCATTCTAACAAACTGGGGCCTGTCAGACAGGCAGTCCATGATCCAGGATATTGAGGCTCTGTTCACCAGCATGGGCACCTTAAAAGAAGAGGCTGCATGGTATTGAAGGCATTTGAGAAACCAAAGAACATGATTCTCAGAATACCTCCAGCCCAATAGTGAAATGAAAGTGTTCGCTGAAGTGGGTAGGTAATGGCATCGTCCAGTCCCAGCTGTGGTTGGTAGGCAAAGTGAAGAGAGTTCAGTCCTATGTTCCAAGGTTTTTCCAAGATTGGCTACACACCAGTCTCTGCAGCACCTTCATCACATAGGGTGTAAGGTCAACTAAAAGGTAGGTATTTAGGGCAGAGTGTGCTGCTTTTCAGAGACTCTGCTGACAATCAGAGAGGGTGGTGGTTTGATCTGTGAAAGAAACACTGGCTGAGCAGGGAGGGTGTGGAGGGAACTGTCGGTTCTTATGTGAAGGGGCTGTGGAGGGTGAGTTAGGGTAAATGGTTTACGGGGGAAAGAACAGCCGTTAATCTTGAGCTGAATCTATTGAAAAACAAATTCAGCTCATTAGCCCTTTCCAGGCTTCCCTCAGATTGCTGATGTCCCATCTTAAAGCAAGTGATCTGCCTCATACTGGTGTACAACACCTCGTGTGTTTCCATACTGAAGGTTAACTGTTAGCTCTGCTGTCTAGATGATACTCATTCAGACGTATCTTCATAAAGCACAGAATACAGCACTCTTCGTAATTCTGCTGGGTCTTTATCAGGACACCAAGCTCGTCCATTTTCTTTACCAGTGACCTAACCATACCCATGATAATTTGAGGGACTTATGGTTTGAATTTCCTCCTCTTTGCCCTTAAACTGATCTGAGCTCTGCACCCCGGTGCTGTCTCCTCAACTCTGCCTGGGATAGCAGGGCACTCCAGGCAGTAACACAAGCTTACATAATGCAATGAGTTGCTCGGGGGTGTAAACAAAGGACCTTGAACACAAAGCCAACATCATAAAATAGCTAAACAAAGTGCAAACAAGTGAGAAACTTCAGAACGTCTGGAAAAAAAAAACCCTTATAATAGAAATAGTGGAAATAACACAAACAGGAAATGAAACAAAAACAAAATATAAAAGCATACAAATACACAAAAAGTCACTCTTGCACAAAAGTAAAGTCTATCTCACCGAAATCCATCTATCTCAATGATCTGCCTAAAAGAAATTCCCATCTTAACCCAAAAAATAAACTGTACAAAACAAAAATATATAAGCAAAAGCAGCAGGAAACTAGAGGTGATGCAAATGATAATATTATGGTATGCAAACTGTATAAATAAGGGAAAAAAACATCTCTGAGAATTTACACAAGCAGCTTATTTGCAATGATTTTTAAGCCACTATATGATGATTTGGGATTGAATTAACAGAATAAGTTGTTGATGATGCAAACTTCGAAACAAATCATGGCATGCATGAGCAAATTTAGGGCAAAGGGAACATTGTGAAGATGAGACTTTTTACATAAATACTCATTTAAGGAGTAATAATAATCTAGGACTACTGATTGACAAAGCATACACTGACCTCATTACAAAGAAGTTACCAGAAAAGAGAATACTTCAATAACTTCACACTATATAGCAGTTACCTAATAGGCTAATTAATCTCTAGACAAGCTGAAGCCTGACATAAGGCACAGTGATGTTTAAGACGCATTACTCCAGCCGTATGTTACAGATAAGGACGCGGACATGGAGGATTTATTACACAACCATTTGACAGTTACATTTGTAAACTAACGAAGCTCAGCCATTTTTCAGTGTTCAATCTGACACACGCTCACAGTGCTTTATGGGTAATAGATAATCTCTCAGCTACTGCATATAACACAATAATAAAAAATCATCACTATCTGTTCCACCTATTTAAGTGTTAGATATTTGTTAAAATGACATTTTAGTGAGAAAATCATTGTAGACATCTAGCTCTAGCATTTATGGCACAGCCATTCTGTCTCGGTACAGTGGCTTGGGAAAAAGATCGTGATCCATGAACAGCAGATCACGGATAAACAAATCATTAATCAAACATTCTTTCCTTGTTATTCGTCGCAGATTCGTAACCTGAACTTTGCTCCCAGTTTGCCATGACCCAGCCCCAGGTGGTCACGACATGACATTCATAGAAAGTTTCTTTTGAACTCTGTCATGCTAATATTTATTTTTGTCTTTTCCATAAGAGTTCTTTATCGGATCGATTTCCCAACGGTAAACTTGGACTACACTCATAAACTCATTTAGATGAGTATCGTGTATCTCAGTCACTGAACAGACTGCATGTCTGGCTGAAGAAATCCATTCAACTACAACAGAAATACTGCTACATCTTAATGACGGTTTCTGAGAACTGTCTATATTTTCTGAGAGTACACTGTATGCGCATGCTGTAGGTTGCACTCTTTTAGCAGTTTCTAGTTCAATAACATAACATGCATTATCATTATAGACAATGCATACTTAGAAATTCAATATTTAATACCTTCTAAATATAAAAAGCGACTGCAGTGTGCTGTGTAAAAGCAAAGCATCACATTTCCTTACCTGTGTATCCTGCGCACCAGCCCCACGACGCCACCATGGCCAGTAGCCACCGGAACATGACGCCCTCGATGTGCCAGAAAGCAGAGCTGTTCACCATCCTGAGTGGCTGCAAGACGATCAAATACAAGCAGTAGGATGGAATCGCCACGCAGTTATTGATGAACATGAAGGTGAAGCGCAGCAGAGCTTTGATGAGAATCCAGCCAAGTCTGCGCAGCTCTTCAACCAGCGGGGCCATTCTGCTACAAGCACGCTGCAAAACATAAAGAATACAGCACAGGTAAGGGAAAGAGTGTAGAAACATTAGGTATGAGCCAATAACTATATAATTCACTGCAATAATAATTAGTTCAACTTCAAAATATTGTTACTTCCCCAGAGGTATAATTGGCAAGGAGGCTGCAGAGGTAATAGCAGGGTGACACAAGGTCTGTAACTGAATCTGTTTATTGCTCCAAAAATACATATCTGTATTCAAATATAAAAATCTAAAGTGAGTGCACCCTAAACCATATACATCATGTTGCCAAAAGTTTTGGGACACACCTCCAAATCATTGAATTCAGGTGTTGTTTTTCAGGGGTTGGGCTTGGCCCCTTAGTTCCAGTGAAAGGAACTCTTAATGCAACAATTTCATGCCCATGGATTTCATTAGAGCGGAGACTGCAGGCCAGAACTTCTCGTCCAACATCAGTGCCTGCCCTCACAAATGCACTTCTAGAGGAATGGTCAGAAATTCCCATAAACACACTCCTAAACCTTGTGGGAAGCCTTCCCAGAAGAGTTTAAGCTGTTATAACTGCAAAGGGCGGACAACTCCATATTAAATGCACGTGGATGTAAACGCAGTCTCCGCTCTAATTCATCCAAAAGGTGTTCTATGGGGTTGAGGTCAGGACTGTGTGTAGGCCAGTGAAATTCCTCCACACCAAACTCGCTCATCCATGTCTTTACGGACCTTGCTGGTGTGCAGTCATGTTGGAACAGGAAGGGGTCATCCCCAAAGTTGGGTGTATGAAATTGTCTAAAATGTATTGCTATGCTGAAGCTTTAAAAGTTAATTTCACTGGAACTAAGGGGCCAAGATGATTTGGAGGGGTGTCCTAAAACTTTTGCCGATATAGTGTATGTTCGGTGCAATAGGTAGATAGTAATTAGAATGAAGTCGATGCTGGGAATCTAAGACAACAGGAATTGTATATTCAGTCCTCCTGTCAATCACACACTGACCCTAGTCAATTGTGGTCAACATGTATGCAGAAGAGGGAAGAGAGTGCTTTACTCTCAAATTGTGCGTTACTGATACTGTTTTTGTTTCTACCTGTCTGCAACAGTATCACTGACATTGAGTTGACTTCATTTTCAAAATACACAATAACAGCCACCCCGATGCTGACCTGAAATAATTCTGCAACTCCATTGTTCATTTTTACATTAAGGAATATAGCCTTTCTTTGTCCTGGAAGCTTTAAAACCCACACAAAAGCAAAAACTATCTGTTTGCATTGTTCTTTTTTTTTTGTATCCCATTCCCAATGCACACTTCTAGTCTCAACCAGATTTCTGCCAAGCTTTCTTAAACAAACAGACAAACAGTGTGCCTACTATTCGTATTTGTATTCGAATCTGTTTAGTACACATCATCTGTTCATGAATAATGCATTCATATTCGGTTACATTCCTACTTAGCTAGGCTGTACGTGTCGGGAAGGATTTCTATGTTGGGCGCAGCACACAGACAGCTGTCTAGGGTCGCTAATTCTAGACAAACGTGAATACTGTTCACTGTAGTTACAGTTCAAGAGAAAAACACGAGGGCCATAAAGCAAAACTCATAATTAGATCATATCATTAAATTTATATATAGTTTATATTTACTGTATTATATATATATATATATATATATATATATATATATATATATATATATATATATATATATATATATATATATATAATAAGATCTATGCATATGCGTGGTCACCATGTTTATAACTAATGTACAATACTATGTGTATAATATGAGTATTATACATGCATAACAAGTGAATAAAATTTTTTAAACCATTTTTAAAATAATTTTATTTTAATAATAATAATAATAATTATTATTATTATTATTATTATTATTATTAATTATTAATATATTTTTTATAAAACATTTTAATATAATATAATAAAACATTTTAATTATTAGTGTTACTATAACGGGGCTCTTAGAATCTATTCTTGGGCAATTATTTGTAAAGAATCATGTCTAGACAAAGTCCCTTTTGACTAATATGCTTTAAAAAATGATCTAATTAAAAAAAAAATGCATTCTCTCAGTTTAAGACCCCCCAAAAAACTATAAGATGATGAGAATATTAACGTATGGCTTTGGTGAAGCCTCTGCACAGAATACAGCCAGTACCGCAGGGCTACACAGAGCTACTGAGGTATTACACCATTCTCGATTCTGATTGTGAAAGTGTTGGTTAATTTTCTGTAAAAAGCAGCCGGATAGTTGCAATTGCTGCAAGTCAAAGCACAGGTTTATACTGATACTGAACTCACACAGACAATTACATGGGGACTAAATGAACAGAGACTGGAGGAAGAGGAATAATAAAAAGGTTACAAATGTGCTGTTGAAAAATGACACGGTGAAATGTTCTGTTAGGAGACAAACATTTATGGAGGGAGTCTCCAGTGTCAGAGCTTTGTAATTATCTGGATTTTTCCTTTACAGTTTGTCCAGCAGTATGAAAAGTTAAAAAAAAAAAAAAAAAAGGTAAAAGGAAAGGTTGATGGGGGGAACAACTGCTTAAAGCAAGTGTCACTAGAAATGGATAAAACCTGCTGGGAATAAAACACTTCAGTGTGCGCTGATATTGGAAAATAATCAACCCTGATCAGGATCAGTAGCTCTCTATCACTTCACACCACCCGGTTTTCGAGGAAATAAAGGTTCTCTGTTGTGGACTCAGACTTTTGGACCTTACTCTACAGAGTTATTGGGAAAACACGCCTTAGCAATAAAAACTAATTTTAGTGCCTGATGTGAACTCCATCTACAAGCGACTACAGAATTACAGTATGATACATTCCCAGCAGGCTAAGCATCCCAGCATAACTGACTGAGTTTGCACTACATCCAATATCTGCTTTTAGCTTCTGATTTTCAGTGACGTTTAAACAGTGCAGAGAGAGTGTAAGGGCTCGTCATGCCCTAAATTTACATACAGACATCTAGTTAATGTCTGCTGTAAGACGAGAGTAGGTAGAGCTAACTACTAGCTGGAAATAAAAAGTGCAATTAATTTCACAACACAGTAACTTAAACATGGTCTTGTGTTGCAATTTGATATATCACAATACTATGTTTTAAAAATGTGTACAGAGATTTTCCGGATTATTTCTCATGATTTCTACTCATAAGAGAACAGAATTTTGACAACGTGAATAAGGTTACTTATGCAAAAACAGCACAGAGGACTAAAAAGCTGCCTACATAGGCAGACTTCTTCTAAAATGACTCTGCAAATTATATTTAGCTATAAGTGGTATATTGCTCTATTGTACATTATGAAGACAGCGATATAACTACCTATAGCTAAATGTCAGTTTAGAGTCTTAAGAAAGCCAAATCATCAAAGTGAACTCCAAAGCATAGACAAGACAAAGTTAATGATCAAAACACAGAGATACGGCTGGCATGCTTCAGTCATATTAGTTAAATATACAGCAAAATACTTTTCAGGGTATTATAGATTATATCTAAAGACCTCATTATTACTTAAACTACTGTGTTGAGTTAATCTGAAGCTCACCTACAGGACTCTTCCTCTGTGTGTGTCCACAGTGTTCAATAAAGACAATCACAGACAAACATACAACCCTGTGCTTAAATCAGTTATGGTCTTAGACAGGGCGACTTAATTATTAACCTGCGGTCACTAACACGCTCTGCTTTGTTGAATCACTTAGCCATTACTGGAAAAAATGTGCAGTTGTAACATAAAGAGGGAGGAACAAGTTAGTGAGGGTTCACTGGAGCTGAAACTCTGTACTACTATACAATGCGATTCAAACTGCTTAAATACAATGGGTTTTAGGACTCCTAGATTTTATAGGTCTAATTAAGAAAGTGTACTATTTAAATACAGCTTACACAAAAGAATGAGAAATGAATGGACTTCAGGTAGCTTTGTTATGTTAAGGGGTATTTTACTGGCATGGTTGGGGGGTCAGTTTCTCCTCATTCGGGTGGACGAGTGATTGCAAATCATTACAAAGTTCATGAATATGAAAAAAAAAAAGCTCAACCAAACTTGAAAACCTATGGGAGATTCTGGTGTGAACTTTTAGATAGAATTGAATACCATTGTGTTTGTTCCTCCAGTAGAGATCCAGATACTTGCCAAGGCGCATATAACAAGATTAGTATGCATGGAGTTTTTACCGCTTTCATGAGACAACCTCTAACACTCATCCACCAATGACATCCACCATGAGACATCCACCAAGAGACATCCACGAAGACTCATTCACCAAGGGACATCCACCGAGATTTATGCATCAAGAGTCATCCACCAAGAGTCATCCACTGAGACTCTGGTTAATAAACCTAAAGTTAATATATGCATTGTGGGGAAACCCAGGAAGACGAAAGGCTGGTATTTAACTGTAGTACAAGAAGTAATGTAATAAACTACTTTTATTGAGATTTGACAATGTGTGTTTACTCATAACACAGATCAATCTATGAAGTGAATTCCTTTTTAAAAAAAATAGAGTTAAATACTGCAGCTGGGTTGAGTCAGAGTTATCTCTGCTGGGGGCAGCCAGGAGCAGTCAAGCACATCTGGAATGAAAATATAAGTCCCACGGTTTAGGTCTCAACTCTGGATACAATGACCTGCTCAGTCAATTACCGCACAATACCACAGATTCACACAACACAAGCCTCTGTGGACCTCTGCAAACTATGCTTATGCAAATCTCCCTTTTTGCATCATGACACAGATATACAGAAATGCAGACATATGAAGGCTTAACCCTCACTATACCAACAGTAACTTTTAAACATATATATTTTTTCTTTTTTATTACTTTCTCAAACTATGAACACTCCCACAACCAAACACCACCAATCACAAATACCCCCAAAATACACACCCTCTGCAAGCAAAAACCCACAACTACACAACCAAATACCTCAACCACAATAACAACCACCAGCAATCACAAATAGCCCACAAATAACCACAATCCTCACAACAAAGTATCTCCAACCACAAACACTACACCCAAACACCCTAAATCTAAAAGCACTGTATATCAATACCCCCTGACAATAAATCTAAAATCTCTGACCAAACACAGGCTTGTCCACAAATACTCCCTACACCCTAACCAGAACTACCAGAGCCACCAAAAACAATCTCGGTCTAAATTTTCCAAACTACACAGTCGGATAAAAGTCAGATTTTATACAGGCCCTTATCTTAAATGCTCTGTTTACTAACGGCCAAATATCACCTCAGGCCTGGGAGTTGCCACAGCCTCCAGTACTTAACCCATCAAAATAAACCCAAACAGCACAAGCTCTCTAACTGTCTAAAATTACTGTTGTGTTGTTGTTGTGATTAACAAAATGCTGATTCTTTCTTTCTAAAAACTAATGAGGCACTAAAACAGCATATACACTATATTGCCAAAAGTTTTGGGACACCCCTCCATATCATTTAATTCAGGTGTTGTGCTCGGCCCCTTAGTTCCAGTGAAAGAAACTCTTAATGCTTCAACATACCAAGACATTTTGAACAATTTCATGCTCCCAACTTCGTGGGAACAGTTTGGGGACGTCCACTTCCTGTTCCAACATGACTGCACACCAGTGCAAGTGAGTCTGATGTGGAGGAACTTGACGGGCCTGCACAGAGTCCAGACCTCAACCCACTGATGAATTAGAGCGGAGACTGCGAGGCAGGTCAAAACTGGGATGTCGGCCTTCACATGCACATGCATGTAATATGAAGTTGTTCCGCCCTTTACAGCTATAACAGCTTGAACTCTTCTAGGAAGGCTTTCTACAAGGTTTAGGAGTGTGTTTATGGGAATTTTTGACCATTCCACTAGAAGTGCATTTGAGGTCAGACACTGATGTTGGATGAGAAGGTCTGGCTCACAGTCTCCGCTCTAATTCATCCCAAAGGTGTTCTATCAGGTTGAGGTCAGGACTCTGTGAAGTTCCTCCACACCAAACTCGCTCATCCATGTCTTTATGGACCTTGCTTTGTGCACTGGTGTACAGTCATGTTGGAACAGGAAGGGGTCATCCCCAAACTGTTCCCATAAAGTTGGGAGCATGAATTGTCCGAAAATATCTTGGTATGCTGAAGCATTAAGAATTCCTTTCACTGGAACTAAGGGGTCAAGGCCCAACCCCTGATAAACAACACCTGAATTCAATGATTTTGAGGGGTGTCCCAAAACTTTTGGCAATATAAGTATGGTTTAAAAGTATGCGGATTCAAAGTCTGTAAGAAAACATAGAGTTTTGTGTTAGCCTAAAACACGTGAAACCCCGACGCACAATACACAATGGCATGTTAGTGGCTAAAAAACATATTTAATTAGTTGTATAGAACATATAATTAGGTCAAGGCCATTAAACTTTAAAGAGGCAGAGTAACTAATGCTACCTAACAGAGACGAAGCCAGAAATCTGCAGCTGGTTTCTAACTAAAGGACTAGTGAGTTGTGCTGAGTTTTGCAGGACTTTGACCATCACACAGCAGCATTACAGACTTTTACAAGGTCACTAACGCTAACACAAGCTGTCAGCAGACTCAAGAGCGTGAATGTTGTTTACATTAAAGATGATGTCCAAATCCAACATTAAGAAAGCTAATTAGAGCTGGATCATCTGCCGGTCACGTGCACACGAGGGGACTTCTGTATTTGTACCACAATGACAATAAAAACGTAGAGGTCACGGGAAAAAATAAAATAAAATAATAATAATGCAAGGAAGAAAATTTCTAACAAAATGAAGCTGATTATGATTAAATCAGATATATATATATATATATATATATATTAGCGCGTATCTATAGAGTTGACATCGTTAGTACTCACAGTGGGTGCAAAATCTGCCGGACGATGAAAGGGAGAAAGGAGCCAGCTGAAGGGAGCTGGGCTAAAAACTACACACTGATGCAAAGTCACATGGAGATTACGATGATTATTCTAGATTAGATTTTATACATCTAAATAATCCGGGCCACTGAATAAGTCGTTGCCATGTCAACCACGCCGGTGTGCACGAGCCCTTCCGAGCTGCATCTGCCTTTCCGTTAGTCGACGGATCGATCAATCAAAGCATCGATTAATCAATAGCGCTGGAATAATAATTCGGGCGATGCATCCAAGTGAGGTCTAAGCAGGAAAGGAACAGATGAATGAATCTCCTTTCTGGCCTCCAAGTTGATGAAGATGATGATGATGATGGTGCCGCTCGCTGATGTCAAATCCCCTCCAAAAAACTAGGAGGTCGAGGGAAGGAAAACAAAAAAAATAATAATAATAATAAAGGAAGGTACCGATCCGTTATATTAGCTCCCCGGGGGCAGAAAGCACCTAACGTTTCAGCTAGAATGATTCATGGTTATTATTTTAATTAACGGAAAAGCGGAGAGTTTTTGCAGATGGAGGCGCGTCGAGCGAAAAAACGCAACGGTCTCCTCTTCTTCTTCTTCTTCTTCTTTTTCCTCTCCGTGCGCTTCTTCCTCCGCTTTCTTCTTCGTTTGTCTCGTGTCCGTATTATGTGGGTTGCCAAAGCAACGCGTATCAATCTACCGCCTCTACACGGCCAACAAAGGAATAACATCACAACTAGCGGGGGTTTTTTTTTTTCGAGCTTGGGTCTTTATACATTTTGTGATTTCCTGCTTTGACAGATCTGAATAATCTCAGGAAGGATTTGAGGAAAATAATTTGGTTTGGACATGCTCAGAGGAGGGGGAGTGAGTATATTGGTAGGAGAATGTTGGACATGGAACTGCCAGGCAGGAGGCCCAAGAGGAAGGCCAAAGAAGAGGTATATGGATGTAATAAATGAGGATATGAAGCTAGTGTTGAGGATGCAGAAGATAGGGATAGGTGGAGAGAGATGATTGACTGTGGCGATCCCTGAAGGGAAAAGCCGAAAGAAGAAGAAGAGTAACTTGGCAGAAACTAACACTGTAACATGGCATCTGTTGAAAGTAGAATCATCAGTGATGTCCTTATTGCGGATGCTCGAGAGCTTAAGTAGTGTCAAGATTAGTGTGTAGATAGCTGAGATTTTCCTCTATATCACTACTAGGGTAAATCCCCCCCCCCCAAAAAAAAAAGTTTCCGTACAGCCCATAGTACTGGTCGACTGTATTCTAGTGTCCATTTGTAGAATGTTATATATTGAAGCAATAAAATCAGACTGGGTTCTGAACTGAAGTTGAACTGAAATGCTGTGGCTCCGATACTGTAACACCTGTTCGGACATTTTAAACAGAACGTGTCACAATGTGCTTTAAATATCACAATCCTGAATGAAATGTTACTGAGAGTGATGGACACACAAGCCACACCCTCCTTTTTTTTTTACTGGATCTACCAGGCCACGCCTCCTGGGAGAATGTGAAAAATCTGGTGCTAATTTTTCTAAATTAGCAATAAAAAGCTGCGAGTGTGTGTGTGAGTGTGTGTGTTTGGCATCAGACGTATTCAAATCAGTCTAATTAGCCGATTCTGATCGATGATGGTGTCTCTGTGATTTAATCAAAGAATCACCCAGTGACCTAAATAAGCTTGAACCAGCTTATTAAATATTCAAAACAAGAAGAAAAACGTTTGTTCCCTTGATACTTGTTCGGCGCACGATCTTCACGTGTATACGTTCTGAAGTGTGTGTGTTTTGGAGACATCAGAGTCAGACTGTGGCTACGTCCAAATCCACATAGTGCCTCATATTGCATGATGCCAGAATACAGACCGTGGAAGCGAGTCGAGTCTCGCTGCAGTTTCATCACAGTGCTCATCCGTATTGAGCCTTATGTTTATGGAGCAGACTGTAGAACAGTTGCTATGCTTGAAATAGACACAAAAAGTGGCAGCTGAGGTGTTTCAGAGGAGCAGGCATGAACTGGGAGTGCACAGCAATGTTCGCCATTCTCACAAGCTATACAGATCGCCGAAGCTTGATTACCTGGTCATTAGTCATCTACACACGCAGTACAGTAACCTAACAGCTGGCAGGAGAATACACTGTACATGTAGCAGTCTGCGAAAAGCACAAAAAAAAAGAGCCACAGCTGCTTCACAGACTACAGAACATATTGTCCAGGTCCCATCCTCAGCCCTCAGCTTACTAAATGAACTGCATCATGGCAGGTATAATATTTCAAATATGAAGCGGAAGGTCTTTTTTCTTACCTGTGAGAAAATTTATTCTGACGGCATAATTGATTATATATAAACAAACCCGATTAGCCCCGTGTCCATTTTGCTTTGGCGTGTAACCATGCAAAAACTTCAGCAAATCATGACATGAGCTTTGTAAAGAAATCAGATTTAGCCTCGAAGGGTTCGACATCTCTCACAGCAGACCATTTAATCGTCCGTGTTATGGAGTTCATTTCTTGAATAAATTTGACACAGAAAGACTGCAAGAAAGAAAGAGGCGATATTTCGATTAAGATTTGCTTCATTTTATGCGAATGATTTCAAACACCATAGAAAGAACAAAGCATGTGTGTGATATCAGTGCATTTAGTACATGACTAATTCTGCCAAATTCTTGACTTTCAGTCTCTCCTTACTTTCTTGGCTCACATTCAGCTGTTTCAAGTAAAACGTGAATGTTTTCAATTTAAATGTATTTTATTAATAACAAATCTGCAGTTCGACATTTAGATATCCGGTATTATCAAAGAAATAGGGCTTCTTTCATAGGTCTGTTCTCATCTGTAAGAGAACTGCTCACCTATTTCTTTTCCTCATAAAAGGGCGCCCATGATTTTGACATGAGGGAGGGGGTGATCTGGATGGAGAGAAAGTTCTCCATGTAAAAGTATTTAGCCTCTGAAGCAGCAGACAGCATAATAATCGATCGTGTATAAATGATACAGAGGAATGTCAACATTTTTGCTCCTAGTATTTGCTGAATTCTCAGATGTGATTGGTGAGAAAAGAAGTAGCTCTTAATGTTCCCTGTTGTGGTTTAGTCCTCGTATGGTCCATGACCGCAAGTGGCTCGAGTGTGAGACTCTGGTAAAGAAAATACTAGCTTAAGAGTCCAAAGTGTCAGACATCTGGTAGAGGAATGAAGTACAAATGCAAGCATCTGAAATGCTACTGGAAACGAGCGGTGACGTTACGCTGAGCTGCCTGAGCTCCAGCCTGCTGATGGCGGAGCTGTTGTGAAAACGGATCCTCCATGGATTTAACGCTCACTGTACTCTTGGGCCCGGTTTTCCACTGCACCCCGCACTCGTCCACCACGCACGCCTCCACCGTCACACTGTGGTTCCCCGGCACAGAAAAGTTCAGCAGGAACTGAGTGCTGAAGTAGTCGTTATGAGGCTCCACCCGCTGCTCGATCTCATTGGCCCTGGACTCGAGAGGAACCTAAAAGGAAAGTATGAAAGCGTTAGGACTGGGCCATATAACAATGCAATAACAAAACTATCATGGATTCTCTCATAATACTCTTTTCTGACATATTATGATGTGTTTTTATTACATTCTAAAAAAAAAAACCCCACACATTTCATTCATTTTTAGAAAGGTACAAACTGACTGGACGCAGCTGAGCTGATTTTTTTCTAGCACTATTTTTTAAAGCTAAAAACCGAATCATTTTTGTAGACGTTAAATTAAGTATCAAAAACAGCACAGCACTTTTGTTCTTAGCAAACCTACATACTGTGATGTGTTTCATGTCTTTGAGAATCATATTAAATGATATTTTTCCTCACAGGAGGCAGCAGAGAAATGCAGGCTTGTCAGAGACAGAGCCTCTGTAGTGAAAATCATATAGCTCCACATGACCAAGACAGAGTAGATAAAACTCTAAATAACACCATATGATACAAATCTCATGTCACACGAGGCTAAAAAAAATCTGCTAATAATAGCAACAATTAACCTGGTCAAAATCCTGCTGAAACTAGAGAGGTCAGAGGCCATTTATATGTGGAACAAAATCCACACAGTGCATAAATATATTCCTTTTTTTTTTTAAATTCTGGTCTGATCACGTGGGGTAAAAAGCTGACTGCACGAAGGTCCAGTTTCCCAGGTGTTCCTATTAAAGTGAATGAGTGTATTTCTGTAGCACACAGCAGTGTGACAGTGGAAGGGAAATATATTTCCTGGTATTGTTTCACATCATGTTCCAGCAGT